>NW_026590707.1:373278-421768 GCF_907164565.1 Psammomys obesus | reverse complement strand
GTGGGTGATTGTGTGTGTGTGCCTGTGTCTGTGTGTGATTGTGTGTGGTGTGTGTGACTGTGTCTGTGGGTGGTTATGTGTGTGTGTGACTGTGTCTGTGGGTGATTGTGTATGTGTGTGGCTGTGTCTGTGGGTGATTGTGTGTGTGTGTGACTGTGTCTGTGGTGTGTGTATTCACACGTGTCTTGGCCTGTGTGTAAAGGTAAGAGGATGACTTCTGAGAGATGGTTTTCTCCTACCAGTTAGGTCCTAGGGATTAAACCCAACCACCTCATTTTGGGGCCAGGGCCTCTCACTGAGCCTGGAGCTCCCAAGCGCAGCTCAGCTGACTGCCCAGTGAGGTCCAGTGATCCATCTGTCTCCACCTCCTACACCTGGACGTGGGTCTCCACATTCAGCTTCTCTATGTGCTGTGGAGCTCAACTCGGGTCTGCATGGCCAACACTTTACCACAACATAAAGTGTCAATTAAAAAATCTTATAATGGCAATTTAAATCATACACAAAAGAGACAGAACAAGTAAGTCCCCACGAGCTAACTAACTTTACCTGAGAGCTCAGGCCAATGTTGTGTTATCTGCAACTCCATCTATTCCACCCCCCCACTTTAAGGTTATTTTCCTTATTTACTTTTTTTTTTTTTTTTTTTTTGAGGCAAGGTCATGTTGTCTAGGCTGTCCTGGACTCACTACGTAGCCCAGGCTGCCTGACAACCCATGATCAATCCTCCTGCCTCAGCCTTTCTAGTGCTAGGGTACACATGTGAAACACCATGTGACCCTACTCAAATCCTCAATGCTCTTCAAGTCTTGCAGAACAATCACTATATCGCTATAAACCTGACTGCTGAGACATTACACACTGCTCAGCATGTAAAAGCTTTACACTTCTACCCTCAGATACTAAAGGAGGACAGGAGGTTCTGAATAGAACTTTGAACAGCTGAAACATCAATAACGATTTGGTGCCTTTTCTTGCCTCAACTGACAGCACAACACTCGGGCTGCAATTTCACACACTCAGGTCACAGCTTCCCATTCTACTCCAGTCTTCAGAGCTGCACCTTCAGCTCTGCTCCTTGGGAAGATCTGGCCTTAGTTTCCTTTTACTACATAAAGGAGCTGCTTGGCAACAGAAACCTTAACATCAAAGCGCTCCAAAGGGACACTGCCAACCATCCGTCCAGCCTTCTCTGTGGAAAGATCAGGAAGCAGAAACGGAAGCAGCAAGGTAACTTTTTCATGATTATAGAGAAATTTGGGGGCTGGAGAGACTGCTTTGTGATTAAAAGCTCTCAAGGAGGACCTGAGTTTGCTTCTAAACACCATCTATAACACCAGCTCCAGGGGGCCAGCCCCTCTGGCCTCTGCCAACACCTGTACTCATGTACACATTCCCACAAACACATTGCTTAAAAATTTTTAAAGATTGTTAAATAAGCTGATATTTGCAAAATACTAAAATGCTATTTATTCCTTTGTTTGCTCATTCATTCATTCATTCATTCATTCATTCATTCATTCATTCATTCATTCATTCAGGCTTTCAGACAGGATCTTACGTAGACCATTCTGGAGTGTAATATGTAGCAGAGGATGACCTTGAACTTCTCATTTTCCTGCATCCACTTCCAAAGTGCTAGGATTCCAAAGTGCATGAGCCAACAGACTTCTTACTAAATTTTAATCTCTTAAAGCCAAGATAATCCAATGTGGAAACTGTCAGAAATACTGTGCATACTTAACCTTTATTAAATAGAGAAAATATCTTATTAAATTTCTTAGTAACCAGTAACTCCTAAACATGACTTTATCCCTCAGCTTCTGGCATTTCCACCCACATGTGCCTCCAATCAAGCACCCCTCTCAGATCTGCCCCTAAAATATTCTCCATATCTAAAACCCAGGAATGCACAACATTCCTCACCTAGTAAAGCAAAATTCATGGCGACATTAAGCACAGAAAAAGCGCATTGTTTCTAATCAAATCTCATAAAAGAGACTCAACTCTACTTGGTAAAATTCCAGTAAAAAGCAGCTGGATAAATGACTCAGTGGTTCAGAGCACTAGCTGTTGTCCAGAGGATGCAGGTTCAATTCCCAGCACCCACAGAGTCTTACAACTGTGTGTCACTCCAATTCCAGGAGAGCCAATGCCCTCTGTGTGGTGCACAGACATACGTGTATACATGCAATGAAAACTTTCAAAACTCTAGTAAAAACCAAGTGAGAAAGTACAAAGAACAATGCAGAAATACGAAAGTATTCCAAGAAGGAAGAAAGGCAGGCAGGCAGGCGAGCACCGCCTCTGCGAGGAATGTCCCTATAAGAACGTGTCTGCTGTGTGAACGCCGCCAAGGGAAGCTGCTGCAAGGAGTGACTGACCTCCTCTTAAGTTACAGGTCAAAGGATCAGACTAACTTTGTAACCTGTATGTCTTCTAAAGCCTATAGTTTTGAGTTTTAGGTCCAGCTTAAGCTAAAGCCTCTTAGTACCTTTCCAGAGAACGGAGGAATGTGACCCTATCTGTGAGGACAGATATAAAAAAGTGAACGAGCAATGACCTTCACTCAGCAAAAAGAAAGACCAGAGCCTTGTCTTCGAGATAGTGTTTCCTAGCAACCAACCCAGATGGCCTCAATCCTTCTGAGTAGACCTGACCTCCAGCCAAAAGCCCACAGCCCCAATCTTCAAGGATGAGCTAACCACCCCCACCTTTAATTGCAGCTGCATCCACACTTGGCAGGACTCGCCAAGCTTGAGCACCTAAGACTAACCAATTACCTCACTTTACAGCTTCCTCATCCAATCCTAAATTGCCAAGACTGCAACTTCAAAATTCCCGCGCTTTGTCTTTTAAAAACCCCAAGGCCTTTGTCTCCCAGTGCGACTCCTTGCTGACCAGCAGGGGTGACCCCATTGCGCAATGGTCAAAATAAATCTGAGATTTTGCATCGAGACCCTGAGTTCTCATCGAGTCTTCTGAGTCCCTTCATCCCTTCTCGAAATTAGGCTCATGCTGGGCCTAACACAGGCTCCCTACACTTACTGAGTTTACTGGTTACTTCTCCTTTATAACCAGAACCCTTTCAGTGACACGCTTGGTGACACAGTGATCACGTGTCTACCTTTAAGTTTGCAACTGTGGAGCTCAGCGGCTGACTGTTATAGGTGCACTGGGCAAAATGTCCGTAAGTGAAAGTTAGTCACTCATGAACGGACATCAAAAATGAGTACATCAAAAGGACACGGCTTAGACAATGCAGAAGAACACAGTTTCTTGGATCTTTAAATGCCATGAAGCTCCCCAAACTTAATATCACATTTTTTTCTTTAATCTGGGGAAGGGAAATCCCATGTTTTATCTTAGAAATAGCAAGATCTCTAAACTCAGAACAGAAAGTTCTGGGGACTGATAAAGATCTCAATTTATATCATCTAAAGTGTCCAGCTGCCCTTCAAACCACAGTTGGGATTTCTGCCCTGTAACTTAAAACGATTGAAGACAGATCTATAAACTCTGTAGAAAACTGAGTGCAGTGGTGCACACCTTTAATCCCAGCCCTAGGAGGCAGAGGCTGGCAGGTCTCTGTGAGTTCAAGGCCAGCCTGGTCTACATGGGAGTTTCAGGTCAGTTTCAAACATAAACAATGTCCTCCACCAAGATAAACCTATTTTGTTCTTACACTGCCATCTTGTTTGCACGTCCTGCATGTCAAGAAACATCAGAAGGCATCTGTTCTCTCAGTTAACTGAAGAGATTATCAAGCAAGACTGACAGTCTGATTTTGATGTCACCGTAAGAATTCAAACAAATGTACTGCATGGAATTTGCCTTCCCTTTTTCTCTGAGAAAAGAGAATCCCATGCTATTGAAATTATTTGAAAGTTTTGAATCGTAGGATTACCAATGGCCTACTATATCTTCTTTGGTTGTCTCTTATAAATGTTTCTATTTAGTGTGTGTGCACATAGGCCATGGCATACATGCAGAGGTCAGAAGATAGCTCCACGGGGTCAGTTCTTTCCTTCTCCCATGTGGGTTTTGGGAATGGAACTCAGGTGGTCAGGACTGGTGGCACGTGTCTTTCCCTGCGGGGCCACCCTGCTGCGGCTCCCGCTCTAATTCGCACTCGGATGTAAAGGTGTGTGGGGGTCAGAGGGCAACGCCAGAGGTTAGTCTTCACCCCTTCTGCCTTTTGTGACTGTCTCTTTGTTTTGCTGCTGTGAAAACCCGGACAGCTGGCTTGGGAATTTCCAGGGAATTTCCTGTCTCCCTGTTCCCTCTCTGTAATACAGACCCTTGCTCTGAGTCAGGCTTTCACGTGGATTCTGGAGATTTGAACTTTGGTCCTCATGCTTGGGACAGCCACCTCCTCCGTACCTCCAGCTGTCTATTTTGACCGGAATTTTTTTCTTTCTTTCTCCCCCCCCCCCCCTTGAGACAGTCTAAGATGGCTGTCAACTCTTTCATTAAAATGGTATTTGAGGGGCTGGAAACATGACTCAGCAGTGGAGAGCACTTGCTGCTCCTGCAGAAAACCAGGGTTCAGTTCCGGCATCTGCGTGGTAGCCCACAGCCTTCTGTTACTCTGTTAGTCTGATCTGACACCCTCTTGTCTTCTACAGGCACCAGGCACACAAGTGGTGCAGACATACACACAAGCAAAACACTCATTAAAAAAAAAAAAAAAAAGGTGATACTTGAAAGCAAGTAAGAAACCTACATCTCTCCCACAGCCAAATTCAAAGCTAAAAAGTTATTCTTAGCTAGGCACAGTGAAGAATAACCTGTAATTTCAGCACTCAGAAGACTAAGGCAAGAGAATGGCAGGTCCACGTAGCTTGAACTACATGGTGAATTTGAACCTACATGGGCTATTGAGTGACAACAAACTAATATGCAACAAACTAATAAGAAAAAAAATTTAAACCATCCACTGTCACATAAATACACCCTCTCTGCATATTATAATTCTACAGTTCAAGACATTTCAGCTCCAAGACAGCACCAGTATCCCCAAAGAATAAGGTCCCCAAGGAAAACCAATCGGGACCTTTCCACAGCAGCATCAGATTTTGGCAGACCAGGAACACAGTTCCTGTTGTCAAGGTCAGCAAGCACCCATTAAACAGGCTTCGAAGAAGCTCACTGACTGGACGAGACCAAGATAAGCATCTACTGAGGGCGCTAGAGACAAGTTTTCTGCTCACCTCGCTCCTAACTGATGCTCCGGACAGTGCTATTTTAGAAAGTGGTCTATTAAGCTGTATAATTAAAGAGACTTGCAAAGATAACTAAAGCAGTTCTTTCTCACTGATACTATTTATTTTTTTGTTTTGAACAAAATTTCCATAAAATGTGCCAATGTGTTAGTTCTCATTTTAAAGGTCATCAGAGAACATTTCTAAACCAGAAACAATAGTTACATAAAGCGGCTCTCAAGTTCTCACTCTGTACATGTGCGGGAATGTGTCTGCCTTTGTGGTACACATGAGTGTCCGTGCAGGCCAGAACCGCACACAGCAGATGCGCATGGGTGCCGTCCACTGCCGCCTCCCCACCTGCTCTGTGCGGCAAGGTCTCTCACTGAGCCTCAAGTGGACTGGCCAGCATCGAGCGCCAAGAAGCCACCTGTCTCCACCCCTCCCGACACTGAGGCTAACACACACTGCCATGCCCCATTTTTATTTGGATCCTGAACTCGGGTCTGAACTCGGGTCCTCAGACTTGCAAAGCAAGTACTCCGTCCACTGAGCCACTCTCCCAATGCCCCAATAATTTATAAGACTACAAAAAGGTTTGAAACTAAAAAATTTTAAGAAATGCTATTCAAAGTATTTTAAATATGCAGGAAAGCATAATTTTAAAAAGGAACATATATTAAATTAAATATATGTATTAACTTATATATTAAATATATATCAAATTTTAAAAAGGAATATACACACACACACATATGTGTGTAGAGAGGGAGAGAGAAAGAAGGTTTCTCTTAGCCCTGGCTGTCCTGAAACCTGCTCTATAGATCAGGCTGGTCTTGAACTCACATAACTCTACCTGCCGTTCCCTCCCAAGTCTCCCAAGTGCTGGGATTAAAGGCATGCTCCACCATGTTTTGGCTAGGAATATTTTTTTAAGGTAAGAGAAACAAAGAAAGCTACCTAAAAGTGAATCTGTAAGTCTGAAGGTGGTAGTGCACGCCTTTAATCCCAGCATTCTGGAGGCACAGGCAGGAAGATCTTTATGAGTTCCAGGACTGCCAGGGGCTGTACAAAGAAACCCTGTCTTGAAAAACTGGGGAAAAAAGTTAATCTGTAATAGGTCGAGTAACTGCTAGATTTGTCAAATTAATCTGACAGGCAAAGGGGAAATGAGTGGGGATATAAATGAAACAAGACAGCATCACTGAAAAGGTGGTCCATTTTACTAGTCTCTCTACTTTTGCACGTTGAACGTTTTCCTTAATAAAATTAAGAAATTTTATTTATTTGTTTGTTTCTGAGGCATTCTTATGCATCTCTATCTCGGACTGGCTTTGTAGTCACTATGTAGCCAAGAATGAGCCATGAAGTTTTGATGCTCCTGCCTCTACTTGCTGAGATTGCAGGCCTGTGCTACCATGTCAAGTTTATAAACCTAGGGATTAAACCTAGGGCTTCTTAAGTACTAGTCAAACGCACCACCAACCAGCTCCATTACCAATCCTAAAGGCCTGGATTCTTATGTAAGCAGTTGCCTGCTGAAAAAAAGAAATAAAACGGACTGTAATTTACTTATTTATTTTGTTAAGAATAAAGGATGAAGCCTGGCAGCGGTGGCACAGACTTTTAATCCCAGCACTCAGGAGGCAGGCAAGCAGATCTCTGAGTTTGAGATCAACCTGGTCTATAGAGTGAGTTCCAGGACACCAGGGCTACATAGAGAAATTCTGTCTCAAAAACAAACAAAAGGCTATCCAGAGAAACCCTGTCTCAAAACAAAACAAAGGATGAGCATAGCTTGGTGACCCATGGCCCTTCACTCGGGAGGCAGAGGATCTCTGTGAGTTCGAGGCCAGCCTGGTCTACAGAGTGAGTTTCAGGACAGCCAGGACTATGTCGAAAGACCTTGTCTGAAAAAGGAAATGAATAGAGGACGAGTCAGGTGTGGTGGGCATATACCTATAAACCCAGCATTGAGGAGGTATCAGCAAGAGTGGGCCTCCATGCCTGCCCCAATTTTATTTTTTCTTTCTGGTCTTCACTGATGCCCACACAATTAGTCTTAGGTTAAATTACTCAGAGTTCTGCTTTGCTCAGTTAAAATCCACACCCACAGCCCTCTCTTTACCTGCTACCACCCACTAACTGAAAACAGATCGCCAGACGTCTGTCAGTGTGAGAAACTTTAACAAGACTGACCTGCCCAATAACCTGGTTAACACGTTACACTATTGCCACCTGGTGGCTACACCATCTAAGTGCAGCAAACAAACATTTTTTTACAGAAAGTGTGGTTAGTGGCTCACACTTAAAATCCTGGCAGCCAGGGAAGCTGATGCTGGCAGCTTGTCATGCATTCACAGCCAGTCTGGGCTATACACTTAATATTAGGCCACCTCGACTAAAGACTAAATTTATGCCCAATGAAGTAGAGCACACCTTTCATCCCAGCACTTGCTGGTTGCGGGGGAGGAGGGAGTGAGTTCAAGGCCAGCCTGGTCGACACACTGAGTTCCAGGATGGCCAAGGCTACACAGAGAAACTTTGTCTCAAAAACAAAACAAAAGAACAACAACAAAAAACCCCCAAAGTAAAATACAACAACAATAACAAAACCCTCAGCCAGGTGGTGGTGGTAAATTTCTTTAATCCCAGCACTAGGGAGGCAGAGGCAAGCAGATCTCTGTGTTCGAGGCCAGCCTGTCCTACAGAATAAGTTCCAGGACAGCCAGGGCTGCATAGAGAAACCCTGCTTGGAAAATCAACAAAACCAAAAAACAAACAAAAGACTGCTTGTGTCTCAAAATTAATTAAAAACAGAAAAACTGAGCTGGGCATGGTGGCGCATGCCTATAATCCCAGCACCCTGGGAGGCAGAGGCAGGTGGACTGCTGAGTTCGAGGCCAGCCTGGTCTACAAAGTGAGTCCAGGACAGCTAAGGCTACACAGAGAAACCTTGTCTGGGGGTGGGGGGAGAACAGAAAAACCAGAAGTTGCCTTTTTGCTCTTAAATATCTAGAGATGTTCTCTCTACCCCACAGAAAAGCTGCTATGCAGTAAGGTTCATCAAAACCTCATTTTAAAAACAAAACAAAACAAAAAAAAAAAAACCCTCATATTACAAAGGGTCATTATCAGACCCAGCTGCACTTGAAAGTCAGCTGGAAGCTTTGGAAAACCCTAACACCTGGACCTCTCCAGGCCAGGGGAGTTAAATTAGGATATTTAAGATAGGAAGGGAAAAAAGAGGGGGAGAACAAAATGTTTGGGAGAGGACTGTTTCTGAAGCTGGCCAGGGGGGGAGGAAGGGGGGGGGCTCGTCCCAGGAGCCTTCACAAGCAGCTTGGCAACACCGTGACCTCACACTTCTAGTTCCCAGGACTCTGAGAGGGTGGCTTGTCATTTAAAGTCACCCAATTTGTGGCATTCTGTGTGGGCAGTCACGGGAAACTAACAAAGCACAAACAGACTTGCAAAATAACATGTAACATGACTTTTTATTTTATGTATTGTCAGTGTGTGCCCAGGTGCCCACGTGAACCATGGCACACGTGCAGAAGTCAGAGTCAGTCCTTCCTTCTACTGTGTGAGTTCTGGTGGTCAAACGCGGGTCGTTGGGCTTGGTGGAAGCACCTTTATTGGCTGAGCCATCTTATCAGCCCCTATGGCTTTAGCTTTGCTATGCTGCCATGTGGGTGCTGGGAAGTGAACCCAGGTCCTCTGGAAGAGCAGCTCGCGCTCTCAGGCACTGAATCGTTTCTCCAAGGCTTAGTCAACAATTTTATCTTCACTGATGTCTCTTCTTTCTGTGAACAGGCAGAGGTGGCCCCCGCCTTCTTGGCCCTAGCACTCTCTAGACACGAAGAACCCATCTCATCCTTAAGAAGCATTTCAAAAGCAGGTTTATTCCGAATGTATTCCTTCTGCCGCTCACACCTGGCTGAACTTGGCCCTGACTGTACTGCCTCACCTGCATTCCTGTGGCCATCAGTGACCTCTTGGTTGCTAAGTCACTGTTTATCAGTCCTCTTCTAACCTCTTTGGAGCCTCTGACACTGCCCTGAGCATTGTCCTGTCCGCTGAGGGATTCTCTGACCTTCCTTCCATGCTGCTGTTCCCAGCCACCCCAAAAGGCTCTCAAATGAACCCACTGAGCTTCCCTCTCTTTCTGGATGAGCGCAGGCATTCTTAGGATTTAGTTTACTAAACCTCCAACATTAACTCTCCTTTCAGAGCTTCACCCGTGCCCTCGCCTTCTCCTTGCACTAAAACTCAGTATCTGAAATTGGAGGATCACCTTCTCCTCAAACGTGTTTCTGATCAGTGCTCCTCCAGAGAGAGGGAAGAACATTAATAGGAAGGCATCCATTGCAGGACCCACTTCAACATTTGCACGCCCTCTATGTTCCTCCGCAGGCACTGGAAACAAATCAGACACCAGGCTGTCCCCCAAAATGTTCCCAAAGAGAAGCAACTCCTTAGACACCCCTGCTAAGCAGTTCTCCACCCTCTAGTATTTCAATCTTACCCCATCAACTCATTCTGCAGTTGGGGGTTGCTCTTGTACATTGTGTGTTCAGATGCTGATTTCTGTGCCCCAGATCAGGTTGCACTCCAGACGTGAGCATTGTCATGATTGTTGAAGAATGTCCTGTATCAATGTTGTGTAAAGAATGTTCCCCAGCTATCTCTGGTTAATAAAGAAACTGAAGAGACAATGACTGAGCAGAGGAGACAATAGGCAAGATATCCATTCCCAGTCTGGGGGACTTAGGGAGAGAGAAAGAGAAAGAGAGAGAGAGAGAGAGACAGACAGACAGAGACAGAGAAATAAAGAGAGACAGAGAGATACAGAGACAGAGACAGACAGAGATAGAGAGATACACAGAGACAGAGACAGAAAGAGAGAGAGAGAGAGACAGAGCGCAGAAGGATATGATCGCCAGGCCATGAGGACAAAGATGGAGCAGGAGCAGTCAGGGTGAGACTAGAAGACAGGTGACAGGCATGTGGCTGGGAAGTAGGCCAGGCTAGCATAGTCGGGTTAGAATAGATGAGAATCTGCCCAGCTATAGTGCTTTGAAGCTTATTAATAAATGCAACAGGTCTCCATCTCATTATTTGGAAACTAAAGCTGGCATAGAAAAAACCCTTTAATTCAACATCCTGCCCAGACAACAAACACAGACCAACCACAGACACAGGCCTTCTCCTCCCACTGCTCCTTTAAACTCATACTTGTCTCCTTGCTTCTGCTGAGGCTTCTGACATTCACCTATGCCACAGGTTGGCAAATGTTTTCTTTAAAGCGCCAAATGGTAAATATTACAGCTCGGCAGGGCATATGGTCTTAAGTAGCTACTCAATTCTTCAGGACAAACATAAGCTGCAAACTGTAAATAAATAAATGATGTCATTTGTGTTCCAAAAAATTTTTTTAAATAATTTATTTAATTTTATTTTATGTACATTTGTGTGACGGTGTCAGATCCCTTGGATTTGGGGTTACAGACAGTTGTGAGCTGCCATGTGGGTGCTGGGAATTGAACCCAAGTCCTTTGGAAGAGCAGACAGTGCTCTTAACCACTGAGCCATCTCTCCAGCTCCACCAACAAATTTGTATTTATACAGACAAGTAGCAGCCTGATCTGCTCTGTGATCTGCAGTTTGCTGTCCCTTGACATATGTCATTCTATACCTTTCCTTCTTTGCTACTCGCTGTGACAGACACTGGCATATTGATGGAGAATTTGGTACTCACTCAGTTTTCATCTCCAACATAAGTGGCAAAGCAAAATGCTGGCACATGACAAGTATTTCATAGATGTGTAATTATTACTTTAAAGTATCATATAGGGAGGGCAGTTATGGTGGCCCCTGTCTTTAATCCCAGCACTCAGGAGGTAGAGTTCAAGGCTAGTCTGGTCTACATAACAAGTTGAGGTTGGCAAGGACTACTCCCATAAGTTGTCCTCTGAGTTCCTTGTTTGCTTGTTTCAAGGCAGGGTTTCCCAGTGGACCCCTCAGCTGTTCTGGAACTCTTAGACCAGGCTAGTCTCAAACTCAGAGAAGCAATTGCCTCTGCCTTCAGAATGCTGGGATTAAAGGCGTGTTCCACCACACCTGGCAGAAGCTCTGTCTTAAAAAAAAAAGAGAGAGAGAGAGAGACTTTGAAGAGGGAAGCTGATGGAGGGAAGGAAAGATGCAGATTATCATAGAGGACTAACAGCCCAATAGTACCGACTGACACGCAGAAGACCCCAGGTTTGATCCCTAGAACCGAAAGGAAAAAATAAGTAAAGTGGAATCAGTCTCCTCCACGGACACTCTCGACGGCTGTGTCTGTCTGTCCAGCCCTATCTGGCTCTTGTCAGCACCTGCACTCCACACCCCTTCTCGAAAATTCAATTCGGGGCAGCACTGACGGAACCCTGATTGTCATGGCTATGCTCTCTACGCTCTTCAGCTTCAAGGAGCTCCTGGCCCACTCTAATTCCTATCACCTCCAAGCCCACGAGCTCCCACCATCCTCATTTCCTTCCTCATTAAACATAGTCTCATTCACCCAGCCACCTTCTCACCTCTTATTTTCCCATTTCCCTCAATTGTACCAGACTAGAAAAACCTTGCACCATCAGTTTCACTTGTCTTTTCTGTTCCTAGACAGATGGCCTAAGACTTCTGAAAACGGCTTGTTGTGATAGATCGATGCCATTGGTAATACATCCTCCAGCCTCAACTCGGGGACAGCAATACGTTGATTCGTTGTTTCACAAATGATCCAAACCTCTAGGACTTTAACTCTTCCCGAAAGCTACCATCATTTTCTTTCCTTTAAGTGAACAATTTGCTTCCTGCACTTCAGAGAAACTACAAGTCTGAACAAAAGCACCAAGTTCATCATGTCATCTGTTCACCCACCTTACCCCTCACCCTTAATTCCTCGTTCCAGCTCAGAATGAGTTGGTTTCACTCCTATTCAACAGAAGTGCTCTAAACCCATTCCTGCCTCGCCTCTCCTGCAGATTAAGTCCTGAATCAATCCAGCCAGTGAACCACAGCCACACTTCTTATCCCGAGCTTTCGGACTTTGTGACTATAACAGGCCGAGAGGTGCATGACATACATTATGTCAAGCAAAGTTCCCAGAGAAAGGAGGGAGGGAGAGAGGGAGGGAAGAAAGAAAAGAGAGAGAGAGAGAGAGAGAGAGAGAGAGAAAGAAAGAAAGAAAGAAAGAAAGAAAGAAAGAAAGAAAGAAAGAAAAGCTGCACCTATGCTCAACATTCTGAAAGGCTGACTGACTGATTAGAATTCCAGTGATTATGGAAAGCAGGAATGCTGAAGGTCCAGGGCTGAATTATCTTGGGCTATTTTAACCCTCTAAATAGCCATTTACTGCCCACTTCAGCATGTGATCTAACATCCTGTGACTAGTAGGTAAACACTTTTAGAAACAAACACTTCTCTTCCACCAGCTGTCACCAGGGCACCTGAGGCCTATAACAGAGACCTCCCCACTCCACCATAGCATGCCTATGTGATGGTTCCACTAGACAGTTTTTATGACTTTTTGTTTTGTTCCTCTAAAAATGTAATGAAACTGTTACCACATTGGAAAATGGAATTTGGGGTAACTTGAATCTACATTCCCAGATCATAATTGATTCCATAATTAACATTCTCTTTAAAAATTATTTTTTTCATTGACAGTAATCATTAAATATGCACTGTAGCTATTATTATTTTCTAATAGTTTAAGCGTCTTTTACTATAAGAATTAGGGCACAAGGAAGAGGAAACGATACTAGTAAAGAGCCAAGGAAAAACTTATGTCCCCAAGCTCTATGAAGAGAGTTGGCAGCTCTGTGAGTTGGGCTGATTTAACACGTCAAATCCTTTTGCTATTCACAGCACTTCCTAGAACCTGGAAGCATCAGGATCCAAGGGGAAGATTTCATCTGAGTTCCAATCAGCACAGAAAGATGAACAACACTTCCTTCTACTCATTTAGAATAAGTAAGTATTTAAAACGAACCCTGCACTGTGGAGCTGTTGGTAGTATGAAGCAAAAGAATCCACTTAGGAGAGCTCCATGACTGGGGAGTGCCTGGGGTAGGGACGGACAGGTGTCAAAGGATCGAGGGCCATTTGAAGGGGCTTCCCTAGCCATGTCAGGGAAAATCAATATAAATAACAGCAAAGGACAAGGACCGTTTGAAGGGGTTCCCACTAGCCAAGTCAGGGAAAATCAACATAAATGACAGCAATGGATCCCAACACAGAGTTATGAAAGAGTCCTATGTCTACATTGGTGACAAAAAAAAAGAAAGATAAGAAATATTACATACAACATAATGCCAGTTACTAGATGTGGGAAGAACTGAAATAATGACAAAAGCACCTCTTTGCAATTTTAAACTGGGGATCATTTCCATGATGCTAAAAACCACTGGATAAAAGGGTAATGGGTGCCATGCTATCAGCATGGGCTCACGATGTTACCTCACAGGCTACTTATTAACCATAGAGCAGGAAATGTGCCTTCATACAGAGAGATCTGTCAATCACTCTTCATCGAGTGTTCAAACAGCCTCAGAGACTGGGACTCGGAGCTTAGTGGTAGAGTGCCTGCCTGGTATATGTGCAGGAGACCCTGTTCCTACCCAGTGTCATAGAAACAATACCCTGCCCCGCACAGGTGAGCATCAGCAACAGAGGGAAGGTGTGTGTTACACCAAGAAGCATATGGCATGTAGCATATTCAAAGGCCTTTCCACCAAACCACTGCAGAGTAAACAGTTAAACAGCCTACAGTCTTAGCCAAAGACCAAAATAACATCATCTAGTCTTGTTTGAAATACAGAACCTTAGGCCTCATTCCCAACATCTCATTTAGAATTTGCATTTTAAGATATTCTGATGGTTCACAAATATGAAATTTGAGAAACCCATGTACCAAATTAATTATCTAGACTATAGGTTATCAAATCCTAAATGGTCACATAAGTGAGCAACATTGAATGTACCCAGCAGTTTTATGGATGGATAGATAGATAGATCGATCGATTAGATAGATAGACAGACAGAGAATATACATATGTGCACATACATGTATGTATAGATATATAACAATAATTTTTTAAATATTTGTTCATTCAATTTTATGCATGAGTGCTCTATCTGCATGCCAGAAGAGGGCATCTGATCCTACTATAGATGGTTGTAAGCCACCATGTGGTTGCCGGGAATTGAACTCAGGACCTCTGGAAGACCCCCAACAATAATCACTTTTAAAGATATGTTTTTATTTTACGTGTATGAGTGTCTTGTCGACATGTGCATATGTGTTGTGTGTGTGTGTGCCAGGTGCTGGTGGAAGCCAGAAGAGGGTACCAGGATCAGAAGTTAGGGGTAGTTTTAAGCTACCATATAGGTGCTGGGAACTGAACTGAGGTCCTCTGTAAGAAAAGGCCCACAAGGACAATAACTGAAGACAATGACGCCATAAATCTGAGATGGAGGGGCACAGGAAGAGTTGAAGGATGGGAGTGGGGCATGCTGGAGAGATGGCTCAGGGTTGAAAGCACTTGCTCTTGCAGAAGATCAGGCTCCGTTCCCAGCACCCATATGGTGACTCACAGCCACTCCAGTTCCAGGGGATTTTATGCCTTTCCTTTCCTCCGTGGGCCCCGGGCATGCATATGATCCACCTCACCCACTGGCCTCTTCCTAGTCCTTGTGACTAGTTTCAGTGGAACAGTCACAATCTTTCATTTATATATTGTCCATTGCTGTTTTAACTATAATATAACCAAAACATTACAAGAGACTGCACAGCTCACAAAGCACAAAATATTTGCCAACAATGTTTCTCTTGTTGTTGGCCTCTGCTTTGGACAAGCAATCTGAGAATACCGTAACGCCTGCCAGACTCACCTGAGGCGTCGTCTTCTTATATTGGTCGCCACCATCTATCACATCCCTCATGAATCTTCCCTTGAGAAATTCATATTCTTCTGGACTCAGCTGAATAGACTCTATGGCTCTGCCACAGCCTGAACACTGGCCACTGTAAGTGAAATGTTTTAGATTAAATAATGTCTTAGAAAATAACTTTTTTCCTAAAATGAGTAATTCCAAAGCACAAGGAAACAAAAATGTACTAATACTAATATTAAAACCTTTGTGATCATCACATTTGATTTGTGTGTGTGTGTGAACTTGAAAATATTACTTATCAGCTTACCAGAAAGCCCAGAAGAGACAATTGCTAGGCATCTAGATGAAAAAAAAAAAAAAAAAGTTTTCTTTTTTTCTGTATTTATTTATTGGTTTTTCAAGACAGAGTTTCTTTGTGTAGTCCTGGCTCTCTTGGACTCACTCCACAGACCAGGCTGGCCTCAGACTCACAGAGATCTGCCTTCATCTGCCTCCTGAGTGCTGGGATACAGGCGTGTGCCAACACCTCCTGGCTTGAAGATTTATTTTTAATTGTGTGTTTGGTGTTTGTGTGAGTGTGTGGGGCGTGTGCATGTGAGTGCAGGTACAGGTCGAGGGCGAAGATCACCTGAAACTGGAATTGTAGCAGCTGTGAGCCAGCAGCTATGGATGCTGGGAACTGACCCAGCGCTGGCGGAAGGAGTGGGAAGAACTCCTCACCACTGCACCATCTCTCCAGCCCTTCCTATTTAAGTCAATACCAACAGAACTTACTGTGTCGGAATCAAACAAATTGAAGACAAACAATGGTCTTTACCTTTTCTGGATTGTGGTGAACTGTCCTTTCCATTGTCTTCCAGGAATACTACAAAAAAATGACAAACCAAATTATCAGAAAGTTAAAAATCCCTACTGAACCTAATGACAGACAGCCACTATATAACATTCTGTAAGGAAGAGCTCTGAGAAGTTCAGAATACTTTCTTGGGATGGCTTTTACAATGGCTTCTAGGCTGTGGCCAGGGTTAAGGATGGGGCAGAGTTCTATTAGATCCTTTTGGTTCATCTCTTGACATAAGTCTCCTTGTCCAAGTCTCATCTAAGGGTCATGGTGGCACATGCTCTTTATTTCTAGTTCTGGAGGGCAGATACAAGCATGTCTCTATGAGTTCAAGACCAGCCTGGTCTACACAGAGAGTTCCAGAACAGCCGAAGCTACACAGAGACCCTATCTCAAACAAAACAAGAACAGAACCCATATCTAAATCTACTTTCACTACAAATATGCAAAAAGTATAGACACATTCTTTAAATCACATTCTTAACTCTAACCTTCTTCAGAAAGCTGTTGACATGGCACCTGCTTGGAGTAATTCCTCTCATCTCTCATACTCTGCTACCTCATAAACCACTGCCAGGAATGGCATCCTCATTGATATGATGCCAGATATACACGCGGCTCTAGTGTAATTGGCGCCATTTAAAAATTACTTAGTGATTTCTTCACTCAATTGCCATATCCTTCCTCTTATGTAAATTACCATTACCTCATATTGATTCTTGATTCCATCGCCCTCTTTCCTTCCCCAGTTAATTCATGACCTCATGACCTCATTCAAATCTAAAATTGCATTCAAACAAATATCCCAGCCAGGCATTGGTGGTGCACGCCTTTAATCCCAGCACTTGGGAAGCAAAGGCAAATAGATCTCTGAGTTCAGGGCTAGCCTGGTCTACAGAGCAAGTTCCAGGACAGCCAAGGGCTACAGAAAAACAAAACAAAACAAAAACACAAATGTACCTATTTTCAATCTTAATTCCTTTCCCATCATCTCTTTTCGTGGTTTTGACATGAATTATCTAAAACTCTACTGGAAAAACAGTGTACCTGAAAACAGAAGAAGACAGATATGGTAGCTCACACTTTTAATCCCAGCACTCTGAAAGGTACAGGAGGTGGAGGCAGGTGGGTCACTCTGAGTTTGAGCTACACAGAAACCTTGTCTCAAAGAAAAAAAGAAAAAAGAAAAAAAAAAAAAAAAAAAAACTCCTTGGTATTGCAAGATTTTCACACTCTCACTCCCCTTCTGATACTCAATAAGTATGTTAAGATAATTAGACATGATTGCTACCTAAAAGTTCTGTAAACGTGATATGCAACAAAAAGAGAGAAAAGAAGGAATGAGCTTTGAGGAAATGGCCTGCAATAAATTAATGGCGAAGAAATGAGAGTAAACGAGTGAAGCAATGAACAGTTATCTGATTAATAACAAGAGCCAAAGCAAAGGGGAGTTTGGCCAAACAAGAAAAGATCCAAAATAAACTGGAAGGATGTTTTTCCATTTAATGCTTGCACATGAGGATTAATCAGGAACTGGCCATCCATTCCAATCATTCCATGTGATGAAACACAGGGATTACAGACTAAGCCCAGCACATTATTTCAGTCAGCACTTTTTAAAGCTTGAAAACGACCACTGGGTAAAGGGCTTGCGGCACAAGCAAGATCTGAGTTGAGATCCCCATGTACACACCTGGGACAGCAGCCTGAACCTGTCACCCCAGCAATATGGGAGTGGAGTCAGGCAGATTCAGGGCTTATTAACTCGGAGTCTACACAGACTCTCTCTCTTAAAAGTAGGGTGAAGTTTGACAAAAACAAAAACAAACAAAACAAAAAACCCAGAGTCAACCTCTCTTCTTCACACATGCATCTGCCCAACACCCAAACCCTTTCACACCCTTTTCTTGTTGTAATGTTGCCCATTATTCATGTTAGAGGCCTCAGAAAATAAAATACTAGTTCTAAAAAGAAGATACCTCTTTATATAAAAACAAAAGGTGCTCTATAATTCCCTTTTATGTGACAAGCAGAGATTAACACAAATTATTCCTACTACTTTCTTAAGAGAATCTTTTGTCTTAAAGGAGAAACAACTCATATCAAGATGGGAAAAGGCATAACCGGAATAACAGGAGTCTCAGCAACTAACAACACAAAAAAAGGGACTAGTTTTAAAATATAGGTACTACGACAAAACACATACAAAATCAAAATTACCTTTCAAACCATGTTTTTATACTGTGTGCAAATGACTCTCCAGGGTACAGCTGATTGTTCCTTAGATACAAAAGAATGTCCAGTAGCTTGTTTGAATAGTGATCATCATTTAGGTCTTTGCCAAAATCAAAGAAGGCTTTTAAAGTTTCCATCAGAGGAACGAGATTATGCCCTAACAATTCCTGATACAAACTCCAAGCCAGGTTCACATCTTGATGAAGGAGGGCTCCCTGTATACAGTCGTCATAGTTTTTTCTTGAAGGGGTCATGACTTTTTTAAAGTCTTCTAACAGCAGCAAGGCCTCTCTCCATCTGTCTGAGCGGATTAATCCACGCATGAGAAGGGTGTAACCCTCAGATTCTAAAGTCTTGTACCTGGCTTTCATGATTTCATAGACATCAATAACTTCTGATGTCTGCTTATGAAAGACACAGAGATACAAATACCTGACGAGTAAATTATATCCCACAATGCCATTGTTCTTCGCTGCTACCCATGCCAGGAGAGACTTAGCCACCTCTACAGAACTACAGCTGCGCGCCATCTGTGAAATGACCCAGTCTTCAAAATTGGCCTTTCCTTTAAAATCTTCTTTAAGTTTATCCCACTCTTTGGAACTCAAAGGTTTAGTTGGAAGTTGGATAGTGCTTCTCACAGGTGGTGAGGCATGATCCCCATTCTGAGGGTTACTATTTAGGTGTGACCTCTTCTTAGCTGCTCCAGCAGCAAAATAATGAGGAGCCGAAGAAGCGTGCTCATTTCTGTCACTTCCTTTCTTGAGTGCTCTTGCCTTGGTAATCAGCAGATTCATTGCTTTGCTATTTGGAGGGGACGTGGGTTTAACAGAAAACCATCTCTGTTGGTTCCTGGTGACACAGTTAACCGTGAGAAAAAAGGGGACAGAAGAGGTCGCAGGACCTAACTTTGGGTTGCTCTTCCAAAGTTTCGGAAAGCTCCGAAAACCAGACAAATAGAAGGTCATTCTGCAGTGGATTTAAAGAGACTTAAAAATAAAACTGCTCCACTCTACTATGTAAAATTAAGGGATTGGGGGTTGAAGATAGCTGAAGCAGAATTCTTGAAAAGGTAACTTTTTGTCTCTGCCTTACAAACAAATCAAGATTATGCTTTAGAAGTTATTTAATCGCAAGGAAAGCACACGACTTCTCTCCATTAAACAGGGACATCCAACACCAGAACCAATCCCTTTAAAGCAGAAGCCAGAACGGGAAACCTGAGGTGCCTGTTACTTTACGATTTTCGAATTTGAGGAAAGAGCACAAGAAGGACCTCCCAGTTCGACTCATGTGGATCACGGCCGTCCTGAAGAGGGGCGAGATACCAAGCATGCTAAAACAGAGAGATTAAGGAACCGCCAACCGCAGCCACATCCATCAGCAGCAAGAAAAGCCAGTCTAGGGTCCTTTGCTCTTCACAACTCTCTCCAGGGGGCAAAACTCTTCATAGACGAGGGATCACGGGAGTGCAGCAGAAACATCATGGGGAAGAAAGGAAGGTTCAGAAAGAGCTCAGACTTAACTGTACCGAGGGCCACCAAAAGAAGTTCACTTCATTGAACCAACCCCGCCACGCTTGCTTAAAGTAACCATAAATACGGAGAAAACTACAGTACCCACAATGCACCGCGCCGAGTGAGCCTCTAGGGCCTGAATGGCTAGAATTCAGGCGTTCTGTTGAGCCTAGCAAAGATAAACAGGAAAAAGAAAGTAATTTTGAAACTTCTGGTACTCAACAGGGCTGGGTACGGCTTCTGAAGAGTCTATTACATTTTAGGCATTGTTGAGGCTTCCAGAGCGAGAACAAAATGCGACGAAAGTGCTTTTCTCAAGTCGGAAATGCCAATGGAGTCCTACTTCCTGTGGCGCGCAGGCGCCAAAAGCCCACAGCAAAGAAGTCATGCAGGCTTCGTCTGGCCTTTAAAATCTGGTTTAGTGAGCTGGGACACCTCCATAAGAAGGATTATTTTTAATCTATTTAATACCTGATTTTCCTCCCTGCTAGCGTGACCACCGTCTCTAGAACAGCTACAACATTCGGCTTTTTGCCTTTGTAGCCGAAGCTTCCGCCCGTGTCCAAGATGGCGTCCCGGCGGCCTTCTTAACTCCCACCTGCTTTGGTGGCGCCTGACGTAGCAGCTGGTAGTGGGGTGGGGCGGTTACGAAGCCTCAAATGTAGGGTCCTCTGAGCGGGAGTCAGCCATGGACTGGAAAGACGTCCTTCGCCGGCGGTTAGCGTCGCCTAACAAGAATCCAAAGAGTGAGTTTGGGAGGGACCGCCCGCTAGATAGCCCGCCCCAGGCTAGAAGTGGCGGAGAGGGTGAAGGGGAGGAGGAGGAAGTGCGAGCTGTACTTTCCGCGTCTGTTTTACTTCTGTGACAAAGGAGTCAGAATGGAATGTGCTTTAGAGATCCACCGAGGAGTGACCCAAACTTCCCTGGTACATGGCCCGCTAGGAACGAAAAGCATTACCATGCCGCCCGTTTTCCACGATCTTAGACTTAGGAGGAATAACTGAGAACCTTGGTTCCAACAAACCTTCAGTCATACGAAGACTTCTAATTCATCCTTTCCTCCCTAGAAACAGGGTTTTATCATGTAGCCTAGGCTAGACTTGAATTACTGACCCTCTTTGCCTCAGCCTTCCAAATGTCTGGTGCCTTTTAAGTTTCACTCTTCATTTAACCCTCCATTTTAAATTTCATTAATTTGTTCCTTCCCTGGTCCTTCACACTTGCTTTCCAGTCAGTCTGGTTAAATCCTTCCAGTTCCACACCACCCAGGAAGCAGAAATTGACTAAAGAAAAATAGAACCTGACTGAGGACACGGCTCAGCCATTATAGGCTAGACTCCCAAACTAAAAAGAAAAACAGAACCATGGTGAGTTTTTAGAATCCATGTCCACTAAGCTAAAGTCAGTTCTGCAAGAACAGTGTTTGCTTTCCTACACTTAATTCCTCTAATCTATCCAACCCTCCAGTCTGTCCTCACCATTGTTCACCTTCAAGTGGAGAATTTGTTTTCCAAATGTATATCTCAAAGAGGAAGTAGGTGGAGTTAAAAAGGAGAACCCAACCTGTGTCCGCTTACCATTTCTCTCAGGTCTTACATTCAGCATTCCTCTTTAAAAATGAATTGTCACTGGGCAGTGGTGGCTCACACTTTTAATCCCAGCTCTTGGGAGACAGAGGCAGGTGGTTCTAGGAGTTGGAGACCAGGTCAACCAGGGTTATACAGAGAAACCCTGTCTCTAGAAAAGGACAAGAAAATAATTGTATGTAATCATACTTGAGTCCCCCGAATCCCTCACTAGATTATGTTCCTTTTCATATATTCACTGGCTTCTCTTTAGTTTTTCCTCTCTCACACACATTATCAACTTTACTTTTTCTCCTCGATCATTTCCATTGCCATTAACAAAGATGTAGTAGCCTGCGTGGATGTAAGTGTACCATTCTCATGCATTGTCTGCTGAGGGAAAATGAGGACATGACTACTCCTAGATATGGTTGAGAAGTATTTATTGTAGATATGAGGGAGAGTTCAGAGTGAACATGTCCAGCAGACCCGCCATGAGAGGGGAGAAGTGGGGAGCAAGAGAGGAGAGCGCATGGGAATCAAGGGCAGAGCTGAGACAGTGCTCAGCCAGCATGGCTGAGTTCCAGCGCATCAGAGCCTGAAGGAAAAAGGGCCAGCCTTTGGGCTGGAGGGTTGGGGGGTGAGCAGTGCTGAGAGGGGTCACAGGTATTGGGTGAGGCTGTGCCCCGCTTCCACTTTGATGTGTCAGTAGGCACCTTAGCCATGTGTCCCAGATTTCCTTGAGACCTGATACCCGCCAAGGCCAGAAGAGGAGTTACACAGGGAGCTGCCCTGTGGGTGCTGGGAAACAAACCGAAGCCCTCTTCAAGAGCAGCAGGTGCTCAGTCATCTCTCCAGCTCCCCTCCAACTGGGCAGTGGTGGCTCACACCTATAATCCCAGCACAGGGGCAGGGTGGTGGTGGTGGTGCAGAGGCAGAGGCAGAGGCAGGTGGATCTCTGTGAGTTTGAGGCCAAGCAGGTCTATAGAGTGAGTTCCAGGACAGCCATGACTACACAGAGAAACCCTGTCTCAAAAAAAAAAACAAAACAAAAAACAAAGTTTATTATATTTCTCTTCACCTTTAATAGGAATGCTACTACTGGGTGTGAGTATAGAGCAAATTATCTAGATTTTGTGGGCAATAGTAATAGCTCCTACTTAAGACTATTGCCATCCGTGTAGCAGATCCCATCCATGACTAAGTCTTTTTCTACTCAAGGATGTAGTCTTAAGGATAGCCTTCACCTGTATCATCAGGTTTTCATAATTTCATTAGCATATAAACTTTCTTAGACCAGGTACATACCTGGAATTCACTCCGGAGGCAGAAGCAGGAAGACCAGTGCAAGTTAGGCTAGTCTATAATTGGCGAGTTCCAAGAAGTTAGTATGTTCAGATTTGTATGTTCCATACCTAATCAGTTTTTTTTAATTTATTTACTTTTTATTAATTACAGTTTAGTGACTTTGTATCCCAGGTGTAGCCCCCTCCCTTGTCTAATCAGTTTTGAAGGCCTTTCTGCCACTGCAGCTATTTTAACTAGACTCAATTGCATAGGCTATACTGAATAAAAATAATATATTAATGCTTTTCTTGCCTGAATTTTTTATTGTTGTTGTTACTAGGAAAAAAGAGCGAACAAGAATTAAAAGATGAAGAAATGGATTTATTTACCAAATACTACTCAGAATGGAAAGGAGGTAGAAAACACACAAATGAATTCTATAAGACCATTCCCCGGTTTTATTACAGGGTAAGTGTTGTCTGAATGGATAATTATGAGTCTGTAAATGAAATGTAATTTCAAAAGTGGGATCAAAGCATATATCTTAAAAATTAGAGGGTTACATTGAACATTTTGTATATTTTATTACAGTTGAGTTATTACTATGATAAAATACTTTATATCCACTAAAATCTTGAGATTTTATATAAATTGGTATAAGAAAGAAAAATTGTTACTCCTTTTTTGTTCTATAGGCTCTTTTAATTTTTATTGTAGATATTAGTAATCAGTGTCCTATTGGGTGATTTAGTCTCAACAGGCATTGCTTTCTTTGCCCAGACTGTTAAACTAGTCCTGTTTAACTTCACATGGATGTAAGGTGACTTCTCTAATGTGTTTTTAGTTGCCAGCTGAAGATGAAGTCTTATTACAGAAATTAAGAGAAGAATCTAGAGCTGTCTTTCTACAGAGGAAAAGCAGGGAACTCCTAGATAATGAAGAATTACAGGTACAAATGAGTCAGAAGTGGCTTTAGATATTCTTGTATATAAGTCATGCAGGACTTTATTGTGTCTCTGAGTCTGTTCTGCAGAGTATTACTCCATAGGTATCTGAAGCAACTAGCATGTCTGTGTGTGTGCGTGTGTGTGTGTGTGTGCGTGCGCTAAATCAGCTGCTGAGCCTGTGTGACCTGATTTCTGAAGATAGTGCTTTTATGGTTTTGCTTTTTAAGTTCCCACATAATCCTAATGAGTAGTCAAGGTTTGGGAAATCCTCTGCAGAGCTTCAGAGCCTAGCCCTGCCATGGTGTGACCTTAGGCAGTGGATCTGAGTCTTTATGCTTTATTCCCACATGTAGAGACAGACAGTTACATGGATTAAAGAATCAATGTATTTTGAAAGCTTAAAACTTTAGTAGGCACAATAAGTATGTTATTTTAATTAGTAAACAAAATAGTGGGACATAAATTCATGTTAACCTTATTAGACATAAATGATGCATTTATATCTTAAATCCATTGTTAACTTACAACATCTTCATTTCCCTAATTCTCTTAAGAATTTATGGTTTTTGCTGGATAAACACCAGATACCACCTATGATTGGAGAGGAAGCAATGATCAATTATGAAAATTTTTTGAAGGTTGGTGAAAAGGCTGGACCAAAGTGCAAGTAAGAGTAATGCAATGTCAAGAGGAATGTGCTGTTAGACATTTTTAATGCCTCAAACAGCAGTGGAAGATGCAATCAGTGGAGTGACATTTAACTTACCTTCAAGTTACTGTGGTGTAATGAAATTATTCAGAGTTAGCTGGGAACATGGGAACTGGGAAGATGGCTTGGTCAGTTAGACTCCCAGCGGTTATGTGGAAGTTGGGTGCAGGGGCATGTGTGTAACCCCAGTGCTGGTAGAGCAGAGATGGGCCGGTCAGTGGCGTCCAGTGGCCAGTCAGCCAGGCAAATTGATGAGCTCCAGACGCAGCGAGACACTCTGTCTCACAAAATAGGGTGGAGAGCCCTGAGAGACACCTCCCATCAGCCTCTGCCCTCTGCCTGTACCTGCATGCACAAATGCACATGGCTACAGAAACGTGCATATCCCACACATGTAGAAGTGTGAGTGTGCAAATACCGAGAGAAGTAATGCGATGCTGGGGTAGTGGCACCTGTTTGTAAGCTCAGCACGTGAGAGGCTGATGCAGGAGGGTAATCAGAAGTTCAAGGCCAGCCTGAGCTCCTTAGTGAGATCCTGTCTCAGAGAGAGAAAAGAGGATTCAAAGTTGGGCATGGTGGTATAGACCATCATCACAGTACACTGGAGACTGAGGCATTCAACTTAATGAAATGTAATAAAACAGCAAGAAAAACAAAAATGAAAAAGGTGCCATGAACATATTAAGAAAAATACTACCAATGGCTATGCTGGCACTCGCCTTTAATCCCAGCACTTAGGAGACAGAAGCAAGTAGATCTCTGTGACTTTGAAGGCAGCTTACCCTACATAGCAAATTCCAGGCTAGCCAGAGTTACGTAGTGAGACCCTATCACAAAAGAGAGAGACAGAGAGAGGGAGGGGTGATGGTGTGGATATAGGGGGGATACCGTGTTGGGAATGGTGGCATTCACCTGTCATCTAGCACTATGAGGCTGAGGCAGGAGGATTGTAAGTTCAAGGCTAATTTGTGCTTTGCTGCATATAGCAAGATCCTGTCTCAGCTATAGCTCAGAGAGCATTAAGCTATTCCTAACTTAGAGGAAAGTTTAGTGCAAGAATGCTGCAGTAGCTAGGCTTGGTGCCACAGGTTTATAATCCCAACAACCCCCTTTCTACAAGCCAAGGCAGGGGGATTGCCTCCTGGGCTACTGAGTGACAACCTAGCCCTTCTCCCAAACAAAAGATCTGATGACATAAGTCAGTGCTAGAGTGCTGGGCATTTGCTAAACTATAGGTTCAGGCCCCAGTACTGCCCCAAATAAAGTTTCCTGTAATGCATGAGGGCAGGTCACAAAGGGAGATCTTACAGCCCTGCATAGTTTAATGTATGATTTGTCCAACTGGAAACGACTCCTTTACCACAAATATGTCTCTCATGGGTAGACCATGGTGACATTCCGACCATCTGTAGACCATTCAAGCCTTTCTGACGTCCTCATTACATAAAAACATCCATGTGCTGCTGAATAATTACTATGCTTAGGTCACGTAGAGCCTGGAACACTTCTCCGTGCTCACTTCCTTAACCTTGACAGGCCGCTTCAACACGAACGTTTTCTAGTATGTGGTATAAAACCATGATTCCTTTTAGACAAACTCTTTAATATAGCTTTATAGATAACGTTTTAAATACTACCTACATCATGACCAGTGTATTATACATCATGTCCAGGTGTATTAAATCATTTATGCTTTAGTAACATCCAAGGAAAATTTACTACAAGATTACACACCAATGTGACCTGCTCAGTAACTGATCCCATAGGTAGAATTGCAGTCATGATTTTAGTGTCTGTTTCTTTGTCTTTAGACTAGAAATGCTGTGTTTGTAGAACATGGTGCTGCAGCCACAAGGAATGTGATGGCTCTTCTATTAGTGGTTAAAAGCTCATCGTGAACTCTGTGTGAACAGTCACAGCCAGTTCCCATCAAAGTGCTACTGGTGGTTTTCAGGTGCCTTCAAAGACAGATTCCTCCCATTCACTAGAGAGCAGCAGAAATGGAAGCAAAACCTTCAGAAATTTTGACGAGAAAAATGCTTTACTTGTTTATGGTTTGGCTTGGTTTGGTTTTAGTTGATTAATTAAATCAGGGTCTCCCTCTAGCCCGGCTGTCCTGAAACTCACTTGGTAGCTCAGGCTGGACTCAAACACAGCAATTCTTGTGCCTCAGCCTCTTGAGTGCTGGAATTACAGCATGCACAAGCAGTTGTCCTCTTTATTTAAAGCACATGTTTCTTATGCTGAGAATAGCTGTGCACTTTACATTTAAGTGGAACTCTTTATCTGGATATAGTGTCACATGCTTTTCATCCCAACACTTGGACAGCAGAGGTGGGCAGATCTCTGAATGTAAGGCCAGCCTGGTCTACAGAGTGAGATTCTGTCTCAAAAACAGCAACAAAGATAGGAACTCTGAGTGAGGGATTGTTGACTCACTGATCTGACCAATCTCATGCCCAACTGGAATCAATCTCTCTTTCTCTCTCTCACTGTCCTGGACAACCAGGCCAGCCTTGAACTCAGAGCGATCCACCTGCCTCTGCCTCCCAGTAGTGCTGGGATTACAGGCATGTGCCACCACACCCAGCTTGGAGTCTAGATGCTTTAGGTTTATTTCCTTTTCAATATAACCTTCAGAATGAGTGATACTTTTTATTCATTGCCTCGAATGTCTGTTTCAGAAGCCCTGTTACTGTCTTGTGCCTGTGATCAAGGTGGGATGGCATAGCACCTTAATTAGGGTTTCTGTTGCTGCGACGAGACACCATGACCAGAAAGCAAGCTGGGGAGACAGGTGTTTATTCTGCTTACACTTCCACATCGCTCTTCATCCCTAAAGGAAGTCAGGACAGAACGCAACCAGGGCAGGGACCTGGAGGCAGGGGCTAATGCACAGGCCATGGAGAGGTGCCGCTTCCTGGCTTGCTCAGCCTGCTCTCTTAGAGAACCCAGGACCACCAGCCCAGGGGTGGCACCACCAACAATGGGCTGGACGTTGATCACTAATTGAGAAAATGCCTTAGAGCTGGGTCTCATGGAGACAGTTCAACTGAGGTTCCTTCCTCTCCGGTAACTCTGGTTTGTGTCAAATTGGCACATAAAACCAGCCAGCACCCACAGTAAGAGCCATTGTGCTGCTGTATCCAGATTCACACAGGCATCCAGCAGTATTTGCCTCATATCACCTTTATACACAGAAACGGGCTGATTACTGCTCTGATTCCTTTAGCCATCGTTCCTAAGGTGTGATGGATAACTCAACAGCCCTACTGATTTTCCTCCTGCAACTTAGGAGCCCCACTCAGCACCATGGCACCTGAGGGCAGTTCTGCAGAGGGTCCTGCCCCTTACTGAGGCTAGGCCAAGGGGACCATCAGAGCAGGCAGCTGAGCTCAGGTTTCAACAGGCAATAGCATGCATGTATCTAGGTCTTCATTCTTTGAAGAATGCAAAGAAAATGCAAATATTTACAACTTGCTATTTCAAATTTTGAACTATTAGGAGTCTGTAGTCTCTTTGATTTTTAATTGTATGAATTGATGATGTTTGCTAATTCTTATAGACATCACTTTTGTACAGTGCTGGTAAACCATTTTAATCTTTATTTCCTTTTTTAGGCAATTTTTTACTGCAAAGGTCTTTGCCAAACTCCTTCACACAGATTCGTATGGGAGAATTTCCATCATGCAGTTCTTTAACTACGTTATGCGAAAAGGTGATTTGGTGTGTGTGTGACAGAAAGAGCGAGAGAGCTTGAACTCTTTTTCTGAGACTCAAGTAGGCATTACTACTTACTAATTACTACTGTATTACTTTTTTCATGTCACATGGCTTTTTCCCTATCCTATTATGGTTCTCCTGTACTCTGTACAGGGATATGATTTTCTGTATTAAAAATGAATTCATTATTTTAAACAAAAGTCTGTGTACCCTAAGGACGGTGGCAAGTAGAAACGGCAGAAACACATTTTTTCTGGCTCACAAGTGTCCTCTCCCAGTCAGCTCTGTCATGTTGCTATAGCATCCTCACCTTGTGGAGCTGGTGTCTAACAGTGATGTGAAGAATAGATTTACACACTGGGCAGAAAGGTGTGCTCCTGAGGGGTCACACGGTTTAGTACAAGTCCATTTGTGTATGGCGGTAAAATGTTGAGACTCCTTAAGTCCAAGGGCTGGTCCCTGGCCTGCTGAGTGTTCTGCCATCTTAGGAAGGCAGCTGTCTGCAAGCATTTTGAGAGGAACAGATCCTGAGAGAAAGAGCTGAACTCACCCATTGGCCGTTACTACAGGACCAAGGGACTCTCCCTCAGTTGGAAATCTGAGCCATCCGTAGCCTGCTATGGTAGCATATGTGTCTTTTGTACCTACTTGAGCAGTAAAGTCACTTTAGTTCTTTTAAAGAGCAGAGCAAGAGTTTTAGTGGTGGTTTGAAGTAATTTCATTTCACTAATATATATGCCCGAAGGATAGTCACAAATCCACAACTGTACTCTTGGTTTCAAGAAGCTGCACTAAAACATTTCGGAGTTGTTATGACTCTCCTAAGTACTGTATGGCCTGCAGAATTTTACTGTGTACCATTGCTAATTAATAGGTTTGGCTGCAGTAATTAAGCTCAGGAGGATACAAGCTTCACTGAAGACACAGTATTGTACTAGCTCTCTCTGTTTGGTGGCACATCAAGTTTAATGTGTGGAAAACAATATCCCCAAAGGCATCAGTTTTACTGTAGTTGTAATTGTTGCAGAATTGTTGAAATCTTCCATTTCGTGGCTTCTTCTTTTGGTTTAAATAGCTTCAGGGTCACTGATTACCTAATGTGTGTGATAAAGGCTTTATGGAGTTTCTGGATTAGTTTACACTTTTAATCTAGAGCCTTTCATTTTTCATATATGTGCTAAAGAATACATCTTCGTGTTTACATGTAATTTTTTTGTTTATTGTCAGTTTGGCTGCATCAGACAAGAATAGGACTCAGTCTATATGATGTAGCTGGGCAAGGATACCTTCGGGAATCAGTGAGTATTGATTTATATTTAACAGACATTATAAACACCAATGTGTTAACATTATCACCAAGCGAGTTGTTGTAGATAAGTCTTACGTTGCTTGGTTTTGTCTTAATGGCTGTTGTTTGCCTGATTTTGCTTTTGTAAACATATTAAATTCAGAATATATTGACCACATAAATGAACTTTAGGTTCTTTATTTCTAGCCTTTTAAAAAAATCTTTTCATCTTTTTAAAAGGAAAATGAAGCTGAGCATCATAGTATATGTTTCGAATTTAAGCATTTTAGAGGCTGAGGCAGGAGGATTTTTGGGAGTTCAGGGGAAGCTGAAGCTCCATATGGTGTTCTAGGCTAGCCTGAGTTATATAATAAAACATTTGTCAGTCAATAAATAGAATGTATCTAAACAGGTTTTAAAATGATTGACAGGAGTGTAGTGTGGGGCTTCACCCCTGTAATCCTAGCTTACGAGGCCAGGATACAAAGACCACTGCAAGTTTGCAGCTAGCCTGCTCCACACATGGAGTTCCAAGCTGTCTAGTGCTATCTCAGAGACTTTGAGATCCAGAAAGAAAAGAAAGCAGTTACTGTAGAAACAGTTTCAGTTTTTGCTTTTCTATTTTCTCTCTTCGTGTGCGTTGTGCATGTTTAGCATGTGTGCAAGCAGACATGGAGGACTGAGGTTGAGTTGATGTCAGGAATCTTTATTCACTCTTTTTTTTTTTTAAAGGTTTATTTATTTATTACTTATACAGCATTCTGTCTGCCTGTAGGCCAGGGCACCAAATCTCATCATAGATGGTTATGAACCACCATGTGGTTATTGGGAATTGAACTCAGTGCTCTTAACCTCTGAGCCATCTCTCCAGCCCCTTCGCTTACTCTTCTTATTCACTGAGTCAGGTTTTGAGTCAAGCCCAGAGCTTTGCACATGGCTAGTTTACTAGCCAGCTTGCTCTGGCGATCCTGGGTCAGTCTTCAAAGGCTGATGTTGCAGGTAGACCACGAGCCTGCTGGCATTTACATAGGTTCTGTGTTCTCCCTCTTGTAAAGCAAGTGCTGTAACCACCGAGCCATCTCCCTAGCCAGCCCCTTCAGGTAGGGCTCACCTTTGCCACAGGACACATGCGGAGGTTGAAGGGCAACTTCGTGGATTGGTTCTCTCTTTCCACCTTTCCATGGGTTTTAGGCTCAAACTCAAGCCTGTAGGCTTGCACAGCAAGCGCTTTACCTGCTAAGTCGTGTCTTCTCACCAGCTCTTGGTTATTCTCATATACACATTACTTTATTGTTTAAGAAAGCCCAGGAAGCTTCTTTTTATAGACTCAAAGGGAAAACTGAAACTACTATGGCTTTGTTTTTACACGTAGGTAATATATGTTACCAAGAGGATATGTACTTCCTATTAGGTACTCATGTCATTAGGTCAGGTTATGAATGGGATTAGAACTTCATGAGAAGAATGGCTATACTACTTCGTTATTTTCAGCAGGTATTTAAAGTATGTAGGTATATTTCTTTATAGCTTATGTTTTCTTCCAATATGGAGCCTTCCTTTAGAGCTTAAGGGAGAGGGAATGTTGGCATAAATATCATTACAGCTGATGAGTTAACTGTTTAAATATGTGTTCTGGCCATCATTTTGTCCCTTCCAAAGAGAATATTAGTTAAGATTCAGGCCAGCATTGTAGTTAGGGTGCTTGCCTCTGCCTGTGTCTGTAGAAATGGAAGCCATCGTGGCTAGAACAAAAGCTAAAGTGGTGGATGAGGACAGAGAAGTAGATGGTGGCCAGCCACTAAAAGATAGCGAATCTTTTAGGCTATAGTAAGGAGATTTTATGCTGAGATTCATAAGCCAGTGAAAGGTTCAGTGGCTTGTCATGGGATGGTTTATTTTTTGTTGTATTTATTATTTGTATGTGAGTGTATAGAGGTCAGAGAACAACTTGTAGGAGTTGGTTCTTCCTGTCATGTGGGACCTGGGAGTGGAGTTGAGGTCCTCAGGCTTGACTGTGAGTGCCTCTACCCACTAAACCATCCTGCCCAGCCCATGGTTATGGAAGACTCTAAGAGCGTAACATGGCGACAGAAATAGGCAGCTATCGTAGAAGTGTAGGTAAAAGATGACAGTGGCCAAGACAGTTGGTAACTGTAGAAGAAGCTAAGGATAAAGCTGGGCATGATAGTTCACGTTTGTTAAGCTCAAACTTAAGCGGCTGAGACAGGAGAGGACTCACATGCTTGAGGCCAGCCTGAGTTACACAGTGAGACCTTATCTCACCACTACCATCCCAGCCTCCCCCCCCCCCCCCCCCGGAAAAGCTAAAAGCAGATCTGTTCAGTACACACTTTGGACTTCTTACTTTCATACCTACCATACTGAAAAGAAAAGAAGGAGGGAAGGAAAAAGGAAAGAAATCACATACTATGTTGCTAGCCTGGATGTGTAGTATAGGGAATAGGATACTGGGAAAAGAAATGTAGAAATCAAAATTGAGTCATAAATTTTATTTTGATGATATAAAATGGGGAATGAGGGAATCAGGTGAAAGCCAGGAGAAGCTGGGCAGAACTCATTTTAGATACCAGGTTTGAGATACCTGTTTGTTTATGAACTTGGATTCTCTGATCTGCCAGGCATATGCTTAAAATAAAGTTGTTAAAATAAATAGAAAACCCCACAGGAGGTCGCACTTGTTCATTTGGATTTTGTGAGGCAGAGTCTCGCTCTGCAGCCCTTCAAGCCAGACTGGTTTTGAACTTGCAGTGATCCTCCTGCCTCTGCCTCCTTCCAAATATTGGGATTACAGGTGTGTGCCAGAGAGTTTTAAATATATTAACTTGGTGTCCTAATATTGTTTTTTGTTATTGTTGTTTTTTGTTTGTTTGTTTTGTTTTTGCTGTAATGGAATACTCCAACCAAAGCAATCTTAAAGGGAGAAAGGATTTTATTTGGCTTACAACTCCAGCTTTTAGTCTGTCATAGTGGGAAGTCAAGGAGATTTAACCATTTTTTGTTTTGTTTCCAGGACTTAGAAAACTACATACTGGAACTTATACCTACCTTGCCACAGTTAGATGGGTTGGAAAAATCCTTTTACTCCTTTTATGTTTGTACAGCAGTTAGGAAGTTCTTCTTCTTTTTGGACCCTCTAAGAACAGGTAAAAAAAATTAAAAAAATATATATATATGTAATTTAATATTGGAATATTTATTGCATACTATCTCAATATTAGACTAATCTTTACAATTTCCCTTTGTTTTTAAAGTCAGTAACCTATCTGTCCAATCTCAGAGAGTGGGCAAGTATATAAGACAGCCACATGTTTTTGCTTTATTTAAAGATCTTCCAGAATATTCTTGCGTTGCCTATAACCAGTTACGCAAGGGTGTCATCTGCTGTCTCAGTGTTGTGTTGTTGTGAAGAGCTACCATGGCCACAGACACTCATAAAGGAGACATTTACTTGGAGCTGGCTTACAGATTCAGGGGTTTATTTAGGCCATTATTGTCATGGCGGGGGCATGGAGGTGTGCTGGAGACAGAGCTGAGAGTGCTACATCTGGATCCCAGGCAACACGAAGAGAGACTGGGCTTGGCTGGAACATTTGAAACCTCAAAACCCTCCCACCTCCCCTTCAATAAGGCCTCCTAATCCCTGTCAAGTAGCACCATTCCCTAATGACAAAGCATTCATATATATGAGCCTGCGGGGATTTTTAATCAGACTATTCCTACTCAAGCCACCATACCTACTCTCTTAATTTCCTTCACATGGGCATGGTGGTGCAGGCCTTTAATCCCAACACTCAGGAGGCAGAGCCAGATAGTTCTCTGTGAGTTCAAGCCAGTCTGATCTACATAGTGAGTTCCAGGACAGCCAAGGCTACATAGTGAAACCCTTTCTCAAAAGGGAGAAAACAGTTTCCTTCGTCCCTTGAAGTGTGGCCTGGGTGACACTCACTGTCACTTCTTCCAGTTCTAAAGAGCCGTACACAATTACATGATTTGCTGTCTGGTATATGGCATTCTTCTTTATGAAACATTGTATTTGAGAGTCATTTCACTATCATGTATTTCTCTTTCAGTAGTGGACAGATTAGTAGATATACTTTTAACAGTATACAGATAGAAACCCCCAATTTTGCTGGGCAGGTGGCACACACCTGTAATCCCAGCACTAAGGGAGGCAGAGGCAGTGGATCTCTGTGTGTTCAAGGCCAGCCTGGTGTACAAAGTGAGTCCAGGACAGCCAAAGCTACACAGAGAAAACCTGTCTGGAAAAAACAAAACAGAACAAAAAAACCCACCAGTTTTTCAGTTAGCTATACCCTTTTGGTTATTTAATTAATTAGTAACATGTTGTCTCACTGTATATCCCAGACTGGCCTTGAACTTACAAAGATCCGCTTGCCTTTGTCTCCTGAGTGTCTAGGATTAAAGGAGTGTATCACTACACTTGGCAAACAGAAAGCTGGAAAGATAGGCTTTGATGACATAGGTACTAGAAACCATCTTTTAGAAGTATGAACCTTAATTTTCAACAGCTGAGCTCTCTAGCCCCACCCCCTTATTACCAGTATAGTCCCTATTCGAAAAATACGACATTACCTTTTGTGGATGCTGATAGCATTTTAATAGGAATTCACTCCTTAGCTTGTTATACTTGGAGCATACAAGTAGATAAGTAGAGTTGTGTGGGTTATTGGGGTTTGTTTTGTCTTTTTGTTTGGGGTGTTTTTGTTTTACTTTGCTTTTGTCTGTATAATTTTTTAATGTTTCAGTTTTCTAACAAAATATAAGAAACCTAAGAGCAAGCTATTTATCATATTAATTATATGATTACCTTTGTAAAATAACACCTTTAAAAAAAAAAAGCTAAGTTGTTCCCAAAATGAAATTGTGTTTCATTATATTTTTTAAGGGAAGATCAAGATTCAAGATATTTTAGCATGCAGCTTCCTAGATGATTTACTAGAGGTAAATATTTTTTGAACTACTTAATTTTATCACATGATAATTGCTATTTTCTAATTATATTTTTCTGTCTCTTTAGCTAAGGGATGAGGAATTATCCAAAGAGAGTCAAGAAACAAATTGGTTTTCTGCTCCTTCTGCCCTGAGGGTCTACGGTAGGACCCCTTGCTGAAGTGTCAGTCCCTTTACCCGTGGGCTGGTGCCAGGAGGACTGCTGTATACACAGGCTGTTTGCCTTATGACCAGAGTTCTCACGCTTTGAGGACTAGCCCACCAAGCTACCGAGATGTACTTCTTACGTTACTAATGCTTGAACTTTCTGGAACTCCTCCGTAGTTATTAGGCTTTGTAGAACAGTGTAATCTGATACCTTTTCATTAGCTCAGAACAGCAGCTCTTATTTTGTGATCAAACGCTGTTGTCAGAATTCAGAGAGGGGTATTCGGAATGATGTGGATTTATTGAGTTTCATTAGCCTTCTACAGTATCATCTTATGTTTCTATTATCTTTTCCGCAAGGTCAGTACTTGAATCTTGATAAAGATCACAATGGCATGCTCAGTAAAGAAGAGCTCTCCCGTTATGGAACAGCAACGATGACCAATGTCTTCCTCGACCGTGTTTTCCAGGAGTGTCTTACTTATGATGGAGAGATGGTAGTTATCGAAATCTGCTTTTTAAAAATTTAGGCTCCTACGGTTTCCGTAAGATATTATCTTGATGTAAATCAACAGTTTTTGTTTGTCTGTCTGTCTTAAAGACAGGGTCTCATGTAGACCGTGCTAGCATTAAACATGATTTATAGTCAGGAATGATCTTGAACTTTTGAGCCTCCTGTCTTGCCATCCCAAGTGCCATGACTACAGGAATGTGCCAGCCTGTCTTGCTTCCTTCAGCATTATTAAAATCATTATGTAACAGGATCTTAAAATGTTAAGTGAGCGGAATTACTTGACATTCTGAGTCTACTCTAAAGAAAACTCAATTAAAAGTACTGATCTCAAGCCTGGCAATGGTGGTGCATGCATTTAATACTAGCACTTGGGAGGCAGAAGCAGATGGATCTCTGAGTTTGAGGCCAGTCTGAGCTACAGAATGCGTTCCAGGACAGCCAAGGCTATACTGAGAAACCCTGGCTTTAAAAAAAGAAACATACGTACATACATAAATAGAAAAGAAACAAAACAAAAATTTCACTCTGTAGCCTTTGCTGACCTTGAACTCGCAGCCTTCTGAGTGTAGATATTAAAGATGTACTGCACCCAGCTTTGAGAAGAAAAATTGAAAAGAGCATTTTAAAATCACTGTTCTTGTTATTTAAAACATATGGAAGCCAAACATGGTGCTGCAAGCCTGTAATTCCAACTTGGAAGATGGAGGCAGGAGGATCATGAGTTTAAGGTCAGCCTTGGCTATATGATATTTTGTTTTAAAAACAACAACAACAACAAAAAGCCACAGAATAGAGGCTAGGAAAGGTGATACACAGCCGTAATCCTAGAACTCAGGAAATGGGGCAGGAGAATTTTAAATCTGAAGTCAATGGACCACAGACTATAGAGCAGGTTCTCAACCTGTGTGTTGAGACCTCCCCCTAAAGATCATCAGAAAACAGATATTTATGTTATCATTCATAACACTAGCAAAATAACAGTTATGAAGTAGCAATGACAATTTTATGGTTAAGGTCATTAGGAAGATTGAGCACTGGTATAGAGCATGTCAAAACAAATAGTGAAGCGTGATAAGGACATGATTTTTCCAGTGAAGACTGTTTAAGAAATAATCATAAAGAAAAGGGTGAGCTCTTGCTTTATTGTATTATGCTACTGTGATGCAAGCCGGTTTTATGGCAGCACTATTAGCCACCAGCAAAGGAAAAGTGACTCCACAGCTCAACGTAGACATTGGAGGCTTATCATAAACTGATACATTCTGGTGAATAAGAAAAACCAGAGGGCAGAAGTGGATGGAGTTAAGCCATGATGAAGCTTCACCTCCTTACCTCTTGTTTTGTTGTTATTTTTAAGCAGGGTGTTACGTTACCGTGGCTGGCTCTGCTTCAGTGCTAGGACTCCAGTGTGCTCCATCTCACCCTGCTTATCTTGTGCTGGGGATTTAGTCCAGGCCTGCTTGTGAGTGCTAGGCAAGCACTGGAACAACTGAGCTCTATGCTCACGCCACTTCCTTCATTTCCTTTAAGCAGAAACCATTCTTGAGCCTATCCTACAAAATCTTTTCCAAGTTTGTGAGCCTCTTTTCCTGTTATTTTTATCATATAAGACAAATATTCTGCCAGGCACGGTGGGTCACATCAGTAACCGCAGCACTCAGGAGGCTTAGTTATAAGATGCTTGAGTTTGCAGCCAGCTTGAGCCACAGAGTGAGTTCCAGGACAGCAAGGGCTGAGTGGGACTCTGTTTCAACAAGCAAAATCAATAAAAATGTAAACAAGTAATCTACAAGTGTCCCCTTGCAAGGGGCAGACCATCTGTTCTTTTCATGTTTCTAGCTTCCATTCGGATTTTCAATTTTTTCTCTTTGTGTGTGAGTTTACATGCCTGTGTTTATTAGAGGTCTACAGCTTCAGGTGTCATCCTGGGAATGCTGTCCACCATGAGACAGACTCTGGTTGGCTGGGAGGCACCAATTAGGTCAGACTGGCTGGCCACCACGCTCTAAGGCTCCTTGTCTCCCTCTCATCAGGAGGACAAGCTCACACCACCATCCCAGGCATTTTTGCCTGGGTCTAGAGGTTGGACTGGGGTCCTCATTCTATTGGAAATATTCTGATTTCTTTTCTCTTTTGTTTGGGAGAAATAATATTGCAGGCCCAAGCTGGCTTCAGCTCAGATCCTCCTGCTTCAGCTTCCCAAGTGCTGGGTTACAGACATATGGCACCGAGCTGATTCTATAGACTGGTTCCAGAATCCATTTCAGGATCAGGATCCATGTACAGATGCTCCATGTACTGGCTCAGTGCGCTTCCATCATCTTTAGGTTTATAATCTCTAATACAATGTAAATGCCATGCGCGTGTACTGTGTTGTTTGAGTACCAACAGGGAATGTCTATTAGGTAAAAATTAAAGTTTTTTAAATAATTTTTAAAAAAATTTTTTATGTGCATTGATGTTTTTGCCTGCATGTATGTATGTGAGGGTGTTGGAGCCCTGGGAAATGGAGTTATAGACAGTTGTGAGCTGCCATATGGGTGTTGAACCTGAGGGTCCTCTGAAAGAGCAGCCAGTGTTCTTGACCACTGAACCATCTTTCCAGCCCTGAAAATTAAAATTCTTTTCCCGAATATTTCCAGCCCACAGTTGATGTGATCCACAGAAAGGGAAGCCTCAAACAAGGATGAGTGGGTTCTGAATAGCAATTTTAAATAGACTAGTGTTCATTCTAGAGAAAAAGATTCTTCCAAGAAACTACACTGAAATGAAGACATAAACTTAATGGCATCGTAAAATAACTTAATCACTGTCTTGACAATTTTATAGTATAATGGAAGAAAATTATAGTTTTAACTAAGCAAATTTCTCAAAGAAAATGGCTGTCTCTCCCAAAACTGGCCTACAGAGTATCACCTACTCAGAATTCCTAGAAACCAACACTAAATGCATAAAAGGACTTATTTCATATTTTAAAAAAAGACTCGAATTTGCCATCTGTGATTACAAAATAACTTCATCTCAGCAGAAACTTATTAAAGATTTTACTCAAGATTTCATATGGATATTCTCTCTTTTGTAGGACTATAAGACCTATCTGGACTTCGTTCTTGCCTTAGAAAACAGAAAGGAGCCTGCAGCTCTGCAATATATTTTCAAGCTGCTGGACATTGAGAACAAGGGTTACCTGAATGTCTTCTCCCTTAACTATTTCTTTAGAGTAAGTATGGGTTGGGTAAAGCAGCATTGTTACCCTACGATATGTTAAACTATTTGGTTTTAAAGTATGTACTGACAGTTTTACCTAACTTGTTTTTAAATTTAAAAGGATTAATAGATTTAAAATGGAAATCAAGTATGTTTTGTTCCTAATTTTAAGAAATGGTAGAGTAAGGCTGATTTTGTTGGCTTTTTCAGTGTTCTCTTATGGTAACAAGTGTGAGGGGTTTGGTTCAGCTAGCCTTTGGAGATGAGAAGTCCTGTGCTTTTTGTTATCAGTAACTAATTTATCAATACAACTGCCTTTCCAGGGAAATTTTATAGATATTAGTTATTTCTTTTAATTACTTTTTATATACAGTATTTTACCCATTTCTTTAAGATTTATGTGTATGAGCTTGCCTGCGTTTATGTTTGTGCACCGTGTTGTGTGCATGGGGCCTGCAGAGGCCCAAAGAGGGCGGTGGAGCCCTCAGACTAGAGTTATGGATGTAGTATGCTGCCATGTAGGTGCTACAAAGCAAACCTGGGCCCTCTGCAAGAGCAGCAAGTGCTCTGAACCACTGAGCCATCTCTCCACCCTGAGCAGTCCTTTTTAACTGGACAGAATTGTGTGCTACATTTCGGTGTACAAAGATTTGAAGCGCTTACCTTAAATCTTACGGGTCTCCGAATAAAGGGGGGTTGGCGGTATGTGACAGGCATTCGGCACCAGCAGACAGATGTAAGTAGGAATGTCTGCCCTCGTTTTGCGATTCCTTAGTTTGCACGGGAACATTTCTATTATATGAGATAGTTTTATAGTGTTTACCGCATTTTCACAGCTGGTTTTTTTTCATAGTACTTGCAAAATTTAATGTAATCACTATTGCAGTGATAAGGCTGGGCCTGCACGTTGAGGCCCACATCAAACTCAGTGTGTACTCAGAGATTCCCCCGAGATACTCTGGTGGCACCTCAGAGTGGGGGTCTCCAAGGTGTTAGTTGACTGCTCTTAGTGTGCTTTCTGTGACAAAACCAACCTGAGGAGAGAAGGGTGTATTTGGCGCACATGTCATAATCACAGTTCCTCTCTGAAAGGAGCCACGGCAGACACTCCAGTAGGCAGGAACCTGGGACGGCCATAGAATAGCACTGCTCCTCAGCTTGCTCTTGCAGCAGCCTTTCCTGGACAGCCCAGGCCCACCAGCCATGGCTAGTACCACCACAGTGGGCTTGGCCCTCACATCAATCAACAAAGTGCCCCACAGAGCTGCCGTTTTCTCATTTAAGGTCTTTTCTTTCCATGTGACTGTCATCTGTGTCAAGTTGGAAAAAAAAAAACCAACCAGCACAACTACCAAAGAATTTTAGCTTCCAAATGAAAGGTAGTAGCTTATTTAGTCAATTTGTTGTTAAAATTTCTGGCATCCTTGAGATGGCATCCAGGTAAGCTAGGCAGGACCTAAACTTGCTGTGTAGCCAAGGATGACTAAACTGGATTCTTCGGCCTCTAGGGTTAGTATTACAGGCATGTGCCACGATGCTGACTTTGGTTTTAAAGAAAAGGGTCTGAACGGCCTAACTCTAAGTAGGAGATAGTGGAGAGAGAATAAAGTACTTGGCCTTTTAAAATGGTGAGGGCCTCAGTTCAGTTCCCAGCACCCACATGGCGGCTCACAACCTCTGTAACTCCAGGTTCAGGGGACCTGACACCTTCTAACCGCTGGGGTACCAGGAGCACATACAGTATATATGTGTGTGTGTGTGTGTGTGTGTGTGTGTGTAGGCAAGACACTTTTTACACATTTAAAAGTTTAAAAAAGCAAGTGAAAGTCTAAGCTTTTGTAGAAACCAGAAACTGGTTACAACAGAGCAGTTGCTAAAGCCAGTGGGAGCCCACTTTGAGCTGGAGAATATTCCTGTGTAGTAACAGCAGTCTGCAGCCTTAACCCTCCTTCTTCACCCCAAGTTCTCAATAGCTAATGTGTAAGCGTGCAGAAAGGTCCATGGTTACTCTGATCTAGTTCTGGACTGAGGTGGAACACAGAAAGACTTGAAAGAGCCATGAGATGGTCAAGATTACTGACTTACATACAGTGTGGAACTGAACAGGAACTGTGGGGTGAAACGGGGTGGGTATTATGAATTTAATTTTATTTACGGATTTATTTCCATTAAATACAGGCCATACAAGAACTAATGAAAATCCATGGGCAGGATCCTGTTTCATTTCAAGATGTCAAGGTTATTACCCTTTCATTTACCTATATAACATCATCAAATAATATAGCCACAATAATACTAAATGTGGAAATATCCAAATCAGTTCTTTCCTGTTACTTGTTCTGAACTGATACTTAAATCATCCAAAATGGAGACACATGTGGACTTACTGATTAATGTAGTTGATAATTTCATTATCAGTCTTGTGTTCTCATGGAAACATTATTTTATTTGAAAAATGTCAGTTAGCTTGCATCCTTTAACAGTCCTTCTCTTTTCATTAACCCAACATTCAACTGGAGGATTGCTTAGATTCCCTTTTTTTTTAGTATGCTGCCTGAAAAAGCCTGCATATTTTGCTCTATTCGATTTAAAGAGACACCCATCTTTCAATATGAAAACCATCATTATTCAGGGCCAGAAAGATGGCAGTATGGGTAAAGAGCCAAAGACTGTCTAATCCTCTGTGCTCATGTAGGGGCCGTGCAGGGCCGCGCACAGCCATCTGTAACTAGGCACCAGGTGTCCGACCCTCCATTGACCTCTGTGGGTGCCGGCACATGTGTAGCATTCACACACACACACACACACACACACACACACACAGAGAGAGAGAGAGAGAGATCTTAAAAAAATTATTTGAAACACATGCTGCTATTTGGCATTTAGTCTGCAGTTTCACCAGTTACGAAAATCATTCAATAGGGTCTTTTTGGTTCAAGTTAAATAACATAATAAAAATACTCTGACCAATTTGAACCAAGAGCAAGCCTGAAGAATTATTTTGATAAACCACAAATGGGGGAAATTTCAAACTTTTTAACATGAATTTAAGAACCAGTACTTTGATTTTCAACCAATCTGGAAAACAATACACACTTTAAAAGTTTATATTTTATGAACCTGAGTTACTCTATATTTTTTTAGATGTCATTGCTTCTTTAGAGTAATTTTACTACAACAGATTAGAAAACATGGTTACTGCCTTACAGATATTTCCACTGTATGCTACATAACAGATACGGTTCTTCCATGAACTGTAGTTAGTCTTGGCACAGTTCCATTATTTTGGATGACTGATTCTTTAATATAGAATTCCATTCCTTCCATACTGGGAACAGAGCAAAAGGAGCTATTGCTGGAAATGAAGTTTTGTCAATGTCTCTGAAGTTTCATTACTTAGCTGAGCTCTTACTTAAGAAGTAAGATGACATAGCTTAGTGGCAGAGTGCTTGCCGGCTCGAGACTAGATGTCTTGAATTTGATTCCCAGCACTGTGGGTGGAAAAGAAGATTGTGCCAAGACTTTGCTCCATGCAACAAAAAGCATAACAAGTAGCAGTTGCATTCAAAGAGTACTGTATCGGATAGCTCGCCATTAAACAGCTGAGCTTGATTAAACTGTTCCCTTCATCTATAAAGTGAGAGACAGTTATCACACAGCTAAAAAGACTGCCCAAGAAATTCTGAGGTTAAGGAGATGCCTATCAGCTGGGTATGGTGGCACGTGCCTTTGATCCCAGCATTCAGAAGGCACAGGCAGGTGGATCTCTGGGTTTGATGCAGCCTGATCTACAAAGTGAATTCAGGACATCCAGGGCTCTTGACACAGAGAAACTCCATCTCAAAAAAACCAAAGAAAAGGAAAAAAGGGGAAGGGGGAATATATGTCTATCAGCTGAAAAAGAAGCGAATAAAAATTTGTACAATAGTTCAAGTGCCTACCCTGAATTTTACCTTACTGTGTGACAGAAATTACTTCAACCAGCTTTCATTATTTTTTTTTTTCTCTTATAGGATGAAATCTTTGACATGGTAAAACCAAAGGATCCTTTGAAAATCTCGCTTCAGGATTTAATCAACAGTAATCAAGGAGACACAGTCACAACCATTCTAATTGATCTGAATGGCTTCTGGACTTACGAGAACAGAGAAGCCCTTGTTGCAAATGATAATGAGAACTCTGCAGATCTTGATGATACATGATCTTTGAAAGAATGGAGGACCTCCATAAAGATGCCTGAATGCTGCATGCGAAATGTTGGAAGCAGAGCCCTTAGAAACAGTCTAAATAAAACTCATCACATGCCCATACAACACAGCAGATATCTTGCTTACTAGAGTTTTAGTTACAATTGGAACAATTTCAAAGTAATAGCACCAACTACTATTTTTTTTTTTTTTTTTTAATGAAGTGGTAAGTTCTGGTTCCATTTAGCTCAGAAATGGAAAGTAAGATTTGCTGTAGCTAGGTGTTGAGTTAATTTCTGGTGTTCGTGTAGGATTATAATGTTTGTTCTTCATAACTATCCAGGATGTTAGACTTTTTCCATCAGAGTAACCCCACTGCATTTCTGGAGTCAGAAGCTTTAGATGTGACTTTTGGGGTTGCTGTTTTGGTTTTTGAGACATGGTCTCACTCTATAGCCCTGACTGGCCTGGAACTTGCTATGTGGACCAAATTGGCATTCAACCTTGAACTCATGAGCCTCTGCCTCCTACATACTGAGATTAAAGGTGAGTGCCACTATGCCTAACTTTTTTATGTTTTTAATTTTATTTGTTTATTGTGTGTGGACACCAGAACACACATGGAGGTTAGTGGACATTTTTGAGGAGTTGATTCTTTCCTTTGCCTACATGGGTTCTGAAGATCAAGTTCGGGTGTCAGGCTTGCCAGCAAGTACTTGTACCCACTGAGTCATCTAGCCCCACAAGGTCTTTATTTTATTTATTTATTTTATTATTATAGTGTTTCTAAAAAAGAATATTCAAACAAATATTTTGTTTTCATTAAAAATCACAAGTATGAAATTTTGTCTAATTTTATTAACCATTATCAAGTTACATTTACAAAACTGTACCTTTTGTTAAAGGTTTTGTTAGAGAATTTACTAATTCATTACACTAACTCATGTTAATGGTTGTTGTTGTTGAGATAGGGGTCTTGATATGTAATCTAGGCCAGCCTCTGACTCATGTTCTTCCTAACTCAGTCTCCCTAGGCAGTGCTGGGAATACCGATGCACGACCACACCTGGCTTGTGTTTGGTGTTTATAAAAGAGATCACAAGAAAGGAGAATGTCATGACCTGAGATCCAGAGGGAAAAGAATTCTAAAAAGGGTTAGAAAATAAGAGGTAAGGGAGGGAGGCTTAAAATAAAACAAACCACTTAACCCATTTATGATAAATTTTATAGCCTGCATAAACTAAAGTATAAAAATGTAAGGCACAGTGAGTAACAACCACAAACTAGCCGCTGCCAAACATGCGGCAAAAGTAAACTCGGGAAACCTCAAGCCTTCAAAGTCGTCACCCTGCTACCACACTGACAAGCCTGCAGTGTAAACACTGAGATGTTAGCACTTTAGGAGAGGGTCCAGTAGGCCACCTGCAGACCACCTGCCTTCACCTCAGAACCCAGCAAGTGTCTGAGCTGGACTGTCTCAAAGTTAAAAACAAACCTAGAAGAAGGCAGGCCAGCATGTGTTAGCAACTATCAACGAAGGCTGATTTTTAATAAACTGAAACTGACAGGTAACCTCCTAAAGACTGAGTCACGCATTCACACCCGTGAAGGGGGCTCACCAGCTCACAACTCCGAGGAAGGCTCCATCCTTGCGAGCATTACAAACTTTAGTCCAGTTGAAACTTTTATTGAGTTAGGAACTCTGCTTTCAGATGCACCTGCGGCAGCCCTGGCAGGACTGGGCAGCATGCTCACCTCGCCATGCTTTACTATACACACATTTAAGACAGTGCCATGCTACCTAGAAGGCTGGTTGATAGCCATTAACTTCTAAACGCTTTGAAATCTATGACAAGGATTTTTAAAGATCAGCATTTCTAAAACCTGGCCCACATTTTTCTTTAACCACATTTGGTTATAAATCAAAGTTATACAGATACAAAGTTCTGAATGCATTTAGGGATATTTCTTAAAATCAGCATCATATTCTATAACTGTGCAAAGGAATAACCTAGTAAGGACAGAAATGGCCAAACCTGGTTCATATCAACTCTCCCAACTCACTACCGTTACATCAAAATGGTGAATAAAACTAAACTGTTCCCACTTCTTTACCCCGGTTAGTTCTCTGCTTATGATGCATCAAGGGCTGAGTTGATGCCATGTGGGTCATCACCAGGTACCAAATGACTCCCACAAGCTCTTCAGAACTAGAATTAACTGGTGAGCAGAGCAAGTTATTTCAGTAACTACCGAAAAATACAAGAATGACTTGTAGTGAAAATGAAAACCCAATCTTAATATTTAGTACATTTCCATAAAATATTTTCAACAAAAGGAAATACAAATTGTTTCTGTCTTGAAGTATTACAGTTGTCTTGCAGTTTCCGTATTACAGTCTGAACCATCCTTAGTGTAAAATCCAGGAGTACTTTGATACTGTTAGGATTATGAATGATTAATCAATACTTACCATTAAAAAAAAAACCAAATGCCCCAAAACCAAAAATCTTAATGAATAATTTAACTTTCCTCTTAAATGTAGAATGCCTTCAGTCTTTGTTTTGAGACAGGATCTCACCGTGTGGCTGTTCTGGAGCTACGTTCACCAGGTTGAACTTGAACTCACATAGAACCACCTGCCTCTGCCTCCCTAGTGCGAGGATTAAAGATGTGTGTTACCATGCCTAGCTAAATGTCCTCATGTTTATAAAAGACCATCTTAAAATCAAAGCACCAAAATTAGTGGCAGAGTACATGGCTAATGTATGTGAAAGATGCCCTGGGTTTGCTCTCCAGCTTGGGGGTAGGGGTCACGACTTTAACTCATAATAAAAAAATCCCAACTTTATATCTGTGATAGATGTAGCATAAAAATGAAGAAAGATCCTCCCTTAATAATTTAAAATATAAATAGTTGTTTTAAGTCTCACTAAACAAAACGTGGAAAGTTCCTGACTGGAGAAGTTTAGAGTTTAGTGCTTTATATACAGTCGTTTCATTCTACGGTGGGACAGAGACTGGACGTTGTTTGCTTTCCTTGATCACTTCACAGTCTTCCTCCATTTCAAAGTTAATATTCACAAATGAACTGGATACCACTGTCTCCGGTTGATCTGTCTGTACAATGGAATCAGCCTGCAGCTTGTTTTGTTGGTACTGTCTTTCTGCTTCTTCAGACATCCTATTTTCTTCTTCCTCCTCCTCCTCCTACAAAGGGGAAATATCATTAGTTAAAATATTAATGTCCAAAAGGAACAAATATTTCTTCTTTTTCTTCCTTCCTTCCTTCCTTCCTTCCTTCCTTCCTTCCTTCCTTCCTTCTTTCTTTCTTTCTCTCTCTCTCTTTCTTTCTTTCTTTCTTTCTTTCTTTCTTTCTTTCTTTCTTTCTTTCTTTCTTTCTTTCTTTCTTTCTTTCTTTTCCTCTCTCTGTCTGTCTCTGTCTTTCTCTCTTTCTTTCTGAAGCCCAAACTAGTGTCTGGAGTGGGGATGTAGCTCAGTGGTAAAATCCATATAAGAATTGTGTGATCACTCTCTCTCTCTCTTTCTCTCTCTCTCTTCTCTCTCTCTCTCTCTCTCTCTCACACACACACACACACACCTGAGGGAGAACCACTACTACCAAAACAGTCACTTTCCCCTGTTCTCAAAGTAATTTTTTATTTTAAAAGGTGGATGGCCCAGCACTACTTAGTTTAGGTGAGAAATACTATAAAGTGTCATCCTAGTTAACTGGTTGGTATACTCGTTAAATGGTATAGCGTGATTAGTTTTTCCCTAAGCATCTGATCAATGTACAGATGATCCGGTTTTTGCCCCAAGAACTTTGCAATCTCGTAGGAAAGTCAAGACATATCAAGAGAACAGTGATACAGAAAGCAGCACTACAGAGACTACAGAGTAATTTCTACTTAGCAGTGGCTGGCAGGAGGTGGCGTCTGTGTTTGGACCCTGAATACAAGTAGTCAGTACAGAGCGAGTTCCCTCTCAGCAGGCCCATCCTGAGTCAGGTCCAGCCCTCCAAGGACAGAGCTTTTTATTTACATGTTGATCTGATAACCTAAGCTGCCCTCAGTGGTAGGCCTTGGGCAGACCACCAATAAAGTGAAAAGAGGAGACACACCTCCTTCTTCATCCGGTAATACTCATCAATGGCGTACTGGTATTTTGGGGTGCTGATGCCCAAAACGGACGCAATCTTCTCTCCAAGAAAATCACACACTAAAGATAACAAAAGTCAAAAGACAGACAATCCCATAAACATTTCTTGAGCATTTTCTTTAAGAACACAAGAGTTACTGCTTTCTCCTTAATAAATTTATCACCCTGTCTCATTTCTGTCCTGGACGTCCAGTCTGTTCACATTTCTATTTCTATGTGTTTGTTTTGAGGACAGCAACTCACTATGTGGCACACTATATTCAAAGTATTTTGTCAGCAATCCTCCACCAGACGCCACCGTCCCCCCAGGTGAGGAAGTCCTGCCTTCTAAAGCAGTGTGTCGTCCTAAGACCTAGACCTGAGAGTTCCAGTTCCTCAGAGGTGTTAGAGCTGTGGCCGGCCACAGAGAAGGCTCTGGCAGGCAACGTGAATAAAAAGAAGCTAACATTCAGATACAGATCTGTGTGTAAAACTTGTGCTCTTCTATCACGCCAGTGTCTCTCACAATGCATACATGCTCAGTAAATGTTGACTTAAATTCTAGCCATGATTTTCTCTAATAAAAAAAGTGACAGAAGTTAAGTAGTTAATTGGAAACAGTAAATTTTATGGTTTAAACATACTAGCATAACTATACAAGTTGGCATTTCATTTCCTTCAAATACCAGCTACATTTCATTTAAGAAGTGAAATATTACTGGGGCATAGCTCAGTGGAGGAGTTTCTGCCTGGGATGTACAGGACAAGTTCAATCCTCCGCAACACAACAAATTACATGGAAAAAAGCAGGCTTCTCCATAACTGTATAACAGAATAAAATGGTAAGATACTAATATGCAAGGAAGAAATATGAATAAAAATAAAAATATGGTTTATAAGGAGGCTTTAGAATAAGCAGTGGTGCATAATGAGATTAACAGCAGCCGGAAAGCGGATGGTAAAATAACAGAGTGGGTGGTGGAAAGGTTTAAAACATGACAATTCTGGCTGCATTAATGGTGCCACTCTCTAGGGATGGTTTTTATTATTGCATGCACAGGGTGGCAGCGTTCTGTATCGTGTGGAGGTCAGAATACAACCTGTGAGGATTAAGTTCTTCCCTGAGGGGCTCCGGGGATCAAATCTGGCTGTCACATTGGCGGCAGGCCCCTTTGCCTGCTTGAACCAACTCAGTGGCCCTAGTTAGTTCGCTTTTTAACACAGCTGTAAGCTGAAGAGCATTTGCACAAGCTACAGCAGTGTTCCCAGTGCTAGCTGCTACCTGTGGAGGACAAAGTCATTCCCTAGTGTGCACCCTTCCTCGGTGGGTAAGCCATTTGGTAAGGCTCCTGTATGCGGAACGTCCCACAGCAGTCATACAATATGCAAGCAGAAGAGCAATACCTGAGAGGGTTGACGTGGCAGCCCGCAGCATGTAAAACCATAAGTAGGGGCCCCAGGTAAGTTTTGTCTGCAACAAGAAGTCAGGTTAGCAACACTCACCTCATAGTATCTTTAGACCAGAGTGAACTACCAAATAATTAGTAGGCATATCCATCCATAGGTAGGACTGGAGAATCCAGTCAAATAAAAACTTAAGTCTTTATACCCAAATTCCACATAGTAGTCCATATCATCACTACTACCTTTACCCACGGGAGGACCAAACCAGAGTTAGCAATGAGCTGGCGCTGACTCAGTCCGGACTGTCGACAGCGTTTTTCCTGTCTTGCTTCTTTGTCTTCATTCTTCATAAACACACCCAAGAGAGTACACAATCAACAGAAAGAACCTCGGGGGTATGTCCAACAAACATTACAGCAGGAAAGTTCTGGTACAGAAATTAAGGTAAATAAGGGCATATCAAACACACTGTCTATGATGAAAAATAAGCAAGACTGGAAGGGCGAAGCTGTTTGTCCTGTTTTGTTTGTTTAGCTGTTTGTCCCATTTATTCATCTATCTATCTATCTATCTATCTATTTATTTATTTATTCATCCATTTATTTATTTATTTATTTATTTATTTATTTATTTATTTATTTATT
>NW_026590707.1:359934-373268 GCF_907164565.1 Psammomys obesus | reverse complement strand
ATTTATTTATTTATTTATTTATTTATTTATTTATTTATTTATTTATTTATTTTGAGGCAGGGTCTCACTGGGAAGCTCTAGCTGTCCTAGAACTCACTATGTAGACCAGGGTGGCCTCCAACTCACAGAGATCCACCTGCCTTTGCCTCATAAGAGCATACAACATCATGCCCAGAAATATTCACTAAAGACCCCAGTCTTTTTGGTTTTTGAAACAAGGTCTTTGTACATGACCCTGGCCACTGTCCTGGAACTCATTATGTACACCAGGCTGACCTTGAGCTCACTGAGATCCACCTGCCTCTCTATGTCCTGAGCTGGGATTAAAGGCATGTGCCACCATGCCTGGGGCAATTTCTTAAACATACAGTGTGAAATTTTTGTAAAATGTTGGGGTGGTATGAGTAAGGACCATTTAGAAAAGAACTGGCTGTGCAGTGTGTGCTTGTAATTCTAGCACAGGGGACCCTGTGGGGCTTGCTGGCCAGACAGCCACCTAATTGACAAGCTCTAGATGCCAGTGGAAAATCCTATCCAACAAGGGTGGTAGCTCCGGAGGGCGGGAGGTGGCCTTTGCCTCCACACATGCTCACACCCAGGTGCAGTGGCACTCACACCTACACCTCTGCACACAGACAAAGCAAAGCACACAGATGGTCTCCCTGGACAGTTCTCCTGAAGCTGTTTCTGCTGACTCTCAAGTGAGGGCTACCAAAGACCCCTGCTCCGGCTGGGGCGATGGCTAGCACCTGTCGTCACCCCACAACAGCACAGAAGGCACTTCTTGGCCCGTTATTTGGATGGGTGTTGCTGAGGCAGACAGACTCACAGGTGGCTCACGTGGCTCAGAGAGCCATGTCAGCACCCCATTATCCCTGCCACCACACTGCCTCAGAAGCACTCACCTGGGACTATGCTGGGGTCTCCAAGGCTTTCCTTTACAGGTATACCCCCAAATGCTCTGGTCCTCCAAAAACGTGTCTGTCTACCCTCTCAAGACCACACAACTCTGGTTAATAGGGCGATCCTCACTAACCTAGTGGCTCTCTACCTTCCTAATGCTTCGGCCCTTTCAGTTCCTCATGTTGTGGTGACCCCTAACCATAAAATGATTTTGTTGCTAGCTCTCAGCTGTAATTTTGCTGCTGCTATAAATATGCAGCGTATCTGATATGTGACCCCTTGGGGGGGGGGTCACAGCCACAGGTTGAGAACCTCTTCCCTAAACAGACCTGTTGATCTCTGCTGTCTTCTCTTCAGAAAGTGACAAACTAGAACAGACAATCTTTAAAAAGAAAAGAAAAAGAACAAGGCACAGGACTCCCGAACAAGCGGAGGACTCCCGTTTTTCAGCTTCAGAATCTCCTCCGGGCACAGGAGACCACACCTGCATTTCAGCGCTCCAGAAGGCGGAAGACGAGAGCAAGAAGTGCACCGGCATAAGAACAGATTTCGAGGCCTGGGGGGGCTCACGTCCAGACTAGAGCCATACTCGAGCGCCACAGGGCTTCACAAGGCATCACCACCACGCATGGTGCTCTGAACGAGGATGGCCCCATTTGCTCATAGATCTCAATGCTTGGTCTCCAGGGACTGGCACCATTTGAAAGGACTACAAGGTGTGGCAATGTTGGAAAAGCATGTCACTGGGGGTGTGAGGTTTCAAAAGCTCAAAGTGTATGCCTCTCTCCCCCTCTCTCTCCCCCTGCGGATCAGGATAAAGCTCTCAGCTAGCTCTCCAGCACCATTTCTACCTGTGTGGCACCATGCTTCCCACCAGGATGATAATGGATTACACTTCTAAAACTATAAGCAAGCCCTCAGTTAAATGCTTTCCTTTATAAGAGCTGTCATGGTCACGGTGTCTCTGCACAGCAATAGAACACTGACTAAGACACTACTCAAAGAAAGTAGACTTTTCACATTACACTGTGATGTCTAGAAGATCACATGACAAAATGACATCTGAACCTTACCCATATCACATACAAAATTAACTCAAAACAGATGTGGCTACTGCAGACTGTGAACACACCAGGCTGAAGCAGGAGGATCACCTTGAATTCTGGACAAGCCTGAGCTACAGGCTGTCTCAAAACAAAACCAGTACCAAAGACCTGAATGTGCAACCCTCATTATGCCTAGCCTGGCCAGGAACTATGATGTCTAGGCTGGCCATGAACTTGGGATTTTCCATGCCCAGGCTAAATCTATAAAACCTTAAAAATAAAGGTTAAGAATTAACTCTGTTGGGTGTGGTGGCACACACCTTAAATCCCAGCACTCAGGAGACAGAAGCATTCAGGCAAGCAGAACACCCACATATATAAAAATAAAAGTTAAAAAACTTATAAATGAGAAATGGTGTAGCCACCATGAAAAGTGATGGGCAAAGTCCCTCAAATGTTTAAACAGTTGACAAATGACCCAGTAACTCCACTCGGGGCTACATACCCAAGATGTGAAAAACACAGTGACACAAAAGCCTGTATTCACAGCACAATATTCATATGACCCAAACTGTATAAACAACCAGAGTGTACATTAACTGACAAAGGAATGAATAAAATGTGGTATTATTACACAATAAAGCATTATTTGGATATTACGTGGTATGCTATTATTATAGAAAGGAACAAAGCACTAACACATGTTCTAACATGAATGAACTTTGAAAACATCAAACCAAATTAAAGAAGACAGTCAAAAAGAATGTGAGTCTGTTCATAACAGGGAAACCCATGTATGAGCAGAAGCATTAGTGGTAGGACATTGAGGGCAGAAAGCGAAGCTAAAGCTTTTCAAGACGACATAAATGTGCTAAACGCGACTATGGGAATGGCTGTGTATCTCTGTGAATACACTAACCACTACTAAATGGAACAGGTGAATTTGCATAAAAGCAGGAGTTCAACCAAGCTTTTTTGTTGTTGGTTCTTCAAGACAGTCTCTCTGTGTAGCCTAGAATGTCCTGGACAGCTTGTAAGTCAGGCTGGGCTCCAACTCAGAGATCTGCCACCACTGCCCAGCTCAACCAAGCTTTTTAAAAAAGACTGAATCCCAAGTGGTAACGATTCATGCTTTCTTTTTTTTTTTTTTTGTTTTAGTTTTTTGTTTTGTTTTTTGTTTTTGGACAGGGTTTCTCTGTTTAACTCTGGCTGTCCAGGAACTCACTCTGTAGATCAGGCTAGCCTCAAACTCAGAGATCTTCCTGCCTCTGCCTCCTCAGTTACTAGGATTAAAGGCGTGTGCCACCACCTAACACCACCTGGCTAGAATTCCTGCCTTCTATAACAGTGTTCCACTCTTGTTTCTATGTAGATACCAGGTAACTTTTGAGACAATGGTGGTTTGTTTATTTGTTTGTTTTTCCTTTGAGACAGAGTCTCATGTAGTCTACACTCAAACTTGCTATATAGCTGAGGCTGGCCTTGAACTCTAGATCCTCCTGCCTAGACCTCCTGCTACACCAGATGAAAATGACTTTTAAAAACATGGATATATATAAAAATTTTTAAAGACAGCTATAACTAATCCCTTCAGAGTACTTTAAAAAAAATTATCCAAACAATCCTTCTACTTTATGACTTACCACTAATATTCAGCATGTCTGGCTACTCTGAGTATATTGTACAATCCTTTGAATATTTTCTATACTAAAGAGTCTGGAATTGATTTCTTAATAATCAAAAATTTACTGAGCTAAACCTTATGAAAATTAGCATGTTTTACATTAAATACAATTTTTAAATTCTCAAATATGTTCCTAGGCTATACCTTGTTTATGTCACTTTGAGAGACTTGGTAATTATGGGACATTTATTAGTTCACTGTGTGTATCCCCGCTAGCATATACTTTACACAATCCACTGTCCCATGACCAGCATCGAAACCAGAACCTCTCAGAGGTGCCAACTGTAAACAGATCAGTGGACTCTGTTACTGCTAAGGACACTCCTTTCCATGAACTGAAAGAGACTAGGATTCAAATACTGGATTCACCAGAGCCTCACCCAAATCCACACTGACAGAGAACTCTGCTGCAAAGAAGCAGAACTGGGTCAGGTCATTAAGATGTTGGAAATATTTCCGTCCATACTGTCCAAAAGTGTTTCTACCAGACCATAACGGATGGTGGTTGATTGAAACTTCAAATGGTCCCTTCCATTCAGTGCTCAAGGAGCGTTCATTCCCCAAGCCAAGGCCACTGTCGGCATGGAGCATACCGGGTCAACAGTAGGCAGCACGTCTTTCTTCTCCAGCCCGTCCACCTCATCCTCGTCCGTGCTGTACTCCTCCATCGTCTCGCCACTGACGAAGTGGATGACCCTCCTGGGGACTTTCTTTTTCTTCCCTATGACTCCCAGCTCGACATTCTCAAAGCCTCTCTCATTATTCATCTATATCAAAATTAAGGAAATGAGTTTTGAATGAGTCTTTCATTGTACATCTAACAGGTGTTTGTTTTGTTTTAAAGATCAAAACAACTAGGAAAATCTTTAAGCAATTAAAAAAATATATATATATACCTCAGGAATCCTAAATCCAAAGTCCTTTCAGGGCCAAGAAGGTGCCCAAAATCGATGAATCTCCACAGGGGTGAAGGGTTCCTGGGGAGAATGCATGGCACAACTAACGGCATTTAAGATGGGAGAAGCTTCTTTTTCAGATTTCTTTGTGTGTGGACAAGCGTTTCGCCTGTATAACATGTGTGTGCACCACATGTGTGCCTGGCAGGTGGAAGCCAGAAGACAACTGACGTGCCATCCATCGCTTTTTTTAAGACAGGATCTCTCTATTGGCCCTGAACTCCAAGGAGAGCAGCCAGGCTGGCCAGCACGCCCGGGACCCGCCTGTCTTGGCCTCACGTCCCCGCGAGGGAAATCGAGCTGTCATACTTGTCCTACCTAAGACATAAAGACTAGCACAAATTTACTGTTAATCCTGATTTTTTTTTCCAATTTTTAAAATCTAAAAAAAAAAAAAAAGCCAGCCATGTTGGCACACGTCTTTAATCCCAGCACTCAAGAGGCAGAGGCAGGCAGACCTCTGTGAGTTCCAGGCCAGCCTGACATACAGAGCGAGTCTAGGACAGCCAAGGCTCTATTACACAGAGAAGCCCTGTCTCGAAAAAACAAATACAAAACAAAACAAAATCTAAAAAAGAGAAGGTCTACAACATGATTCCTGTTTTTTTGTTTGTTTGTTTGTTTTCAGTACTAAAACTACATAAATATAAAACCATATCTTGAGTATGTAGCAATTTCCAGTGGCATTTGACTTGTTCTAATTATCAGATTTCATGTAAAACATTTTAGACAGCTGTGGTAGTACAAGCCTATAATCTCAGCATTTAGGAGGAAGAGCCAGAAGGATCAGTAATTCAAGGCCAGCCTCCACTACACAGTAAATTTGAGGCCAGCCTGAGCTAAGTGAGATCCTATCTTAAAACTGATACAAAAAAAAAAAAAAAAAAAAAAAAAAAAGAAAAGGCAGAGTTCAGAGAGGGCTTAGCACTTGCTGCTCTTAAGAGGATCTAGACTTGGTTCCGGTACACACATGATGGCTCACAACCACCTAAATCCCAGATCCAGGGAATCTGACACCTTCTGGCCTCTGTGGGCACCAACCACACATGGTACACAGACATACATGCAGGCAAAACATAATAATAAAAGTTGGCCATTGTTTTGGACATGGTAAATCTCAAATTTTAGGCCTAGCATTTTAAGCAAAGCTTGTGTAAAGGCCAAGTAATAATTATCTCAGGTTTTACAGCCCAGAAATCAGTGGTTCGCTGTGGGTTGTGACCCCTTTGAGGGTCCCATATCAGATATCCTGCATATCAGAGACTACATTATAACAGTAGCAAAACTATAGTCATGAAGTAGCAACAAAATAACTTTATAGTTGGGGGTCACTACAACATGAGGAATATATGAAAGGGTCGAAACCATTAGGAAAGTTGAGGACCACTCGCTGAGCTAGTGTCTTTTTTTTTTAAGATTTATTTATTATGTATACAATGTATGTTTGCATGTACACCTGCATACCAGAAGAGGGCACCAGATATCATTTCAAATGGTTGTGAGCCACCATGTGGTTGCTGGGAATTGAACTCAGGACCTCTGGAAGAGCAGACAGTGCTCTTAACCTCTGAGCCATCTCTCCAGCCCTGAGGTAGTGTCTTTAGTAAATGAACTCTGCCATGCAGGCAGGAATGAGAAACCACTTACAGACACTGTATAATGAAGGGAAGTGGCTGGATTCCAATAAAACTTAGCATGAAATGGATGAACGCGTGGACCTGGCTCTTGGCTTACGGCTTGTGAACCAGACTCGATAGTAGCAAGCCTATGAGAGACAACTAATGACATGAGTGTGCTGATAACCCAAACTTCAGAAATGGGGCAGTGAACAGAGGCAAAAACAACCAAAAACATAACTTGGTACAAAAAGCCCAACAATTATAAATAAAACTATGGGCTGGAGAGATGGCTCAGTGGTTCAGAGCGCTGTCTGCTCTTCCAAAGGACTCGGGTTCAACTCCCAGCACCCACATGGCAGCTCACAACTGTCTGTAACTCCAGTTCCACGGATTCTGACACCTTCACACCAATACACAAAAAGAATAAAGTTAAATAAACTATTAAAAAAATAAATAAATTAAAAACTATTTTATTAAAACATAATTTTCTAATACCGGCCAAGTAAGAAATATAATGTCCATTAACATTTAGCTATATTTTATGGTTAGCTAGACTCTAAATCTTGAGTCTCGAGAGCTGAGGGTTTTTTGTTGTTTTGTTTTTGAGACAGGATCAGTCTCTTCTTCCCTCCCTCTCTTTGTATGTAGTCCTGGCTGTCCTAGAACTCAGGGTGTACATCAGGTTGGCCTTAACTCACAGGATTCTCTTGCCTCTGCCTCCTGGTTGCTGGAATCAAAGGTGTGCGCCACCACACCCAGCTACAAGATCTGTTGTTAATAGATACCATCTTTTTGTGGATGCCCACATACTCAGGCATTCTTTTCAAATAAACACAACACCTGGAATTATTCTGTCATGACCCTCGACCAGGTTGTTCAGCAACACAGAGGAGGTAGTAGCATATCCTTTGGCCAACAGTTCCTGGCACACTGTAACAGTGGAACCTCTGCCTAGTCACAGAAGTGCTAAGTAAATGGAGAGAGAGGAAACTGAGCTCTTCAGCAGTACTGAGGCTGAGATTCTGTTAAAAGTCTACTCAGAACAGCCTCCATAAGATGTCTCATGGGATCCTAGGTGGCTAGTAGAGGCCTAACTGGGAACACGCTGGAGTCTGTCTACTCCTTGCCTGCATGGTACTTCAGCGCGGCCTCTTCTTTCTTTTCTTTCTTTCTATAGCCAAGGCTAGTCCATAATTCAATATGTAGCCTAAGCTAGCCTCAAATTCACAGCAATCCTGCCTCAGATTTCCTGCTAGGGTTACAGGTGTCAGTCCCCACACCTGGATGGAGTTTCTCTATCTGCTCAACAGTGTGAGAAAGAATTTAAGATGTCAGCAGTCTCTCCCCACTCCTAGATCTCCACTGACTTCTTACAGACCTCTTCCTCAAATTGGGCAAACCCCTAGAGAGCTCGAGGTGTTTTCCCCTCAGGAATGTAACTTACAAAACTGGTAAATTCCAATAGTCTCGATGCTGTGAGTTTGTGTTAACAAGGAAGCAGTGGAATGGATACGAAGAAATACTTCGACATTTGTGAAATGGGAACTCAGAGAAAAGGCCATGGGGTATTCCTGTGAGGCTTACCTTTTTATCTACAGCCTCTATTGTTTAAATATTTATTTTTTTAAAACTATGCTATAAAAACTGGGGTTGGAGAGAGGACTCAGCATGTAAGAGCACTGGCTACACTTCCAGGGACTTTAGTTCAATTCCCAGCATCCAAGTCAGGTGTCTTGCCATTGCTCACACTCTAGCACCAAGCATTCACCTCTTCCGGCCTCAGGAGCCCAAACACACGTGGATGTACACACAAAAGTAAGAAACCACTGTGGCCTCTGGCTCCTCCTTCTCTCCTCGCTAACAAGACGCCATCTTGGAATGAGCCCTGTAAACTAGAGCCTGATACAGGCATGGCCAGGTCTACGGTACCCTGAGATGGAGCTGTTAGCTCTCCTGAAGGGAGCGTTCGGAGACCCTTATCTGGAACTCCAGCTGTCTTTCCTTTCCCCCAACTGAAAGTGATCTTGGGAAATTCGAGACTATATACAGAAGTAAAAGGCTGATGCGCTCACGACGGGTCGGGACACGATAGCAGTGCAGCTTTTTGGGGTCACCCACGCTGTGAGGAACTGGTCTAGACTCTGTAATAGTATGTGATCTCATGGCTCACCCAGATCAACTATGGTGAACTTGTATTTTAGTGTGTATGCGGTGCCCAGCGGGGGTGGCTGGCCGTTTACCTGTGCCTCCCCAGGAAAAGTTAACAACAACTTACTATTAAACCAAAGCAAGAAGCCACTCTTGAAATAACAAGTCTGAGTATTGACACGCTTTCTTGCCATTGATTCACGCTGAAGTAGTGTGAGAGCACAGCAGCAGTCACCGCAGGAGAGAAATGGGAAAGCACCTTGCTGCTGTGCTCCTGAGGGGCAGTGGAAGCCAGCTGGCACCAGTGAGGATCTCCCCTCAACCACTTCATTTGCAACAGGTCGCCCACCCAGGTTGGCCTGGCTCACACCTTAAGCCTCCTAGGTGCTGGGATTACAAGTGTGACATACTGTTTCCAGCCTGAACTCTTCACATGCTACTCCCTCTACATAAATAGAAGGGGCGGGGTAAGGGTCCACAGAGACTGATATGGAGAGCAGATTTTGTTAGCACATTACAGCTTAGACTTATAAGTGATATAATCACATTCACATCATAATTTAGGAACCTGTAGTTTTGGAGAAGCGTTTGACCGACATTCAACTATTTATTTTCAAAAATGAAGCAACTGAAAAAGCACATTTCTTACAAGAGAAACACTTCATTAATGACTGTTTAATAATTTATTTAATTTTATTTTCGGTGCACTGATACAAAGGTATCAGAATCCCTGGAACTGAAGTTATAGACAGTTGTGAGCGGCCATGAGTGTGCTGGGAATTGAACCTGGGTCCTCTGGAAGAGCAGACAGTGCTCTTAACCACTGAGCCATCTCTCCAGCCCCCTTAGTGATTTTTTATTATGTGTTGAAATGTTTCTATAGAAAGATTTAAACATAGGAAGGTTAGTATCACAGGGTGATTTTACTGCCATCCTCTCCTTGTGATTCACAACTGCCATCAGCACATGGGCTGTGCAGGTCGCCTCATCCATGAGCTGGGAATAGCACTCATCTCACACGTTAATGGAGAATCAGGTGAGCTGACGACGAGGAGTCTCAGGCAGGGGTTGTCCAGAGCAGGCGACCTCAGCTGATGTAGGGGGACTACGCCCGGGAGTGGGTTCCCGAGTCTGGGCCCGGCCCGGTGGTAGTAGATGGAGCTTGGGGAACAGGGCATGTTCATGATGCATTCACTAACGCCCGGCCCCTGCCACCGCAAGGCCGACCGCGCAGACCGGCAGCCTCGGGCCGCAGCCCCGGCTTTCGGCCACTTTAAGGACAGCCTTTCCGGGACACGCCTGTTTTCCCTCGCTGGCAACCGGTGGCTGGAGTGTCACCCCGGAAAGCCCGGGCGGCGGAAGCCGCGGCGCCCCGCCTCGGAGCCGCTCCCCGCCCGCCGCGGCAAAAGGGGGACAGGAAAGGAGCCCCCAGATGTCCAGCGGAGACTTGCACCGGAGGCAGCGCCTGCTCCCGTCGCCAACCTACCTGCTGTCCCGCGTCCCCGAACGCCGCGGCGGCCGCTGCCTCGGCTCCTCCCGCCGCCGCACGGCCCGGGTCACGGTCCATCGTCCGCGCCGGCCAGGGAAGCGGCTCCACAGAGGTGGTCGGAGAAAGGCTCCCGCCGACCGCCCGCGCAGCAGCGCCCAGTCACCCTCCCGGCCGAGGCGCGCCCGGACCGCGCAGCGGGGCGGGGCCTTCGCCGCTTCCGCGGCGTGGCGTGGCCACCGCAGGCACCGCCCACCCGCCCGGGGACTCACGTGAGCGGCGCCGGGCCTCGTCGCCGCGTCCAGGTGGACCCGACACACCGGTTTCCGAGCTGGGGAAACCAGAGCTGCGTCCACGTCGAAGCTGAGAGGAGGTGCGGGCTCGGAAGCTGTAAACGCCCTTGAAATACCCCCGGGCTGGGGAATGGAGATTATTTATCGTAGGGCTGTGACTGGAACTTTATTTTTCCTAGCGTTCAACAAAATTAAAAGAAACCATAACCGCAAAAATCACAAGACTTCTTGGTTTTCTTTTTGAAACAGGTCTCTTGCAGCCCGGGCTGACATCGAAAACTCCCTTAATTAAGCAGATGACCTTGAATTTAGGATTCTCTAACTCCACTTGCTGTGGCTGGTATTTGAGGACTGCTGAGGTATATACTTACATGACTTCGGCATTAACGCTAGTTGGGGCATTTCCTGGTAAACAGCTTTTTATTAACATGAGCATCTTCACCAATAGAGAAAGACAAAAAATAAAATACAGCCCAGAATAGTGGTTCATACCTGTAACCACAGCACTCCAGGGAAAGGCTGGGGGTCGAGAGGCTACCTCCATACATAGTTAGATTGAGGCCAACTTGGGCTACATGAGACCCTGTCTCAAATGACGAATTTGTAAAAATACACGGCCCTAAAATAAACAAAATATACCTATTTCCCAGAATACTAAGCGAAATTCGCCCACGGGCTCTCATTTCACGTGCCATTTGTGAGGAAAGGCACACACAGCAAGAGCCCACATCTCATTCTCAGCTTTCCACACGCGTGTATCAGGCTGGCCTCAAGACCAGTGTCTTCCTGGCCTGGGATTATAATTCTGGCTAATTTGATAGATTTAAATGGAATTTTCATGCCAGTCACAATTCAGAAATATCCCCCAAGGCTATGACATACTCAGAATGGCAGCAGCAGGCCCTCAGCCCGCATCCTTGCGTGATCCTTTTCTACAGTGCACTCATTCTGTTCCTTACTCTCTGCTTAATCTCGTGCACTTCCTATCCATAAGACAATCTGAAAACAATACCAAAAACCTTTAAGCACAAAGAACAATTCCTTACAAACCGTCTTCATTTTAAAACTAGTTATAAATACAACCAAAACAACTTGCTTGAGGGAAACAAGTTATAACATCTGATTTGATATGGTAGCATAAACAATGGGTTGAAACAGTCCAAAACATCAAAACCAAACTGATAAATTGAAAATAAAGAGCCAGTTGTTAAGTTCTGTGAATTGGGTCTGAAAAGCAACACAGTTTTACACTTGCATGTAATTCAAAACTTTTCCTTCTTTACTGGCATGAGGGGCAATCAACAATCATCATTATTAAAATGTAAACATCTACAAATGCATGCTTTTTGGCAAATTAGCAACAAACATTAAATTACAATTTTCACTGCTGAATCAGAATTATTTTCATGGCTTACAAGTACTGTGTTTACTGAAAATTCAAAATGCAAGTTATATTTCAATGAACTGGAAATATTTCTTAAAAAATGGTAGATTTTTAACACACACAGTTGAAGAGCAATTTATTATACTATAAATCAACAACATAAAGCAAAAGGATATTGAAGAAATTCTAGTGGTTTATTTTGAACATTTATAGTCATTTCCAAATTGTCATAACTAAATGAAAGTAGGCAACAAAATTACATGCCAAGACATTTGTCCTTTCACATTGTTGTTTAAGGAAACTATAATATAGTAACATGGACAAAAATAAAAAAAACACACACACACACAAACTTGTTCTTGAAACTTAAATGGTTCACACAGAGCTATAAAGGTAAAGGTAAAATTGGATCTACCCACAGTGTAAAACTAGGAAAATAAAGCTGAACAAAAACTGGAGATCAGGAATATTCACTAAACACAATCTCCTTATGGCTTTTGCAGTTCCATGTGTTTGTCTGTGTCTGCATGCATATATTTAGTTGGGGCTATTTTTCAGATTATCCTATCTGTTAAGAAGAAATTCTTCTTAGTGGATCTATTTTCTCAAATATGATACACAAGGTTGAGGGCTATAGCTCAGCAGTAGAGCACTTGCCTAGCGACCGTCTAGGTTTAATCTTCAGCCCTACAACTGAAAATGGGGATGGGGAAATGCACAAGAAATATAACACATATTTGCCAATTTTTAGGCGTAAGAAAACTATTAAACAAAAACAGTGGTTTCATTTATGGAGGCCCTTACCAGGGACTATACGAAGGTCTTTCTTGTATCGATGTTTCTCTCCTAGAGTCACTCTGAAGCAATCACCTTTTACAGGTGATATACAGGTGAACTTGCTCAAGTAGTAAGTAGAGCCAGCATTCAAACCTCAGAAGTGCCAGGCACAACAGCACCTATCTGCAGTGCCAGCTATGTAGAATGATGAGGCAGGAGGGTCTTTTGAGCCCAGAAATTCAAGACCAGTCTGGTAATATAGCAAGACCTTCTATGTCTTTCAAGGATTCTATTACTGTCTTTAAAACCAATGTCTTTGCCTCAGGGCAAACTCATACACTATTTCTGTTAAGGCAGTAATTACAAAATTTATAAAACCAAGGTATACTTATCAACTAAAGATGCTCCTCCAATTTTTTATCATTTTATAAAAAATGTGCAGCCATTTCTTGTACCATTTGGCAACAACTGAGATTATTCCTTAACTTGCCAGAAATAAAAATAAAGGTTGAAATCATATCTTATTTCCTTTGTGTCTTTTAAGGACAAGCCTCTCTCTCTACCTTTTTGTTTGTTCTTTTGTCTTGCTTTTTTGAGACAGGGTTTCTCTGATTCATAATACTAGCAAAATTACAGTTATGAAGTATCAATGACAATAATTTTATGGTTAAGGTCATTAGGAAGGTTGAACACTGGTATAGAGCATCTCAAAACAAATAGAGCAACGTGGTAAGGACACAATTTTCCCAATGAAGACTGCTTAAGAAATAATCATAGATAAGGGTGAGCTCTTGCTTTATTGTATTATGCTACTGTGATGCAAGCTGGTTTAAAGGAAAAGTGATCCCCAGCTCTTGAGGTAGACACTGGAGACTTATCATAAAGTGATACCTTCTGGTGAATGAGAGACAGGGCTTTTCTGTGTAGCCTTGGCTGTCCTGGATTTGATTTGTAGACCAGGCTGGCCTTGAACTCACAGCGATCCGCCTGCCTCTGCCTCTGTGAGTGCTGGGATCACAGGCATGCGCCACTGCCTGG
>NW_026590707.1:291024-359924 GCF_907164565.1 Psammomys obesus | reverse complement strand
TATGTAGACCAGACTGGCCTAAAATCTGGAGATATACCTGTCTCTGCTTCCTGAGTGCTGGGATTACAGGCATGGACCACCACACCCAGCACTTAATGCCTGTATAAAAAGCAAGCAAGCGCAACTCTTAAAATGTGGATATTAGCAGTCATTTTATGCTTTCCTCACTTGATGCAGTCATGCATTTATCCCTGGAAAGAAGCATGTCTGGGGCAGGAAAGATGATCAACAGTAAAGAGCACATGCCGCTCCCCGAGAAACCTGGTCCCTACACCCAGCTCCAGTGAGTTCAGAACAGCCTCTAAGTGTTGTCTCCAGCGCTCCTGGCCTTGGCAGGCACCTGCACTCACTTACACAAATGTATGATTTAGGAAACAAGAATAATCTGAGGACTGGAGAGATGGTTCAGCTGTTAAAAGCAGAGGCTGCTTTTGCAGAGGACCCAGGTTCAATTCCCTGCACCCACATGACAGCTCACAACTGTCTGTAACACCTGTTCCAGGGGATCTGACACCCTCACACAGACATACACGCAGTCAAAATACCAATGCACATAAAATAAGAAATTTGAAAAAAAAAAAAAAGAATCTGGCTTAATAAAAACATACAGGGCTCAAGAAATGGCTCAGCAGTTAGGAGCATTGGCTTATCTTCCAAAGGACCCAGGTTCAAATCCTAGCACCCACATGGCAGCTCACAACTCTCTATAACTCCAGTTCCATGTGATTTGACACCCTCATATAGACACACATACAGTAAAACAAATAATGCTCTAAAATAAAAATGTGTTATTTTTTTAGAAAATTAAAAAAATACACCCATAAGCAGGCTGCTCCACCTTGTTTTCTCTAGGCTGGACAAGTGTTAGGAATGTCAGCCATGCAGCGGTGGCACACACCTTTAGCGCCAGCATTAGGCAGGCAGATCTCTGAATTCACGGCCAGCCTGGTCTACAGAAGAGGTCTACCAGGGCTTCGTAGAGAAACCCTGTCAAAAAAAATCAAGAGTGTCAGGAATGTCATCTTTTTAATCTTACTATACGGGTGTCTTGCCTGCAGTGTATGCAGCGCCTGGGGTGGGCAGAAGAGTGTGTTAGGTCGCCTAGAACTAGAGCTGCAAACGGTGGAGAGCTGCCAAGCGGGTGCTGGATGCTGGAACTGAACCCGTCCTCTGAAGAGCGCTCATTATTTCTGAGCCCTCTCCTCAGTCCTGATTGGACACTTTTCTTTTTCTTCCCCAAAGGTCTGATAACTTGTTACTCTTTACTTAATTTAGACTAGATCGGAGAACAGCCTACATCCCTTGGCAATCTGTTCTGGAGTTTTCCGTCCTCTTGGCCATCTGTAGCTGTTTTCTTAATTCTTTTGTTTCTTCAGAGCAATACACTAAGGTTTGTGTTCAGGACACGTAGGGTAATGAGATGCTGACTCTTGGGTGGTTGGGGTATTTCTTAATGCCAGGCACATCTCAATTATCCCTCTTAGCAGGTACTACATACAATTTCTTACCGCTTCTGTTTTTTTTTTTTTTTTAACATTTATGATGCAAACATTGTTGATAAATGCATTGTTTTAGGCTAATAAGAATCTCTTAAGCGAAGTGAATTTAAACTAGAGGAAGAGAAATCAAAGAGTTGTCAAACATAAACACACGCCAGCCTGGCTACCTGGTGCTACGTGCCTTGAATCCCAGCACTTAAAAGAGAAAAAAGTAGGTGGAGCCAGCCTGGTCTACAAAGTCAGTTCCAGGACAGCCAGGGTGCTCCACAGAGAAACTGTGTCTCAAAAACCCCAACAAAACCAAACAAAAAGAACTTATCGAAAGGGTCACCTTAGTCAAATAGCCATAATCTCACTCTAAAAGCATAAAATTACCTGGCTATCAATAGCCAGCTACAGACTCTAAGTCAGTGAAAGGATTTCGCCCAACACCAGAGATGAGCAACAGTAAGCATCGGTAAAGTTCTTCCTTTGTGCAAAATATTGGGAGAGGCTGGGCAGTAGGGGTGCACATCTTTAATCCCAGCACTCAGGAGGCAGAGGCGGGGAGATCTTTGTGCGTTTGAGGCCAGCTTGGTCTACAGAGTTTCAGGATGGCCAGGGCTACACAGAGAAACCCTGTATCAAAAAAACAAAAATTAAAATGTTGGGAGAAATTAGCACAGAACAGTTAACACACATTACCTAACTACTACAATATGCCACAGGCAAGAGGTAGAGTTTAAGATACTGTTAGCAACTGAGATGCCAATGCATCATACCAGTAATTTTCAGTCCGAAAGCAGGACAGTGAGATGACATCTGATAAAATACTATAATGTTCAAAACACTGTAATTAAAATTTAAACCAGTATGTTAGGGCCTGAAGAATGGCTGAGGGCCCTTCCAGATGCTCTTCCAGGAGACCCACCTGGATTGGGTGCTGAGGTAGCTTGCATGAAAACGAGCCCATAGGACCATATGCTTCAACACCTGGCCCTAGTTGGTGGGTCTGTTTAGGAAGGAAGAGGCGGGGTAGACTGCTGGATGAGGTATCTCCAGGGCAGGCTGAGGTTTCAAAAGCCTCTTCCCATTTGCCATGTGTCACTCTTCCTGCCTCCAATCTGCCGATGGAAATATGAACTCGCAGCTGCTCCCGCCTGTCATGCCTTTGCTCCAGCACGGAACATGTATGTGGCACAGTACCTCAGGGTGCCAACAGTTCTCTAACTGAACTGGAAATTATGCCTGATCCTGGAAACCTAACCAACTACCCAGGAGTTAGTGAAGTCATAGATCTGGGAGGAGAATCTACAACTTCCACCTTAGGAAGCCAGCATAACTCTTAATTACATTCCAAATGTTTGTTTGTCCTTGTACCCACAGATACAGTCCTCACCCCTCCTTGCAAACTTCTTGCAACAGATAGAGACCATTAAGGAAGCAACAATCAATCAAAATGCAGAGTTGTGGAACCCAGGCCTAGTGGATACTGCTACAAAACACTCCTGTACCTAAGGCTCAGTGAGTATTTCAAAAGAGGGGCAGGAAGATTCTAAGAGCTGGAGGATCAGGGAGTCTGCTGTGAGACTGTGTCTGTATACATATGAAACATACACATACATGTTACAAGTAGAGAGTCCATGAATCTGAAAGAGAGTAAGGGATGGAGTATATGGGAGGGCTTGGAAGGAGGAAAGAAGGGGGAAATGATATAATTCTATTATCTCAAAAAATAAACATTTAAATTTGCTTATCTACCCTTTTAAGCTTAGTTTGTTGCTACTTAATTTCTAACTTTGTTTTTGCTTTTAACTATGTAAGCATTCTGTTTAAGCCAGCTAGGGTGTTTTGTTTGCATATGTTTAAGTAACTTTATAATAAACTTTAGCAGTCCAGTGCTATGCAATATTTGATGCATTTAATGTCTCAAGTTGGGAAAATGCTAGATTCTCAAAAGCTCGAAATAAGATTTTCTGCTTGGTTTGAAATAGGTGGATACACTTCTAGTCCAGACCTTTGAGGCAGGAAGCTACACGCCTTTGATCCGGATCTTGAGGTGGGAAGACACACAGCTTTGATACAGATCTTAAGACTGGGAAACACAGGCCTTTGATCCGGATCTTGAGGGAGGAAGACACACCTTTAACATGGCCATACCTTCTGCTGGAAGTCTATATAAGAACATAGAAAGCTGGGCAGTGGTGGCACACACCTTTAATCCCAGCACTCTGGAGGCAGATGGATCTCTATAAGTTCGAGGACAGTTTTGTCTACAAAACAAGCTCCAAGACAGCCAGAGCTGCACAGAGAAACTGTCTCAAAACCAAACCAAACCAACCAAACAAACAAAAAAACACATAAAAGGAAGCTTTTGTTCTTTGTCTGCTTGCCCTCACCTTGCTAGCACATCCATTTCTTTATTGGCCCCACTGGAACCTACTTATTTGGAATTCTAGCATATGTAGAAGACCAACTTAGCTGTGTGTATTTGTGTGTGTACATGAGACTAGAGTCTCTGTGACTCTAGAGAACCCTTACTAATACACTGAACAAGGGGCATCCTTATCTTTAACTGTCCTTTTTTTTGCCACTGTTTAGTTTCTGAAAAATAAAAGTTTGAATCAGACAAAAAATATCAAAACTCATGCAGAAGGCATTCAGGATGTTATGGTCAAAGGTTCATCTCATTTACCTTTATTAAGTCAAAGCAAAATACCCAGAAAACAGAAATCACTAACATGTATACCCAGAAAATGTAGCGTGCAAAGTATAATCAACATTGTCTCTGGTTTCAGATCTCTATAGCTATATCTTGCTATACCACTTTTGCAGAACACAAAATATGCAATTTTTCCATGGATACATACAATGCCCAGCAGGTAAATCTTAGTCCTCTACTAAACAACAATTATTAGCTATATCTCCACCAAAAACAAAAACAACAACAAAAAATTGTACCTAAGCAAAAAAAACCCCAAACAAACAAACAAACAAACAAACAAAAAAAACCAGTTGCATTCTTTTTGTTATAGTTTTGGTTTTTGAGACAGAGTCTACATAAGTTAGGCTGGCCCCAATTCATGATCTTTCTATCTCAATCTCCTAATCTAAGCGCTACCATGACCAACTGAACTGCATTCTTTATGAGAATACTTTTCGAAGAATGGTAACTTTACAGATTCCTGCAATTCAGGAGGCTGAAGCAGGAGACTTGTCATTAGTTCCAGACCAGACTGATCCCAAAAACCAACAAAAGGTAGACATGTTATCAGTGTAGTCCCAGTACTTCCACAGCAAGATGGAAGGTTAAAACTAAAGAAAACCCAGACTCCTGAAGGCCAGCTAGCCTGGCTATACAGAAGTGAACAAGAGAGCCTGTTTTAAACAATGTCAAAGGCCAGGATGTGCACCTGAGGTTGCTTCACTTCCAATTTTATGTACTCTGGCATGGGCAGGAATACACACACCACACACACGCACGCACACACACGCACACACATGCTTTTTTTTTTTTTTTAACCGTGGCCAATGACCAATGTCATAGCTCTCTGGGTAAAGGCAATGGTGCCAAGTGTGCCTGAGCTGTCTCCAATCCCTGGCTCCACATGGTGAAATGAGAGCAATGACTTCTCAAGTTGTCCTCTGGAACCCAACATGGTGACCCAGGCCTTTAATCCCAGCATTTAGGAGGCAGAGGCAGGCGGATCTCTGTGAATTTGAGGCCAGCCTGGTCTACATAGTGAGCTCAGGACCACCAGAGCTACACAGTGAGAACTTATCTCAAAAACAAAACCAAAAAAAGTTGTTCTCTGACCTCCACACATACGCTATGGCACAAGTACACCCACAAAGACACACACAGCAACAGTTACCAATCACCCAACCAACTTTGTCATGGCCTTATTAGTAATACATAAAATCAAGGCCTAATAATTTATTATTACTTTCCTATTAGCAAATTTATGTATTATCTATTATCAAAACAGATCATTTTCAATAGCATGTAAGAAACACAAAATGGCTTTAAAAACAATCAAGGACCATGAGATTCCAAAAACATGTAAAAAATTTAAGTTTGATACAAAACATCATACACTATTAACTGTAACCAAATTCTTGATTTTAATTTAAATGGCAAAAGTTTTTTGTAATAATTATTTTATTCTAAGATAAATAACATTTCCTAATACTCATGATTAAATTATTCTACCTTTGAGATAATTCAAATGTATCTGCTGGCATGTGTCTACTTTCTGGGTGGTACACTGGCAATGTTAAACCATAGAGAAAGTAACGACCCTTTAACTTATCACTTGAACTTTATTTTGTAGCACTTTTTCTTCAGTATCATGTAATTTACTGATCATGACTGTTTATAAATGTATGCTTGGCCTTTGAGACAATTAAAAACCTTTAAGTACTAAATTTTACAACATGATTTGTTTAACTTAAGAAGTGTTATGACGGTGAAAATTTATAGATTTAAAGCAGAAATTATGACTTCCGCAGAAAACCAGGCACTCCTCCCAAACATCAAATCAGGGAAGAAAGACAAGGAAAGGGTAAGACAAAAGAATGAGGGCAAGACAGGCAAGGAAATTCTTCTTCCCCATTTGCAAAAGGGAGCGAAACTCTGAGGTCTCAGCAGATAACATAATCAACCACGTCAGTTTATATTAAGGCAGTGTCTTTACATGTTATTGAATCCCATCATGCCTTTCATATTGCCAGCAGCACCTTGTTGAAACTGCCTCATCATTGACTGAAGTCCTGCCATGCCACCTAGAGGGAAAGGAAAATAAAAAAGGTCATCACTGAGCAAACTCTGAAATGGTTACTACTTTTGCCTAACGTGTAAGTACTTTAAATAGTGTTCTGACAGTAATTTAGTCAGTAGCCTTTAAGAATATACCAAATTAAGACACAAAATGAGGGCTGGAGAGATGGCTCAGAGGTTAAGAGGACTGACTGCTCTTCCAAAGGTCCCAAGTTCAACTCCCAGCAACCATATGGTGGCTCACAACCAGCTGTAATGAGATCTGGTGCCCTCTTGTGTCATGCAGGTGTACATGTAAGCAGAACTCTGCATACATAATAAAAATAAAAAATAAATATTTTTAAAGAAGATGCAAGGTGAATAAACTGTAATTAATACACTAAAAAATAAAAATTAAAAAAGAATATACCAAATTAAAAAGTGTGACATTTGCTTTATTATCTAAAAAGGAAAATGAAAAAATGTGCTTCATGAAGTTACCATGAATGCTAAAACACAAAAAAGTTTCAGCATTGTTTCTGTCCACAATCAAGAAATCCAAACAGAGCATGCTATCTGTCAAGACTAAGTCTTCTTGGAACTAGAATTAGTTTTAACTGATCAGTGGGGGGTGGGAGCTGTATTTCAAAGTATTTAAGGAAAAAATAATTCACCATTGCTAAGCACTTACTATGTGCCCAGAACTACAGTAAATGTCATTTGTCACAATCTCCTGAAAAATATTATCTATAAATACCCAAATCAAAAATAGGGAAAAGTCACAGGACGCAGCGGTACATGCCTGTAATCCCAGCAACTCAGGGAGGGAGAGGCAGGGGATCTCTGTGAGTTCGAGGCCTGCCTAGTCTACAAAGCAAGTCCAGGACAGCCAAGGTTACACAGAAAAACCCTGCCTCAAAAATAAACAAATAATAAAAATTAAAAAACAAAATGCACAAAGGCTCTGGGTTCAATCCCTAGCACTCAAAATTTGTAATCCCAGCACTTGGGAGATAGAGGCAGGAAGTCAGAAGCTACAGACCAAACTCAACTATACAGCAAGATCCAGGCCAGCTCGGACTACCTGAAATCCTATCTCAAATGACCCTCTCCCCCCCCCCCCATACAAAAGAAATCACACCTGAAGAGTCGGAAACGGTGGCAGAACCTTTAATTCCAGCATTTGGGAGGAAAAGGCAGGTAGATCTCTCTGAGATAAAGGCAGCCTGGCCCTCATACCAGGGAGGACAGACAGGGCTACAAAGTGAGACCCTGTGTCACACACCGCCTCATATCCCCAGAACATAGTTTCTAAAGATGAGAAAACAACGGGCTTGTGAGATGGCCCCTTGGGGTTAGTGCCTGTTTGCTGTACAAGCATGAGGACCTGAATCTGGACCCAGACCTGCACAACAGCTGGGAGGTGGGGAGCAGTGCAGAGAACGTGGACCCTTGCAGCTCAGTGGCCTGCCTGGCTGACACAGCAAGGTCCAGGTGAGTTCAGCTAGAGACTCCATCTTTAAAAAGGTGGAGAGCAACAGAGGAAGACACTGGATAGCAAATGTCTGGTCGGTCGCCATGTGTACTTGTACTGGCATAAACATGCATATACCATCCCAACACAGGTGGCAGCAGAGATCAAAAATAAAACCTCAGCTTATTTTTAAGCTGGGGTTACGGTTCAGTGGGTAAAAGTGCTAGCTGCTGAACCTGATGTCCACATTTAGTTCCCAGAACCCATGCAGAAAGCTACATGCATCTGTAATCTCAACACTCAGCAAGATTAAGGTTGTGAGCCAGCTGGCCTGGACTACACAGACAGACACTGCTTCAGCAAGGTAGAAGGCAAGGCTGAGGCTGGAGTTAGTTCTTTTTTTTTTTTAAGTTTGTTTTTTATCTCCATGAGAGTAGTAGCATGAGCACACACAATCACAGCATATACATCAGACACACATATAGATACCGACTGATACTCAAAAAGTTTTTAAAAAACTGTTCAAAAAACTTTTCCTTATCTAGAATGAGTAAGTAGTCAGTTAGGATTCAGATGGTCAGCTCCCTTCACCCACTTATCTTTTAAACAGGTTTTCCTATACACTACAGAAAGCTTACCATTAAACCACAACCCTTAGAAATTTAACTGCCTATTACAACTGACCAAGAATTCATATTTACCCATATGGTGAAGAACTCGTGGATCCATCATTTTGGCCATTTGTTGATTCAATTTTGCCATCTGTGACTGACTCACATTCTTAGACATATCACCACCTAATAAAACAAAAAAAATTTAGTTAGTATATGATGTGGTGTAAAATGTCATACACAGATTATTAAACTTTTTCTAAATTAATTTTTTTTTCTTTTGAGGAAAAACACAAGAAACTATATAAAGGATCATCTGAAAGGCTTTTCCTTGTTGTTACTGCATTATCCCTGGCTGGCCTGGAACTTGCTATATAAGCCACACCCAGACAGTGTTGGGAGGACCCTGCTGTTTGAGGTTGCAGTCCTCCCAGTCCAGAGAGCGATTCTGAGCTCGGCGTTAAGGTGCAGGACTCCCTCTCCCAGCAGGGCCTCCTGCTCTCTGCCTGACTTCATCTGGAGAGTGTGTCTATACACAGATGCCCAACCACATTAGATACATGGCGGTTGACACAGCTCCCTTCTCAGCTCTCTCCTCCCTTTGTCTACAGGATAATTAGGTACTGTGTCCCTGCTTATATGGTAGGAGCATGCTGTTCAATGCAAATGCCTAGCTCCAACCAATTATGTACACCTAGGGGCATACAGCCTCTGTTCTCTGGCATTAGAGTTGAACCAGCTCCCTGAAGTGGTTCCTGGGGTGTGTCATCCCCAACGGTGCTCACAGGACTGTCCTCATCATCTCATGCCCCTCCTGACTTCATGGGCTGGTAGGAGACAACTTCCCAGGCAGGAGAACTACACTTCTGCTTCCGGAGTAATGGGATCAAAGGTGTGAGCCACCCAGCCCAGCTAGAAGTGCTTTTTTAAAGCTATAGTTTTCCTGGATGTTGTTAGTATAAACCCGACGATCCAAGATAAGCAGAACTGACTGAGTGGTACCAACCGGTGCAACAGCAACTACGTAACAGTTTTTCCCTCCTCTCCCCAGGGGCCCAAGTGCACACTACAGTGTAACAGCCAGCAAAGCTAAGTAGACTCAGCTAGGGCCCAAGAGGAGCAGGGAAGCCTGGAGGACCACCACGTGGAGCCTGTGCACGAGTGTGCTCACAGAACTCCAAAAGATCAAATGGATCCACAGGGGCGTGAGGTGCTCCTTGGTTGCCTGGATGCATCCCAGATGATTCAGGAAAGAAATATCAACCACCTCAATACAGAAGACACAAGAGCTTCACTAATCAAGTGGTACTTGAATTGGAAACCTCTGCAGTGTTTGTTTGGCAAAAGTTACTTCATTGAAAAAAATAACAGTTTAGCCATGTGTGGTGGCACTTGCCTTTAATCCTAGCACTCGTGGAGGCAGAGGCAGGTGAAGTGTTGTGAGGTGGAGGCCAGCCTGGTCTAAGAAGCGAGTCCAGGACAACCAGGGCTATGCACAGAAAACCCTGTCTCCGAAAACAAAAACAAACAAAAAAAAGTTTAAAGCATAATTGTCATCTAAGACTTCTTAACAGCAACTGATAAGAACAAATGCAGAGCCTCACAGCCAAATATTAGGCAGAGCTTGGGAAGTCCTGCAGAGGAGGGGGAGGAAGCCAGAGGGATCAAGGACACCACAAGAACATATGGTCAACAGATTCACCTGAGGGCAAGAGTCTGTGAGGACTCAAGAGGGCTCAGAGGATCAGGAAGCCTGCACAGGTGTGAGGGAGATCCTCTGTCTATACGTATGGTTGTGTAGCATGGTGTTCTTGTTGGATTCCTAAAGTGGGATCACAGGCTGTCTCTGACTGTTTTGTTCATGGTTTTGTTTTCTTCGTTTCTCTGTGTAGCCTTGGCTGTCCTGTACTCACTTTGTAGACCAGGCTGGCCCGGAACTGAGATCTGCCTGCCTCTGCCTCCCACAATGCTAGGATTGCAGGAATGCACCACAGCACTTGGCTCTGTCTCTGACTCTTTTGCTTGCCTTTGGGACCCTTTTCCTTCTAGTGGGTTGCCTTATCCAGTCTTGATGTCAGAGTAGGTACCTGGTCTTATTGCAGCTTCTTATTATGGTTATGTCCCTGGAAGGCCTGCTCTTTCCTGAGCAGTGGTGAAGAGGGCTGCAGGATGCAGCAGGATGCAGGGGAGAGGGAAGAATGCTGGGAGTGCAAGCATGCAATACCCAACCAAGTTAGTCATTACATTCTGAAGAATGTTTGGCAATACAGAAAAATGGGGCTGGAGAGAAGGCTCAGAGGTTAAGAGCACTGGCTGCTCTTCTAATGGTCCTGAGTTCAATTCCCAGCAAACACATGGTGGCTAATAACCATCTATAGTGATATCTGGAGCCTTCTTCTGGCATGCAGGTACACATGCAGACAGAACACTGTATAAATAATAAATAAACTTTCTAAAAATATGGAAAAATAATCAGTAGCTATAGCAACTGTTATCTCAAATGGGATTTGTGGGATTCTCTCAGGAAAAGAAAGAGATGTTTTTTTATACTCTTATGTTCTCTAAATATTCTATACTATGTATGTTGATAAAAGTAAAATTTTTTCAACAGTCTATCATCTTTATTCGGAAAACAGATAAACCATGTACCACATAATAAATCCTGATTGTACTTGACTTTGACAGTTAGTTCAGATTACCTTCTTTTTTCTTTGGTACTGAGATGAGCTCAGGGACTCAGGCAGGTCCTACCAACCCCTACAACATGAAATTCAGCAGTGACCTTCCCAGTATGGGACTACTTGGCTTTAACATTTTGTTTCTTAATTTTGTTCTTTTAGTGACAATGTGCTTCCCCCCCCCCCCTTACCTTTGAAAAGCCCTTTGATGCCTCCCATCTTCTTCACCATCTGTGCAAACTTGGTATACTGTGTCAGAAGTTCCTGAACATCTCTTGTTGACACACCAGACCCTCGGGCAACTCTTTGGATCCTACCTGGTTGCTTACTAAAAACCTTGGCACCATCTGTACTGTCCAATTCTGCGGACAAAGACAAATGACTTCATTACAGAAAATTATCATTCATTACCACAGTAGCCAAGCACTCTGTCTCTGGGTTACACCTCCAGTCCTAAAAATGAAAACATGTTCATTAGAAAATAAAAATAAAGTCAAGTAAAAAACTTGGGACAAACCCTGGGACTGAGCTTATAGGCCCAGCACTCGGGAGGCAGAGGCAGGTGTACTGCTGTGAGTTTGAGGCCAGCCTGGTCTACAACGCAAGTCCAAGAGAGCCAACGCTACACAGAGAAACCCTGTCCTTAAAAAAGCGGCGGGGGGCGGTGCAGATGGTTCAGAGGTTAAGAGCACTGGCTACTCTTTCAAAGGTCCTGAGTTCAATTCCCAGCGATCATATGGTAGCTCAAAATCATCTGTAATGAGATCCAGTACCCTCTTCTAGTCTGCCAGATCACTTGCAGTCAGAATACTATATGAATAATAAACAAATAAACCTGGCAGCAGTGGTACATGCCTGTAATCCCAGCACTCAGGAAGGCAGAGGCAGGCTGGTCTCTGTGAGTTCGAGGCCAGTCTGGACTACAAAGAGAGAGGCCAGGACAGCCAAGGCTACACAGAGAAACCCTGTCTCACAAACAAACAAACCTGGGACTGAACAAGAACTGACTCACAAAGGAAATTCAAATGGGCAATCTAAAACTTCAGAGTGTTTTATAGACACAGTTTATTATTTGTTTTTATTTTTTAGAGACAAGGTCAAAATCTCTTTGTAGTTGAGGATGACCTTGAGTTTCTTGAGTGCTGGGATTATAGGTGTTTGATATCATACCTGTTTACTAGGTTCTAACAGAGATTCCTGTATGCTAGGCAAGCACTCTACCAACTGAACTATATCACCAACCTCATATATGGGGGTGGGAGGTGGAAGGGAGGTGATTACATGTGTCTACATTTGTGTCAATTGGCATAAGGTCCCTCAATGAACCTGATACTTGGTGTTTGGGCCAGCAAGCTCCTAGGATCTGCCTTGTCTCCACTCCTCAACAGAAGGGTTGGAGGACTGTACAGCCATGCCTGGCTTCTGTACAAGAATTCTGAGGATCTGAAATTCAGTCCTCTTGCTTCACAGCAAGTGTTCTCACTCCATGAGCCATCTCCCCAGCTTGTTTCTTTTTACAGAGATAAAATTTCATTTTTCTGTCTCTACATTATAAAATATATATAAGAACAACAGACATATTAAATGGTCAAACCACAAAAAAGATTCAAGGGGCTGGAAAGATGGCTTAGGGGTTAAGAGCACTGGCTGTTCTTCCAAAGGTTCAATTCCCAGCAACCACACCATCTATAATGGGATCTGGTAAACCTCTTGCCTACAGGCACATATGCAGGAATAATGTAAAAATAATAAATAAATCTTAAAAAAAAAAACAGATTCAATAAATGTTAGTTTGTCATTTTTGCTTCTAATTTAAAATTTTAAAGTAGAAAATAAAATATTTATAGCATTAGAATAAAAAGAACAAACCAAACTATATATATTTTACCTACAATTTAAACAGAACATTCTGAGAACCAACAGATATTGTGGCACATACCTTTAATCCCATGATTCAGGAGGCAGAGGCAAGAGTATCTGTAAATTTGAAGCCAGTTTGGTCTACACAGCAAGTTCCAAGGCAGCTAGGGCTACAAAGACCTGGCTTTAAAAGGGGGGTGGGGGAAGGACGACTGAGGACTTCTGAAACTTTATCACTTTGTATTCTACATGTCATTCTTTCTATGTCCTCCACATACAACAAGAATACGGCATACTTCAAACATAGAACAGAAGCACTCACCTTCATTCCACCCTAAGCGCTGCTAACTTCTACTTTACAAATTTAGACCTCACAAGCAAGTAGAAGACAGAAGACTCTATGTGTAATTAAAAGAGAAATTCTTGCATTTCCTATAGAGGAGAAATTACACCTGGTAATATTCTAATCCTTTTGTAGTGTGTTCAGGAGTCCCCTCTAGCTTTTTGATCATTCAGAATATAAGGTGAAGCTCTTCAGACTTTACTTGTATGCAATGTAAGGAATGAGGTGGACCGAAGTCAAAGTATCTACTTTCAGCTATACTTGGTAGGCATCACACACATTCAGAAAGTTGAGGCAAAAGGATCAAAAGTTCCAGGCAGCCTGAGCTATATAGTAAACCTTGTTTCAAAAAGGATAAAAAAGGAAGGGGCAGAAAAATTCTATAATGTGACAATCAAACAAAAAAACCCCAAACATACATATTCATACAAAACAAGGAAAATAAAATCAGAATACAGACATAACAGATACCTCTCAGTCTCTTTTTCATTATACCCCAGGCTGGCCTCAAACTTGTGATCTTCTTGTCTTGGCCTCTTGAGTGACAGATGATACGCCCAGTCCAACATTCTCTTTATAACATCCCTAACATCCCTTAATAAGCAGTCTAGATGGCTCAGTAGGAGCTTGTTGCTAAGCCTGATAACCTGAGTTCAATCCTTAAAAATTCACATGGGAGAAGGAGAAAACCAACTTCCCCTAGTTTTCCTCCACAAATGTATTCCAAGTCCCTCTACCCCCTGCCATTAAGTAACTAAGTAAGTTTTTTAAAATGGAAGTTGGAAGCAGTTGGGGAATGGTGGTGCATGCCTTTAATTCCAGCATTTGAGAGACAGAGGCAGGGGAATCTCTGAGCTCGAGGCCAGACTGGTCTACAGAGCAAGTTCCAGGACAGCTAGAGCTATACAGATAAAACTTGTCTCAAAACAGTAAAAACAAATCAAATCAGGGTGGAGGGATAGTTCGCTCAGTGGTTAAGAGCATGGCTGATTTTTGCAGAGGACCAGTGTTTGTTTCTCAGTACCCACACAATGGCTCTCCGCTGACTCCAGTTTCAAGAAATCCAACGCTATCTTCTGACCTCCCCAAGCACAGAACACACACTGTGCATAGACATGCATGGAGGCAAAACACCCATATACATAAAACAACAACAACAATAACAAATTCAGTTCATTATAAAAAGTTAAGTGGCCTCTGCCACTCCAGTGGCTAGCTAACATAAGACAGCCTGACATTCACACACAAGGAATACAAGACTGCACAGTTTAGTACAAAAGTACAGAATGAAGGAAGGCATGGTGGCACACGCTTTTAATCCTAACACTCAGAAGGCAGAGGCAGGAGATCTCTTTTGAGTTTGAAGCTAGTTTGGTATACCAAACAAGTTACAAGCCAGCTAGGGTTATACAGTAAAAAAACAAAACAACATCCTACAGAACAAATGTATGAAATGAAAAACAAAAACAAAAACGACAAAACCCAGAGTTTAAAAGCAGAACAAATTCACATAAGCACTGATTTCTGCCAAGAATGGTGACAAAGAGCAGTACAGTTAAGACGGTCTTCATTAACTACAGCAGCTGGGTCAGCTGACTTCCTACAGAGAGACAAATTCAGAGTTACAGATGCAGGAATGAAGCAAAATGGTAGTTTCTAGAAGACAGTGTTATAGAATATCTTAATGATTCTGAGTGAAAAAAGAACGCTTTCATCTAAATTTCTCAAGATGTTTGGCTATTCTTGACCTTTTCTCTTTTTAGACTTTTTACTTTTCAGTTTCTCTGAAACCAGCTGTTGCTATGCAGCTGTTGCTGGCCCAGGCTGGCTTCATGCTCACTCACTCACTGTACTCATGCCTCAGTGCTAGGACCACAGGTGTGGACCACCGTATGTAGGCCTTTTTCCATTTTGATTAAGTTCAACGATCAATATTACCAATTTCTGCACACTGAAAAAGGAAGGTTTTATTGGGACTTTATTTTTATTTATTAGTAGTAGTACTTTTGTTTCCTGAGATGGGTTTCATGTAGCTCAGGCCAGCGTCATACAGCTCAAGAACGACCTTGAATTCCTATTCCTCCTGCCTCCACCTCCCAAGTGTGTACCACCCACCTAGAGATTGGGATTTTACTGAAACTTAAATAAGCTTGTGGGAATCGAATAATTAATTAAGGAAGTGCATGTAATTTTGTTTTTAATTATAGAATTTTAACTTACACTTTTAAGTACATTTAATTTAATTTACATGTAAGCAGTGTTTGTTAACATGTCAAACCAAAATGTGTTTACCTGGCATTTCTATTCCTGTATATGCTCCCCTGCGAGGCATAAATATAAGGTTCTCAAATGCTGGAGAGCCATCACGTATCCCACACAGTGACTGAGGATAGGCTCCCAAGAAAAAAGTTTAGGTTGGACCCCAGCCTCTCTACTGTCCAGACCTTGGGAAAATTTACTCATGTGATTATACCTCATTTTTACCTGGAAAAGATAGATAATAGTGAACTATGTTCCTTAAAGGCTGTGATGATTAAATGGTCTATATTTGTACAGTATTCATGACAGTGCCAGAGCAAATACTTGAGAAACAGCTACAGTTACTACAGTTTGCAGGGGAAAGAGAAAAGAAAAGAGTAGCTTTCAATATGGAGAGCAGAAAGCTGGGTGCAGTGGCACATGTCTTTACTCTCAGCACTGGGGAGGCAGAATCAGGGAGATCTCCCAGCCAGCCTGGTCCACAAAGCAAACTGCAGGACAGCCAGGGCTACACACTCAAAAAACAAAAGACAGTCAGATGATAAGGAAAGAATGGAGCTACAGAAAAAGATTTTTTTTTTTCATAGAGTGATCCCTGAAAATTCATGAGGAGAGCTAGGAGGGTTGTTTTTCATAATCATATAAGCTAAATGAGCCAAAGATCAAAGAATTTTCACTCTGTCTCTTTGTCTCTCAACTGAGGGTAAAAGGCAAACTGAACAAGTAACAAAGTATTAGACCTAAAAAACATGATACATGCTAGCATACTCCTAGGTAAAATAAGAAGTCACACACACACACATATTTAAAAAGAAGTCACACGCACACACACACAGGCACACGGGCACACACACACTTTTAGAAAGAGGTCCTGGGATTAGGAATGCCAATGGACAAAGGACTAAATAAAACAGCTATATGAAGATGGCCTGAACTACATGAAACCCTATCTCAGGAAACAAAAATATTACTAACAATAAATAAAAATAAAGTCTCAATAAAAATCTTCCTTTTTCAGTGTGCAGAAATTGGTAATATTGATTGTTGAACTTAATCAAAATGGAAAAAGGCAGGATGACAAAGTAAAAGGAGTCTACAACATGGTTCAATTTTCTTCCTCCTACAGGTTTAAAAGGTACACTGGAAGATTAATTGTTGAAAAGAATTTAAACACTTGGATTTACTTGATTATTTATTTATAAAGGACTTTTAAAAAGATTTTTAATGTACATGTATGGGTATTTTGTCTGCATGTACATTTGCACACCAGAAGAGGGTATCGGATCCGATGGGACTACAGTTATATAGATGATTGTGAGCTGCCATGTGGTTGCTGGGAATTGAATGCAGGACCTCTGGAAGAGCAGCCAACACTCCTAGCTGCTGTGCTATCCTTCCAAACCCTGATTATTTTTTGAGACAGGAGCTCACTATGTATCTCTGAATATACTGGAACTTGCAGGCCAGGCTGGCATTAAAAAGATCCACTTACCTCTGCCTCTCAAATGCCAGATTAAAGAAGTGAACCTCCACACCTAGCCAACATTTAATTCTTTTAATCCCAGGAGTTTTTTAAAAATTGACTGCACTTTTCCCCATTTATTTCTATCAACATAATAAAAATGTACAATTTTTTTCTTCAGAACCCATTTAAAGAACTGTTACACTTCACATTCCTCTCGATGACTCGGCTCAATGATCGCAATCTTTAAGTCAGAGCTTACAGGTTACTCCAAATCTACCTAAAAATATCCTTTTGGTCTAATTTTCCTCCAGTTTGCCAAAAAAAAAAAAAAAAAAAAAAAAAAAAAACTCAAAACTTGCTGATACCAAATATGGCCCTCAGGCGACTCATCCACTGTCTTACCTTGATCATTCATACTGTCCATTATCGTCATCAGCTTCTTTAGCCTTGCCATGGACTCCTGTTCATTCCCTTTGCTCATAAAATCTGTTCCAAAACCAGGAATCATCCCCTAAAACAGATTTAAACATAGTCAGCAATGATTTACTATTGCTCAAGATGTCAATATTTAAATACTAGCTTTGAAATTAATTTTTAAAAGATCCATTTTACCCAAATAATTAATGCAAGTATATTTGTCCTTAGAAATTACAATGAAAAACAAACACAATACATTATGTAAATTCATGAAGATGTCGTACCAAAATTCACTATTTTACAAAATTGGTATATGATAATAAGGAAGCCTGCTGCTTTGCGGTATACTAAACTTGATTTCTAAGATGAACACTAAAAAATATAAAGGAACTTAGAAATATTTAAGGGTAACTAACCAAGATCTGACTGAATGGGCCCATTTTCATGATATTCTGAAACTGTTCATACATGTCTCGCAACGTAAACTGACCTGAAATGCAATACAAACAATTCAGATACAGTAGAAAATGTACATTTCCATTAATGAAGCTAGTATTTCCCTTTAACATAAATTTATCTTGGAGCACACTATCCAATCAACGAACATTCCTTGCACGTGGAAGAAAGGATGAATGCGATGAGCAGTAGTAGGTACACGGTCAGAGAGCGTCTCAGAGAAGCCTACTGCTCTAGCACATTAGATAGTTATATGCAAACACACAAAACCTTAGAAACAAGGCAGACTACACATAATAAACTACACGTAATAAAATGGCTACAATTAAAAGGCTTGGATACAGTAAAAACTAAACAGAATAAAGAACCGCAAAACTCCTAAAACTCCTATGTATTACAGGCAAAAATATAAAATAGCAAAAATGACTTATAATATCCGTAATATATTAATAGCTTAGCTAGCCATGATTAGGAAAATAGACTGAAGATGAAATAGTACTCAAACAATGTCTTTAATCCCAGCAAAGGCAGCTGGGTCCTGTGAGTTTGAGGACAGCCTAGTCTACTCAGTGAGTTTCAGAACAGCCAGGGCTATATAAAGAGTCTCAGTCTAAAAAAATAGTTACATATAACTTCACTGATGATTATAAAACTAATAATTTGATGGGCACAGTGGCTCACACTTGTTATCACAACATTCAGGAGACTGAGAAGATTCCAAGTCTGAAGCCAGCCAGGGCTAGAAAGGAAGATTCTGTGTCAAAAACAAATGATGTGGGGCTGGTCAGGTGGCTCAGTGGTTAAAGGTACTTGCCATGCAACCTGATGACCTGAGTTCAATCTCTGGGAACCACAGAAAGTTGGAACTAGAGAACTGATTTAGTTGTCCTCTGATCTTCATATATATGTCAGCATATTCTCACACACACACTTATCTCAGGCACACAAATAGTAACGGTGATAATAAATTAAGGGAGAAATCAGATTGCGTGAAATAAACTGATTGGAGGAAAAATGGACATACTACAGAATTGCGAAAACACCCTGGGCTGAAGAGATGGCTCACTGATTAAGAGTGCTTGCTGTTCCTTCTATAAGAATCAGTGTTCAGATGCTTGTATCCACTTTGGCCACTCATGAAGAAGTGGCACCAGCGGAATGCACAGTGAATAAAGGTGTTTGCCACCAAGCCTAATGAGCTGAGTTTGATCCCCAGAACCCGCATGAAGATGGGAAAGAGTCCTGCAAGCTATCTTCTGATATCCATACATATACATGACATGACATGTGTGGGTACACACACACATACGATTTTTTTTTTTTTTTTTGGTAAAGTAAGTGATCACTGAACAAACAGAAAATCCATGCAACTGAATGAAACTTTAAAAGTAGAAAAATCAGGTAACATATCAAATATTAATTGGAAAACATGAGAATCATCATCACATTTGGAAAGCAGATAGAGCTTGATGACCTCAGAACAAGCAAGATATTAGGAATTAAAAAAAAAAAAAATCAAACATCTGAGAGATCTAAGGAGTCAGAAGTCGAGTAGACAGACCATGTATAGAAGCATAACTAGAAAACTGCTTCAAGACAGAAGAGCCTGGCATGATGCACACCTTTAATTCCAGAACTCCCAAGGCAGAGGCAGTAAGATCTGAGCCCAGTCTGTCTATCGAGTAAGTTCCAAGACAGCCAGGGTTACACTGTGAATCCCTGTTCTCAAAAGAAAAACAAAAAAAACAACAACAAAATAATAGAAGGCAGAAAATCAGGTCATGAAGGATAAATTCATCCCCTGAATACCTGTCTATCAGATACTGAGCAAGGTATGAAGATGAAAGTTGAACATAGCTATAAAACTCACCTTTACCTTCAAGCAGAGGTGAGTATCAAATTGACTGTGATGAATGACAACAAATAATTATAGAGTACAAAGGAACATGTATCAGAGGCTTCTAATTTACATCTAGGAATCAGGTAGGATATGTTAGAAGAGATCAAGTATAGTAATGACTTGTCCACAAGTAAGATAAAGAAATTTATGTAACAGACAGAGGGGCTAGCAAAAGGTATGAGCAACTTACATTTGAGAAACTGAAAGTACAGCAGGCTGGCACAGAATGCTAAATAGAGCAGTATCAAAACCTTATGAAGAAGATGGGAGCTAGCCCAGACAATAAGATCATTTACAAGCACTTTAAGGACAATGGGAAGCTGCTGGAGGATTTTAGATTGATGGGATCACCCAGATGCAGTGGCACACCTCTACAATTCCACCATTCCAGAGGCTGAGGCAAAAGGATCCAAGCTCAAGGATAATCTGTATGTGGTGGTTTAAATGATAATGGTCCCCACAGGCTTGTATATTAGAACGCCTGACTCCCAGTTGCGGGCTGTTAAGGGATGCCTGGGAGACATACCCTTGTTGAAGAAGTATCACTGGAATGAGCTTTCAAGTTTAAAAAGCCCACACCATTCCCGGTCTGGCTCTGTTTGCTTTGTGCCCATGAATCACAGCAAGCTCTCAGCTACTGCTCCAGTGTTGTGCCTGCCTGCAGGCTGCTATGATCGTCACCATGATGGTCATGGACTCACTCTCTGAAACTGTAAGCAAGCCCCCAATTAAATACTTTCTTTATAAGTAATAAAAAAATAACTAAGACAAGGGGCTAAATAGAGCGCATCCTTAAAACACAAAACAACAGATCAAATGAAAAGAATTCAGGAAGCTAGAAAATATGTGTAAATCCAGATAAATACAAAAGTTGTATCTGATATGTAATTTGAGAGGTAAGCACAGACGTACCTGGCAAAATGAGGGAGAAAGAGGGAAACAGTGGAATAAAACACAACCATACGAATAATCAAGAGAGATCTGAGTAAAGGCAGGATGACTATTATTAACATGTCAGGTGTCCATGATGTGCTCGGTATTTCGTATATATCCTGTTATGTGACAGTCACAACCATAGCAGTAACATCACCTATTTTTTATGGATAGAGCTGAAATTTTGTAACTCATATGACATTTAGACAGGGCCTGTTATATTCTTAATCTCATTCTTTTATATTTCTTTTCACACAGTTTATTATACACACACATAATCGAAGGAGGCAGAATAAAAAGATACAATCCATAGGTCAGGAATGGCGGCGCATCCCTGTAATCCCAGAGGGCCAGAGGCAAAAGAACTGCCAATTTGTAGCGCAGGCTAGCCTTGAACTCAAGATTAAAGGCATATGCCACTATGGCCAGCTTTAAAAAAGGATTAAAATTAACTCTAATTATAGACATTATCATTTCCATCAAATCAATAGTAACTTTATCAAAAAGGTGGTCTGGGAAGATGGTTGAACGGGTAAAGGTGCTTGTCTGGCAAGCCTAATGACCCCAGTTCAATCCCTGGAACCTGTGTAAAGGGGGAAAAAGAGAATAGACTTCATCCACAAAGTTGCCCTCTGATCTACATGAGTGCTGTGACACATATGCTACCTCTCCCCACATACATTTTGTTTGTTTGGTTTTTATGTTTTTGAGACAGGGTTTCTCTGCCTAACAGCCTGGCTGTCCTGAACTCACTCTGTAGACCAGGTTGGCCTCAAACTCACTCAGATTCACCTGCCTCTACCTCTCACATGTTGGGATTAAAGGCATGCACCAATACCGCCTGGTTTACAATTTTTTTTAAATGAAAGGAAAAAGAAATCAAAGGAAAGTATGAAAGTGTGTGCCTGTGACCCAAGTAGACACAGGAGGATCCAAAGTCCAAAACCAGTCTGAGCCATAAAGACATTCTCTCTCTGTGTTTTTTTTAGGTACACACGCACATTTAATAACTACATACATAAAGGAAAGTATGAAGGGTAAGTGGAGGTTGGATCTGGTCAAGAAAACACTGTATACATGTGTAAGATTTTCAAAAAGCAATTAAGAATTTCATTAAAGGCAAAAATGTAATTTGTGACTTTGAATAAGAAAACAAGTAGAAGAAGTTGAAGATGTTTTCATTATTGTCATCACAGGAGACTTAGACTTCAAACCTCATAGCATGGCTTCTCCTAAAACCAACAGGATGGGAAGCAAACTACCAGGAAAGCACTTGCCTACTAGCATGCACAAAGCCCTGGGTTCAATCCTCAGCACCCCAAGAAAAGAAAGAAAAACAAAACAGAGAGAAGCCACGTGAGATCAAATGCTTTTTCTGCTACATATATACCATGCTTCAGCTTCTCTATAAGCGCCTCATTGTCATCCAGCTTCAACTCGTTGACTTTATCGATCAGTCCTTCAATGTCACCCATACCTACAAGACACCAGAGAGAAAGGGACAGCTAATAACATGCTCACCTTACACACACAAAACACAGGTATACGTAATGTATGGCTGGGTTGGTTAAATATTCTCACTGCATTTTATGTAAAGCAAACTAAAGCTAAGAAAAGTTTAATGGCAGCAAAGACATAAACCCGGGACGACACCCCAGAGCTATCCTCCTAATCCCGAGCTCTAACTATACCACTTTAAGACAATACAAAGATTTTATTATCATGACAAGTTCTAATATGACAACTACATATTTCTGTATTATGTGCTCAAACTCTTCAAAAAAAAAAAAAAAAACCTCTGCATCTACTAAGGCATGTTTCTATGTAAACCACAGCAAGTGAGAGGTTAGAGGGCTGGAGATGCAGCTCAGTAGTGAGAGGTTAGAGGGCTGGGGATGCAGCTCAGTAGTGAGAGGTTAGAGGGCTGGAGATGCAGCTCAGTAGCACCTGCAAGGCCCTGGTTTTGATCCCCACCAGTTAAAGAAAAGTAAAATGGAGGTTAGAATAATAAGTCATAGAAGGAAATTACCTTCTTAAGCTAGTTAGTAAGCACAGGACTAAAGCCCTAACTTGTTCTAAGATCCACACTATCTCAGAGATTATTCTGTAATTCCACACTGTACTTACCAAGAAGTTTGCTGATGAAAGGTTGTGTTTTGAAAGGTTCAAAGTCATCTATATGTTCCCCTGTACCAATGAAAATAATTGGACTTTTTGTGGCAGCAACTCTACACAGAGGAAAAAGTAAAAAAAAAAAAAAAACTTCAAAAAAGAAAACAACTATCCAGCAGATTTTTCAAAGATAATAAGCAAAATATATAAAATTCAAGTTTCTTTTTACTGCTTATATCTATACCAGACAGGCTCCAAAATTCTGTTTCTACTTAAATCTCTTTTATGGATCCTATAAGTTCCATTACTACATTAAAAAACAAAAACAAACAAACAAAAAAAAAAAAGAATAAGAAACTCATAAATATATACACATACACGTGGTCCCAAGGTACAGAACAAGTGACTTAGAGGGCAGAGGGTTTCGCAGTAGTCACAACAGTGAAACTTCAACTGATACTCACGCACTGAGTGCACCGCCTCCTTTGGCATGGCCATCAAGTTTTGTCACTATTACTGAAGCTACATCTACTTTATCTTTAAAGGCCTTCGCCTGGGCTTCACAAGCCTGTCCAATGGATGCATCCATCACATAAACAATGTTATCAGGTTGCTAGAAAGTGTAAATAAAAAGACATGTTTTTACTGATGTTACAAAAAAGGTCACCATGAGCATGTACAGAATGCTTACTATAAATATAATTTAATTAATAAAGTCTTACAGAGGAAGCACCATGATTTAAGTGGCACGTAGGTCTTGAGAGACAAATAAGGCGGCCAAGATATATAGAAGAAAATATGATAGCCTGTCTGGAAATTAATTTGAGCTAAGGATTGAATAAGGAAGAAAGTTGCAGGGAGGAGGTGGCACCTGCCTTAAATTCTTGCAGTCAGGAGAAAGAGACAGGCAGATCTTTTAGTTTAGGCCTACAGATCCAGTTCTAAAACAGCCAAGGCTACAAAAAGAAAAAGGAAGGAAGAAGGCAAGAAGAGAAGTTGGAAAATATTATGCAAAGACCTTTAAGAATGACAGAAAGGGGGCTGGAGGGATGGCTCAGAGGTTAAGAGCATTGGCTATTCTTCCAAAGGTCCTGAGTTCAACACCCAGCAACCACATAGTGGCTCACAATCATCTGTAAGGAGATCTGGTGCCCTCTTCTGGCATGCAGGCAGAACACTGTACACATAATGAATAAATAAATCTTAAAAAAAAAAAAAGACACAAAGGAAAATAAGTAAAGTAAAAATAAATCAGAAAAAGTATGAGGCAGAAGAACGTATTGTGAAAGCAGCAGCAGTAACAGACTGAGGCTATTTCCCTTAGATGTGCTCACATTGGTCAAAGTAACAGTAGCACTAAAAAGTGCTAATTTGTACTAACTAGTAAAAATCACTAACCAAAGAATTACTGACAACATCCCACGAATTTCTAATGTATGCAACAGATGTTAAGCTGCTTCTTACTCTTACATTATTTCCATCAAAATTTTATTTTTGTTTTGTTTGTCAAGACAGGGTGTGATGGTTTGAATTAATTGGTCCCTGTAGCCTATATGAATGCTTAGTCATCAGGAAGTAGCACTAGGATTAGGAGGTATGCAGTGCTAGAGGAAGTATGTCATGGGGGGGAGGGCTTTGAGGTCTCAGAAGCCTAAACCAGGCCCCAGAGGCTCTCTTCTGCTGCCTACAGATCAGGATCTACTCCTCCAGCAGCATGTCTGCGCGTGTGCCACCATGCTCCTCACAGTGACAACGGACTAACCCTCTCAAAATGTAAGCAAGGCCCATTAAATTCTTTCCTTTAAAAAAGTTGCCTTGGTCATGTTTCTCTTCCACAGCAACAGAACAACGAACACACATGCAGTCTTGAATGGCCTAGAGCTAGGTCACATAGACAAGGCTAGCCTTGAACTCACAGAGATCCACCTATACTTCCCAAGTACTAGGATAAAAGGTATGTGCTACTATGTCTAGCTCCATCTTTTAGGAGCGTTAAAGGAGACACTAAGCGACAATGTTAATGCTTCATTTTGAAAAATCTTCAAAATTATTATTTCTACCAAATTTAAGTAACGAGAGAAAATCAACAAATACTTAAGGTTAAATCTTAATTTTTCATTATTATTTTTCTATACTGAAGACTAAGAATGGTGACATTATATCCTTTTCACACAATGATAGGTCCCCAAACAAACAAATTACTTAGAAGCTGTCATATAGGCAAAGAATAATTTATATTCACTATAAACTCAATCAGGTTTCATAGTTACATTGACTGAAGCCAACTGAAACCTACTTACTATAGCATTAGAAACTTGAAGCATTTCTTCAAACAAAGAGTCTTCCTGTTTATGACGGCCACTCGTATCAACAATAATAATTTCAAAATTTTCATTTTTGAATTTCTCCACACCCTCAGAAGCAATGATGACAGGATCCATTTCTGTATAGCTATTTCACATAAACAAATAATTTAACAACACTACAATGGGAAAACAGTCAAATATTTACTTGGAAATTGTCAGTTTACTTTTAATCTATTCTGAAAAAGTGAAATTAGTTTCAATTTAGAAAAAGAAATTACTAACAAGTAAGAAATACAGAAGCCCGTTTCTTATATTTATGGTTATGAGCCTAGCCTTAATGGCTGAGCCATCTCTCCAGCCCTAGAAGCCATATCTTTGACATCATAAGGTACCACTAACTACACAAGTCTGTATAACACTGCAGGTTTTTTCTGAATTCTTTCCTTAAACATTTTTTTAATATTTTCTTTAAAAATGAAGTCATGTTATAAAGCATATTACACCTGCTCTTTCATTTAACAACCTGTTTTTTAATCATTTTATAAAGTTATTCATTGCTCCTGTGAAGTAAGACTTTTAGATTATACAGCATCTCAGCAGCTCATCAGGTAACATCATCATTTACTATGAACACTGGCTGCTCTTTCTGAGGACCAGGGTTTCGTTTCTAGCACCCACAGAGCTGGGCTCACAACTCCAGTTCCAACGGATGCAATGCCTTCTTCTGTCCTCTAAGGATACCAGGCAGGCATACACATTGTGCACACATATATCCAGGCAAAACACCCATACACACAGAAATAAATTAAAATGAAAAGTTATTAGATTTTATATATTATTTAATCAATCAATCAATCAATCAATCATTTTGAGATAATGTCTCAATATGTAGGCCCTGGCTAACCTGGTACCACTATGTTGCTCTGGGTAGTTTTGAACTTATGATAATCCCTTCCACAGCACCTTAAGTATTAAGATTATAGCCATACAACTAAAATTCATACATTTATAAGAAAACAGGATTAAATATTTTCATAGAAAGTGACATTAACTACATATATACAGATAGTAGGCATCATAAAAAATTGCAGTATCACTTAAAATTTCCCTTTCTAACAAATGATACAATTAAGTATGCCACTGAATTCACTTTTTATTATATGCATCTACTTATCTACCTAATCTCCTATACGTGTATGTGTGTAAGCATGAATAAACCATGGTGCATCTGTAGATACTTATTTACCTAATCTCCTATGTGTGTATGTGTGTAAGCATGAATAAACCTCGGTGCATCTGAAGAGTCATGAGACAACTTGAAGGAGTAGGTTCTCTGTCCACCATCAAAGTCGTAGGTATTGAACTCAGGTTGCCAGTCTGGTGACAATGCCTTTACCTGATGATCTATCTCCTCAGTCCCCACTGTATTCAAGTATTTTAATGAGGGTTTTTCTGAAGGGAGGGGTTTGTTTTGTTTTGTTGGACTTGTATAACCTAGACAAGTACCCTATCCATAAGCTATATGCCCAGTCTCATTTGATGAATTTTAATAAATTTATGCAATCCATATGACCATTACAGTAGGACTCAAGGTACAAAGCAGTTGTGCTGGTTAGTTTTATGTCAACTTGACACAAGCTAGAGTGATTTAAAAGAAAGGAACCTCAGTTGAAAAAATGCCCGCATAAAGTCCAGTTGAGGTGATGCCATCCCTATGCTGGTGGTCCTTGGCTCCATAAGAAAGCAGGCTGAGCAAGCCATGTGGAGCAAGCCAGTAAGCAGCACCCCTCCATGGCCTCTGCACCAGCTCCTGCCTCCCCAGGTTCCTTCCCTGTTTGAGTTCCTGTCCTGACTTCCTTCAGTGATGAACATGGAAGTGTAAGCCAGGTAAGCCTTTCCTCCACAAGTTGCTTTTGGTCATGGTGTTTTGTTGCAGCAACAGTAACCCCAAGACAGATAACAAATAGTTATTTTAATCTAAAGTAACCTGTCTTCCTATAAACACATGAATGATAGATGATAATAAAATAGCACAAAAGTGCTAATTAGGTATGTTAATATATACTTATTTTAGTACTTATTTGTATGCATATGTAAACATATGTGCAGGCATACCCATCCACATATGTGCCGCAGTACACACGTGTAGGTCAAGGGGTAACCCTCCAAAGTCGGTTCTTTCCTTTCACCATGTTTCTATGGGTCAAACTCAGGTTTTCAGGCTCCAACTACATAGTTTTCAATAATAAAGATTTCGAGAACATATTCCCTAGTATGAATTAATGAGGAATGTTTAAAAAACCAAACTAAAACAAAAGGGAGCCATGTATGGTGGCACATACCTTGTGATCCCAGCACTCAGAAGACTGAGACTAAAGGATCACAAGCTACAGGGCAGCCTGGACTACTAGAGTTTCAAGGTCAGACTACACGAAAAATGAGACTGAGTCTCAAACCAAAACAAGACACTGACCTACCTTCCATAGAATGGAATTCTTGCTTTGGTAGCATTCTGTTTTAGCTGGTCAAAAGCTCCTAAGAGATAAACAGTTAATGAAGCCTCAAATGTGACAATAAAATTACAGAAAACAATTTTAAAATGTCAACACACTACCTGCTCTGAATGTATCTGCACATATCAAACAGGTCTTCCAACCTTTCCTCTGGTAATAATATGCTAACTGGGAAAGGAAGATTAAAAAAAAAAGTATCAGAAAACATAAATCATTTTATATATAACTTCTTTTGTTTACGATTATCTAAGAGTGAAGTAAAATGTTCATAATTCTCTTAAGTGTAATATTAAATATTTTGACGCACAGCAAAAGTTCCAGAATTTAAATTCTAATTGTCTTCAATTAGTGATAATACGGCAATAATCACTGTTAAAAATGTTCTAACATTTAGGCTAAAACAATTCATACCATTCTTTAAAAATAACCATTATGCCTGTCCTTAAACTGTAACATGGCTTTCCTGTGGAGGAAAGAAAAAAAAAAAATCTAGCAACTAAGTTTGGGAACACGATTATAGAAAAAGGGCCACATGGATACTTCTTTCTTGAGTCAGTGTTTCTCTGTGTACCATCTGCGTCACAGAGTTCACTCTGTAAACCACGGTGGCCTTGAACTCCAAGATCTGCCTACCTCTGCCTCCCAGGAGTTGGGATCAAAGGAGTGCGGCACCTGTGCCTGGCTGGAGAGATGGCTCAGCAGATGAAGAGCAGTGGCTGCTCTTCAGAGGACCTGGCAGCTCGCATCAGCTCACATCTGTCTATAATTCCTGTACCAGGGGATCTGATACCCTCACACCTACATGCAGTCAAAACACCAATGTATATAAAATAAAAACTAAACAAATTTAACAAAAGAAAAAAGAAAGAACAGCCATATAATGAATGAAAAATTAGCATAAGGATATGAAGATAAAAAGCTGTATCATACACACTGGGACCATCAAAGGGAAATTTTGTGTCAAAACAGAAAGTAAAATGCCTTTGTTTTCTTCAATTAAAAGAAAAAAAAAAAAACCACTGTGTGCACAGAGAGCTCCCCCTACCCTTTAACCCCTCTGGCTGGCCTGGAACTAATTAAAGGACAGGCTGGTCTCAACGGAAAAAGGTCTATCTGCCTCTACTTCCACTACATCTGGTCCTACTTACTCCTTAAGGAGAGGACTTGCTTTTTCTTTTTGAAACCAGAATGAACATGTTTTCATTGTTTTGGGTTTTTCAGATGGTCTCATAGCTAAGGCTGAGCCCACACTCTCTGCAGCAGAGGCTGACCTTCAATTCCCCCTCACGAGTGGCTGGGACTACAAGCATGCACCGCCACACCTGCCTTAGAAGTCTAGCTATCTGACAGGTCGTTCTTTCCTACACAACTATTACAAACCCTTAAAGTAACACAATTGTGAAACAACAAAGTATAGCTCGGCTTTAAAATAAACTGTTTGTACAAATGCACCTTCCGTATGGCTTTTTCAAGTGTACTTACCTTTGAGCATGTTGTTGTTTTACCACTCCCCTGCAACCCAACAAACATGATCACATTCTGCTTTCCTTTAGTTGGTGTCCACGCCTTAACTCCAGGGTCTACAAGCTGTACACCAAAAATAAAAATATCTGACCAACATATGACATTCAAAAATCCCTCTCCCTATGACATTCAAATTATAAGTGTCAAGTTAAAGATATTTTCAATTTATTGATGCCACCATATTTTTACGAATTCCCTTCATGCAGAGTGAAATTTAAGTTTTATAAAATATTGTAGGATTAGTATCATATTCAGGCCTTTCCTAACAAAAGATGGTTACCAAACTTGAACTTGACAACCTGAGTTCAATCCCCAGGACCCAGAGTGGAAGAAAACGGCTAACTCCCTCAAGTTGTTAAACATGGTACACACTTGCCAGACACACACACACACTCAAATGTAATTTAAAATTTTTCTCATAAAATATAAAAAGTTGAAGCTATTTAAAATATTCATTATTTAGGCTATATACATTTATATTACTCAAACATTATCATTTCAGCATGTAATTTCTATGAGACATTTTGTCTCTTTTCTCAAATACCAAATCTTCAAATCCACCTGGTGTAAAAAGTTTACTCTGTAAATTGGCCTAGATACATTACAAGTGCTCAATAACTATGTATCTCTGGAGGCTTCCATATTGCTATGTACGTTCAATTTAACAAATGTTCATATGACGCAAAATGGTAAATGGCACATGAAGACACCTTCTAACTCAAATATTAAACTTTCCAATACCAAAAGATCTATAAAATTATTACCTAAAGAAATGGAGAAAATTATAATTTTACAATGGTGAGTGGGAAAGAGTCGTAAAGGAACAGTTCATAAACAAACACAACCCTTTTTTTTTCCTTTGGCTTTATTTCTGAGGCTCATGTTATCTAAGCTGGCCATGAACTCAGTATGTAGCTAAGGCAACGAGTTCTGATTCCTCTCCTCCTATCTCTTGAAGGCCTAGGATTACAGGCATGTATTACCATGCTTACTAAGTATAAAGCATTCTAAAAGTATGTTCAAAAGCTTACTTCAATTTTGAGTCTATTTGGATCCTGCGCATGATAATAAACCCCATAATCAGAGGCTTATAACCCAAGTAAATTTATTACTTATTATTATGATGATGATGCTTACACAGATCTCATTCTGTAATGTAGGCTGGTTTGGAACTCACTGTATAGCCTAGGTAGCCCTAGAACTCCTGCTGCAGCTCCTGAGTGCTAGGATTACAGGGTAATGCCAAACCTGATATAAATAAACCTTTAGTGGAACAGCTATGTCAACTCATTGACTACCTCTGTATTTCAAAACCAGAGCTGAAGAGTTGCAAGAGAGAACATGTGGTTCAGGATATCTAAAACCCTTCTGAGGAGCCTGCCACACCCATCCTAGACAAGACCATCAAGGTATTATTCATGAGTTATTACAGATGGGTTTCAGGGAAAGACTGGCAAAGAGAAGGAGAAAACAAAAACACACTTTCTTATCCCTTTTCCAAGCATGTGTACAACTTTGGAAAAACTTCAAAAATGGGCAAAAAAGCTGTCTTAAAACAAGTCCACTTCCCTTCCTGTTATATCTCTTCAACATATAGGCTGCCCTATATTCACCTCCATTCTATATACCTCCTGGCATAATAACTCAGCTATTTTTACTGAACATTTTATAATTCTATCTTTTTTTCTTCCTATACTCTGGAACATTTCCAACCTTTTCGTATGAGAAATCCTTTATAAACACACCCATATGTAATGCATATTTGAAGCTATATAAACCTTTAGCCTAATGTACTGAAACTATGACACTACCCTGTATTTAGCATAGGTACTAATGTAATGCATAATTTAAAAACCTAAAACAGCATTTAAAAGAATTAAAAAACTTAAATCACTTAAAATCTGGTTTACTAAGTTATGTAAATCTTACATTATTACTCATTTCATTAATCATTAAAAATCTTTACTTAAAGTCAGTACTAATTTCATCAGAAAAATAACACCAGGATTCTATAAAACTCATGTTAAAGATGTAACTTTTACTTTTTTGTGTGTGGTGTTAAGAGATTCAAACTAGGGTCCCCTATCATATATTTTCACATAAAATTTTATCTTTAATTTTCTTACTAGCTACAGCATTGTCAGTTAAAGTAAAGTGACAAATTCACTTTATTTGGAAAAAGTTTCTGCCAAATTAAATCCAGGTCAAAATAACCAGATTATATGCTTATTGCTCATTATATAAAACAGTATTCTACACAAGCAGCATCAACTTCAGCTTGCAACTGAAGCCACAGATGTGCTTTCCTAAGACGATTATGAAACTTGGGAGTATAGCACGGACAGAACTCTACCTACACTTCCCATTTCACCCACAGAACTTAAAAAGACAAACGCATAGTCAACAGTCAACAGTCACAATTTAGTACAATTTAGTATTTACTGATTGGTCAAGGCTGTCCTTAAGTGAAAGCTGGCATGTTAAGTGTTTGCTTGGTAAAGTCTATAGTCACTAATATAGTTTAGTTACTGTTACTGTCTTTTTGGGGTTTTTTTTTTGGGGGGGGAGGGAGGTTGTTTTGTTTTGAGACAGGGTTTCTCTGGGTGGCCTTGGCTGTCCTGGACTTGATTTGCAGACCAGGCTGGCCTAGAACTCACAGCGATCCTCGTGTGCACTACACCCTGCTTGTTTTTTTCTTTTTGAGACACCATCTCATTCTGTAGCTTGGCTGGCCTTATACTAATAGATATATCTGCCCCTGCCTTCCTGTTTCAGAGTGTAAGATGAAGAGAAGATAGGTGTAAAAATAGACATCTGAATGATCCTGAATAAGGTACAAAGACTGGAGGTAAACATGGAGAAAGGTCCCTACACTCAAAAGATTTAGGGAGGAAGCAATGGGATTGAGGGCTTGTGCCACCAAAGTCAGCTGGTGTTGATTCATGATAGAAAGCTGTGTAAATACCAGCGTAGGAAAAAAGGTAAAGAGGGGGAGCTGGAGATATAGTTCACAGAACACATGCTTAACACAGGTGAGGTCCTAGCTTCAATCCCCAGTAGGACATACCGGAGTGAATAATGTTTTAATATTACTATGAAAGCAGTTTTAAGTTTGCTTAGTATCATATCATTGCTCTGGACTGTAAGCTTTTCTGAGATAAGGACCCGTGCTATCCTCGCTATCCACAGTACTTGGCACACTGCCTAGAATAAAGCAGCTACTCAACAAGTGCTCCAGAGCTGATGATGTCTTACAAAAGACCCAAAATCAGTTTCCAGCACCCACCTCAGGTAGCTGACAACCACTTGTGACTCTAGCTCCAGGGAAATCCAAAGTCTTTGCCATCCACAGGCACCAGAAACCACACATACATATTCAGAGAGAGACACAGGCATACACACAAATATATTTTTTCAAACAATGTATTTTTTTGTTATTTCTTGTTTCTGTAACTCATTTTATATATGTTTTGCCTGCGTGTATATGTGTACCCTGTGGTGCCTGTGGTGGTCAGAAGGCATCAGATCCCCTGGGACTGGAGTTACAGATGGTTGAGATCACTACGTGGATGGTAGGGATGGAACACAGGCCTCTGTAAGAGCAGCAAGTGTTCCTGAATGCTCCACCATCTCTACAGGCCCACACACAAATAAAAAAGAGCCCACTTTCACAAAAGTTAATAGCCCTTCACTTCATTTATCTATGTATTTATTTTAACACTTTATTTTCTGTGTGTGTCTGCCTGTGCTCATGTCCCATGACACACACGTGAAAAGAAGTCAGGGAACAACTACAGGAGTCAGGAGTCTCCTTCCACCACATAGGCTCCAGGATTGAATTCAGGTTGTCAGTCTCAGCAGCAGATACCTTTACCAGAGAAGCATCTTGCCAGCTCAAATTTATATTTTAAGACTAAAGAATTGTCTATAAATATATTAGAAGGGACTCAGAAGCACTGAATTGTTGGGATCATAATCAAAATACAATTTTACCTTTACAAGTTCTTTGAATACAGCATGCTGAATCATTTTTCTTTTGTTCAGACCAGATGCCATCTCTTCAAGATCAATTGCAGACCTTCACAATGGTGACAATTCAGGTAAGAAAGAGAAAAGTCAATTAAGCTAATCTGAAAGTACTTCTATCCCACAGAAAGTAAGAGTATCCAACTATTCATATTAATTAACATCCATATAATTGTTATATACTTATAAGCTTATACCACAAATAATTATACCATCGAATACTACATGCAAGACTGGTTAATTTTTCAAGGCTTTTAGTTCAATGCATAAACACTAATTTCTCTGGATATAACTAAAAAATATTAATTTTATTTTTCTTGCAGTGTATAAATTCCATACACAAAGAATGACACTGACTTTCTAGTTCTAAATGCTTAAATGCTAGTATTTCTATATCTTCTCCTAGACTATGGATGCAAAAAGAAGGAATACCAGGTTGGAATTCAGGAAGTTATTAGAGGTGCCTGATAGTTCTAGATGCCCTGTCCATATCCTCTCCTAATGGACATAGCAGCAGGCTACACACAGGACTTCTTCAAACTCGGACAGAGAAACCAAAATGGAGAACTAAAGAAAAGATGACTCTAGTCATGAAGAAGGTGTACTTACATAATCTTACCAGAATTCATGACGAGATGGTTAAAAAGCTTTTTACATTAGAATCAGATTACATTTAACATAATAAATGACTGAACACACCCAAATAAGATAGAAGATAAAGAAAACAGAAGAAAATCTACAATGAAATAAAGGCACCTGTGGTTTATTCACTGAACCATAATTATGGAAATCTATAGTCCTAGCTTTTCTGCCCCCATCTTCTTTTAGCCAAGGATAACTTTAAGGCTCACTGTAGAGCTAAGGCTGGCCTTGACCTCACTTTGGCACTTCTTTTGCCTCAGCCCCCCATGCGCCTCGTTCCACAGGCAGTTTTCAGACACAAGTTCAATATTGTTCTAATGCTGGATAGGATTATCGCATAATAAAGCAAACTTTCCTAGTTACACCTTAAACCCAGCAAACCAAACTTAGTTTGTCTTGTTTACACCATTAATTCAACTTACTTAACATTTTCTCTTAGTTGCTTCACTAGTTTAATATTAACATCTGCTTCCAATAATGCTGTACATACTTCTTTTAGCATAGCATTTAATACCTGAAAACAGATAAAATTGAAATATGCTCAGTGTTTTACTTCAGTAACATAAAAACAACGGTTGATCAGCTTTCATGTACTACAGTACCACACTACTGGAGGTGAGAGGAGATATTATTAAATATCCAGTCATTCTGTCAAAATAAGGCATGGCATTTAGTTTACACAGGCATTAATAAACAAGTATTAGTCATCCCTAAGTACATATGGCACACTAGGCAAAATGTTAATCTTTTATATTAAAAAATGCTATAAGAAAACTAAAGGAGAAAAAAAAAAAAAAAAAAAAAACAAACAAGCACATGTCTACCATGAAGCATAACAGCAAGCTACATTTCCAGATTCAAGTATTCAAAAGCTACACTGTGCTGTTTTGGGCTTGTTTTGCCTGTATTTTTGTTTGTTTGTTTTTTTAACTAAAGGTAGGCTTTGGGGATGTGTTTTTCCTGAAGATCTGACTAGGAAGGTGAAATAGTGGAAGGAGCGGCGGCTCAGTGGGTAAGCGCACTTGCTGCTCTTTCAGGTCCTGGGTTTGAGTCCTAGCACTTGGGCAGCTTACAACCCCCTATATGTTGAGCTCCAGAGACCTGTCCTCTGGGCGCCAGCACTGTTGCTCACATAACCTCTCACACATACACATACTTAAAAATTTATTTAATTTAGTTTAAAAAAGGCAAAATGACACAGCAGCTGATTTTTCAGTAAAAGCCCTCGTTCCTATTACAGCGCACTCGCGGTAATAAACCAGTCTAGATGTGCACTGTCCAGCTCTCCAGCCCAGTACCGCACACCGCATCCTCCTACCTCCTCATTGATAATGGTGGCATTGCTCAGAGAGCGTAATGCTGACGTTATTTTTCTTCCAAGATCTGCCAGAACCATCTTGAAGGTTTTAAGATGTACTTATGAGAACTCTAGAAAGGAAAAGAAAATATTAATTGAAAACCCCTTCCCACTAACTCCTAGCTGAAGAAAACTATTTAAATTCAAATTAAAGTACTCCAGCATGTGAACACTGTAATCTCAGCTGCTAGCAGCTGAACCTGCAATTTCAATACACTCATGTCCAGAAGATCAATTTGATTATGACACCTTCCATTTAAATATCTAAGTAGAGAATCTTAAACATAAGTCACCAGATTTAAAATGTTAAATAATATATGTTAAAGAAATGAAAATATGATCTTAAATTAAATTTGTTAATTTGTTCTCTTTTGGGCACATGCTCATGAACATGGGTAACCGAATGATGCTTCATGTCCACTTGTAAATAAAGATAAGTAAACTCTCTAGAAATGGTGCTTAACTCCCACATTATATAACTCTGTGCTATTTTGATTCTGACTCTTGAAAGAAGAAAGAAAGAAAGAAAGAAAGAAAGAAAGAAAGAAAGAAAGAAAGATTACCTTAATTCATAAATCACTTAACTGTCCTAGCACAAAACAAATCATCTGACTGTCACCCACTGCATAAATAACATTGCTACAAGGCTGGGCATGGTGCATACACCTTTAATTCCAGCAGCTGGGGATTCAGAAGAATATAGATCACTATGAGGCTGAGGCCAGCCTAATCTACACTGAGAGTTCCAGGCCAGCAAAGGCTACACAGTGAGACTCGGTCTCAAACACACACACACACACACACACACACACACACACACACACACACACACACAAAGACAAACAAAAAACACATTACTTCATTTTATTCTAACAACCAATTGTTCTTCCCATTTTAAAATGATTTCACGATTTTTTAGCTCCAAAATAACAGAAACCTCAAAAATCCTTTCCTTAAGCCAGGCATGGGAGTACACTTCTGTATAAGAAGGAGAGCCGGAGCTGGAGGCCAGCCTGAGTTGCATGAGACAATCTAAACAAAACCAAAAAGGTATAGCTTTATAAAAGTATAGAGATGTACTGTTACATGCAAGGATGAAAGAATTCAGACGGTAAATAAATATGATTAGTACTGCCTGTCCTCAACATGTTTTATTTACTAGCTGGTAAGGCAAGGTACATGAAAGAACAGCAAAATAAATACCAAAACAGAATCCCTCTTGCCTAACTACAGAAAGAACAGCAGCTCCTGTGTCTCTGCTCTTAGACAGTCCTGTTGGCCTTTGGACTGCAGCTAAAGCATTAGCCTACCCACCTGCCAACAAGCCCTGGCGAACTTCAGGCTAGTCAGCTCCATAACTAAGCCAACTTGGACAATAAATACCCACCTCCCTACACAAGGACTCCAAATAATAATGATAATGATAATAATAGTAATAGTAATAATAATAAAGAAATTGGTTTTTTCTTTGGAGAACCCTGACAAATGATTAGTGAAGCAATCCTAACAATAAAGAGTCATGGTCAACTGTCGATTTCTATAAAAGTCATGGAATAAAAAACAAAATTAAGCTAAGCTAAACTGGCTTTATCAAAATTTGGTTCTGAAGTAACAGGTAGATTTTTAGGTAAGTGAAAAAGAAGGCAAAATGGAATTTGAGAAGTGTGAAATGGAGTAAGTAAAAATGCAGACATGGGAATAAAACCTTTGAAAACCAGATTTAAGAAATAGCAACAGTCTAATATAAACAATATTGGCCAAAAGTTAAATCCTCAAAAACATTATTCTGGCAGCCCTTTTGAGATTATCTCATTTTGCAGAGTATACAAAATACTAAAAATAAGAAAAACAGAAGCTGGGCATAGTGGCACATGTCTTTAATCGCAGCACTTGGGAGGCAGAGGCTCTGCGATTTCAAGGCCAGACTTGGCTACATTGAGTTCCAGGACAACCAGGGGACCTGAGATCAATTCTTAGCACCCTCTTAAAGCAGCTCACAACTGCCTTAAAGCTAGTTCCAAGGGAGTCAGACCCCGTCTTATGACCCTTCCCCAGAAGTACTCACACAAATAGCTACTTTTTTTTTTTTTTTTTTTAAATACGGCTCAGTAGGTAGGAGGACTGACTGGTCTTCCAGAGGACCAAGGTTCCATTCCCAGCACCAAGTTGGCAGCTCACAACACAGCTCACAAATGCCCATAACTCCAGTTCTAGGGAATCTGGTTCCCTCTTCTGGCATCTTCTGTCACCGGGCTTGCATGCAGTACACAGGCATACACGTAGGGGGGAAAAAACCATAAACATAAAAAATAAAATTTAAAAATTAAAAAGGAAAACTGAGAAAATAGCAAAGGTATTTGCCACAGGAGACTTAAGAGACTGAGCTTAAAGGAGTTAAAAGATGTAGGAAGGGAAAATGGAAAATGACCTTTAATGACCTTTAGGGTCTTACAGAAAAGAGCTATCTCAGACTGCATAACTAAATATTACTAAAGCAAAATTTAGTAATTTAGAAGTTAAAAATAATAATTCTTTCCACGTGTGATGATGCACCTTTGTCCAGCACTTGGGAAAAGAGAAAGGATATCTATGTGAATTCCAGGCCAGCCTGTTCTACATAGTGAGTTCTGGGCCAGCTAGGTCTACAGCTCTAAACACTCTCTAAATTTTAAAAGTAATTAATTTAAAAAAATAGCCAGACATGGTGGCACAAACCTTTAATCCAGTACACAGGAGACAGAGCTTTGTGAACTGGAGGTCAGCCTGGGTGACATGCTGAGACCCTGTCTCCAAAACATATTTAAAAATTTAAATTATTGCTGACATGACGAAAATGTGAAAAGTTTGCTTACCTTAAGCAAAGGTTGTTTTATTTTAAACAGTTACATGGTTGCTTAACCTCAAAGAGCAACTACTTTGTGGAAAGGATTTAAGATTTCTTATCCCATATCCAATATGCCAAACCAATGAAGTAATTACTTTTCATGACGAAATGGAATGTTTCCATTCATCTTTTATCACGGTTACCATGAGTGGTACAGTTCTATCCATGACACCACAATGAACATGTTAAGATGACATCATAAACAGATGATTTTTCATTTTTAAAGTTATACCAGTTAATTCTTAAAATTGAATCTAGGGTGCAGGAGAGATGGCTCGCTGGATTAAGAGCACTTGTTCTTCCGAAGGATCGGGTTTGATTCCCAGCACTCACATGGTGGTGCACAGCCACGCGTAACTCCAGTTCCAGGGAATCCATATTCTCTCTCTGAAAGGCACCAGGCACAAAAGCGGTGCACTACATACATGCAAGCAAAACACTCAATACTCAGAAATTAAAATAAATAAAAATGTTTTCTTACTGACTCTAGCTGGGCATGGATGGTGGTACACACCCTTAATCTCTGCTTGGAAGGCAGAGGTAGCTGGACGTTAGTTCAAGGCCAGCTCGAACTACACGGCCAATTCTAGGACAGGCAGGACTACACTTAAAACAGGAAGAAAAAAGTCCAATTTCCCATACTGTAACTCTTCTGTTTGTTTGTTTGTTTTGGAAACAATCTTTCTACTGGGATTAAAGGCATATACCACTACACCCAGCCTGTTTGGCTCTTTTTAAACTTAAAAAAAAAAAAAAAATTGTGGGCATTGCCAACACACCTTTCCTTACAGAAGTATTTTTTTCATTTTAAAAGATATTATCTAGCCTTTCTGCGTTCCTGCTGGACTAGCGAGCACGCATGGCCTTGACATGCAGAGTGACACTGGTGAGTTCATGGACCTGCATGTGCTGCGGAAATGCTCCGCAAACAACAGCATCATTGGTACCAAACCACATGTCCATCCAGATGAATGTGGCCTAAGCTGACAGGGTCACAGGTCGGTTTAATGGCAGTTCAAAACCTGTGCTATCAGGGCTGGAGAGCTGGCTAAGTGGCTAAGAGCACTGCCTGCTCTTCCGAAGGGCCTGAGTTCAATTCCCAGCACCCACGTGGTGGTGGCTCACCACCATCTATACTGGGATGTGGTGGCCTCTTCTGGCGTGTATGTGACCTGCAGGTAGAGCATTCATATATGTATAAAATAAATCAATAAATCTTAAAAAACAAAACAAAACAAAAACCTGTGCTATCTGTGGGATCCTTCCCAGGATGAGTGAGTCAGATGATTATGGGATAGTCTCAAAGAACTTTTTTTAATAATTTATTTAATTTTATTTTATGTGCATTAGTGTGAAGGTGTCAAATCCCTTGAATTGGAGATACAGACAGTTGTGAGCTGCCATGTGGGTGCTGGGAATTGAACCTCAGTCCTTTGAAAGAGCAAACAGTGCTCTTAACCACTGAGCCATCTCTCCAGCCCCCTCAAAGAACTTCTGCTCAGAAGAGTTTGGGAATATTTGTCATATAAAAGTGAGAAAGTTTAAAAAAATTTATGGTACATGTCATGTCTGGCTGACCTCGAACTTGTTAAGTCACCAAGGATGACCTTAAACTTCTGATTTGCCTCCCTCTACCTCCCAAGAACAAAGATTACATGGTGCTGGAAACTGGACCTCAAGCTACTAACTGAACAACATGCTCAGCTTACCTCAGTACTTTACAGCACACTTTAAAAAGTCTTCTTTATAAAAATCTAGACGTCAGAAGAATCATGAATTCCAGGATAGCCTAGGCTACTAGCAAGGTCTAAGCCAACTGCATCTAGTGAACCACTACCTCAAAAATAAAATTATATATATAAATATATATTAAAAAAAAAAAAAAGAAGGCAAGTATTTTGGTGTAGCCTTTAATCCTAGCATTTTGAAGGTAGAGGCTCTCATATCTCAGAGTTCAAGGACAGCTAGGGCTATCTATATAGAGATGATGTCTCAAAAAAACCAAAGGGGACAAAAAAAAAGGAAGGAAGGAAAAGGAAGGAAGGAAGGAAGGAAGGAAGGAAGGAAGGAAGGAGAGAGAGAAAGAAAGAAAGAAAAAAAGAAGGGGAGGAAGGAAGGAAGGAAGGAAGGAAGGAAGGAAGGAAGGGAGGGAAGGAGGGAAGGAAGGAAGGAAAAAAAGGAAAGCAGAAATCCAGAAATCCAATTACAACATAACTATCTAAGAGAAAGCAAGATATACATCAAAACAAAAACAAAACATGGTCAGTCATAACATAATTACTCAAGAGATAAAAACAGAAACAACCCAAATATCTGCCAACTGGTGAAGAGCTAAGTAAAATGTGGTGGAGCCACATCCTGGGCTATTAACAGACAATAAAAAGAAACGAAGAACAGAACGTGCTGCAGGTTTTGCCTCCATGTACGTATGTATACTGAGTGCATGCCTGAAAGTTTTGTTTTGTTTTTGTTTTTTAAGATAGGGTTCCATTGTGTAGCCCTGGCTGTCCTAGAGCTCACTCAGTAGACCAGGCTGGCCTCAAACTCACAGAGATCCGCCAGTCCCTGCCTCCCTGCTGGGATTACAGCTGTGCACCACCTGTGGTGGTTTGAACAGGTATAGCTCCCAAAGACTCATGTGTGTGAATGCTTGACCCATAGAGTGTGGCACCATTAGGAGGAGTGGCCTTGTTAGAGGAAGCGTCTCACTGTGGGGGCGGGTTTTGAGGTCATGTATGCTCAAGCCAAAAGTCTCCTGTGCTGCCTACAGATCAAAATGTACAACTCTCAGCTCCTTCTCCAGCACCATGTCTGCCTGCATGCCACCATGCTTCCAGCCATGATGATAATGGACTAACCGTCTAAAAATGTTCTCTTTTATAAGAGTTGCCATGGTCATGGTGTCTCTTCACAGCAATAAAACCTCAACACCACCACTGCTTGGCATGTGTATTATTTTTTTACAGCAAGAAGAAAATTATTTTCCATTGTGCTTCTTTGTGAAATACAGAAGCTATACTAATAGCATTATTATACTAATAGCATTATTAGTATATAAACTAGGAGTTCATCTAGGTGTCATTTGTACCCATTTATCCATTCCTTAAATACCTACTACGTGCTCCATGAATTGTGCCAGTGTAAAAAAAATGTTTTCATTCCTAATCAATAAATTGGCATTAGATTAATATACATAAAGCTCTCTTGTTAATTTCATGCCACCATAAATTCCTCTTTTTGGTTTTTTGACACAGAATCTCACTAGATAGTAATGGCTAGCCTGGAACTCACTATCTAGACCAGGACAGCCTGGACATGGAACAATGCTTATACCTCTACTTCTGAGTACAGGTGTGTGCCACCACACCTAACTAAAATGACTGTTTCTCAGGTTTGTTTGTTTTTTATTTTTCAAAGTTTAAAACCTTAACATTAAAACTAACACTGTAAGCAGGCATGGTGGTGCATGCTTTTAATCACAGCACAGAGGAAGGTTGACCTCTGTAAATTCAAGGCCAACCAGGGCTACATAACGAGACCACCTCAAAAACAAGAAACAGCCAGCACCAGTGGTGCACGCCTCTAGTCCCAGGCACTCAGTAGGCAGAGGCAAGCATATCTCTGTGATGTGGAGGCCAGGCTGGTCTAAACCGTGAGTTCCAGGACAGCCAGGGCTACACAGAGAACCCTGCCTCCAAACAAAACAACACAGCAACACTTCATAGTTGTGTGTATACGTACGTATGACTGTGGTTGCATGGGTGTGTGCAACCGTGTAGAAGGTCCAACAACTGTCATTACTCAGGAGCTGCCCACTTGTTTTCTGAGAGTGGGTCTCTCTTACTGACACTGGCCAAGCACGAAGGTTCCGCCTGTTTTCACATCCCAAGTGTTAAGATTACATGCATTTGCAACCACAGACTGGCTATTTAATTTGGGTTCCTGGGGTGAAATTCAGGCCATGGTGCATATAAGACACTTTAGTGACTAAGCTACCTACGTGGTTCCTTTAGAAAATTTCAACAAATCAAAATCTTCTGGATGGACATAAAGATAAATAGAAAATCTCAATCAGTCTTGATTATTGGCTATATTTTTACCAAGAGTTTTCAAATCCGAGAAAATGGTTTAGACTCAAGTCCTTACTTTACCAACTAAACTACCTCTCCAAACTTCACCCCTAGTCTAATGAAAAAAAGGTAGAGAAAATTTCAGTTAGGCTAGGCATAGTAATGTACACCTGACTGAGGCAGAGGCTCATGAGTGTGAGGCCAACCTGGGCCAGAGAACAAGGCTTAGTTTAAAAGAGAAGGGCATTCCTTCCTTGCAACCCTTTCCCTCTTCGGAAGTTTTCCTCTTTTTCTTAATAAATCCATGTCTGCCCTAAAAACACAATTTTAAAGACTAATTGAAGTGCCTGGGAAAATAGATCAAGTCCTAAGAACATTTGCTGTGCAAGCATGAGGATCTGAGTTTGAATTCCCAGCATCCACTGTGAAGATGTGCATGCACGTACCCTAGCACTGAGAGGTAGATTCAGGAGGCTCACTGGCCAACCAGCTAGACAAAAGAGCGGGCTTTAGGTTTAGTTAAGACTCGGTCTCAAATCACATGTTCTCTCACATCTAAGGCTCAGTGCTCCAAATCTTCCGATGAGTACATAGCCTCGAGTGACTGCGAATCAGAAAGTGAAAAGGGACCATTGCTGGGAAGCAACAGAGAAGGATATGGCAGGGTATAAGTGATTTGATGGGGGCGGGAGGAGAACAGAACAGGGCTCTAATGGAGAAGTTGAGAGGGAGATAAATACAGAGGAAGGGCAGGAGGGTAAAATAACAATAAGGGTGCTTCAAAAGAAATCAAAAGGAATCCTACTACAATGATCTACCTATAAAGCAATCATAAGGAATCATACTATTAAAAATCTACCTAAAAAGCAAAACAAGGAAACAAAAGCTATAACACAATTTTATAGTTTAAATAAAATTTTCTTATCAGGGCTAACAACGTTCCCTGATAAAAACTCCAACACTAGCCACGAGAACCTTCTTTTGAGCTGTTTATCAGGTTGAGCCTCCCTACAACATTGTAGGCTATTGTTATCATCCCTGGTTGCTCTCTCCCACCACCAGAGGTGGAACCCTCTATTCATGCACAGACCATGTACTTCAGACATAGGCCAGAGGCCTTGGAACTGAACAGAAAGCCTTCTTTCTGAGGACTAGCTTTCTTGGTACCAGAAGGTACCATGCAAGCAAGCTTCAAAAGGCGGGAAGCAACCAAGCGTCCTACCCAGCTATGACGACTATAAACCACAATTGGCATGGCACAATAACCCTAAGAGTGAAATGATGGCACAATACCCTGGCAATAACCAACAACTCTTCAGGTGGCCTCAATTTTAACCAAGAAACTACAGGAGAAAAAGTCTTCCTCCTGGGAGCACACTAACTGGTTGTCTGATACCAAACAGGCAGCCCTGAAAACCTACACACAAGTAACACACAGACTAAGCAGGGTATATTTGTATATTCAGAAATATACGCATAAGCATGTATATAGCAGCAATTAAAGATGGAAAAGAAGGCATGAATTTGAAAGTGATTAGTGGTATACAGGAGGGTTTGTTGGGATGAAAGGGAAATGGGAAATGATATAATAATTTCAAAAAATAAATTAAAAAAAGATTTGCCAGACATGGTGGCACGTGCCTCTAATCCAGCACTCAAGGAGGCAGAGGTAGGTGGATCACTGTGATTTCAAGGTCAGCCTGGTCTACAAAGTGAGTCCAGGACAGCCAGGGCTGCATAGAGAAACCCTGTCTTGAAATAGAAAACAAAATAAAAGAAGAAATTTACAATAAAAAGAAAAAAAAAAATACCAACAACAAACCCTGTCTCAAGAGATTAAGCAGAGAGGGATAAAAAAAGACATCCAACTTTCTCCTCTGGTCTCTTCCTCGGACCTGCACACATATGCACACAGTCAAACACACACATATGCACAAATATACACATACCTTCCTCCCTTCCCACCATACCCAATACGCAATAAGAACAGTAACTAAAATAACAAGAGGGTGGGCTATAATAGGGTCTTTAACTTTAGCATTCAGAAGACACTATTCAGGACCTCTGTGACATGAGGCATGGTCTACACTGCAAGTTCCAGGCCAGGGAGGAAGGGAGGAAGGAAAAAAAATAAATAAAACCTACAAGCAATACTTTCTTAAGATACGCTTTGGCTGTCAGGACAATTATTAAAAGAATCTTTACACAAAATATCGCGAAAAGGAAAAATAAAAACACACAAAAAATTTCTCGGAAATAGTTGTTTTTGAAACTGAAAAAAGCATTGAGGAGGAAATGAAAAAGCAGAGAGAAGGGCCCAAGCTCAAGCAGTGTTACACTAGTTACATTTATACAATATTTATCAGCTCAAAATTAAATCATCAGTCAAAACCCTTAGGGACAATTAACACTAAGGGGAAAAAAAAATAAAGAAGTCTTACCTAAACTTTTGATCAGAAAACCAAAAAAAAAAAAAGCCATCATAGACCCAGGTGTACATCCAGGTCAAATAATTACTGAACTCAGCAGCAACCCTCAAATCAAAAAATCTGTCCTCAACTTTTAAAATCTCTTAGGCAAAGGACTATTATAAGTACTTTTTTACCTGGGAAGTTGAGGCAGAAGATTTGAGACCATGGATTCAAGGTCAACCAAGGCAACATAGTGAGAGCCTGTCTCAAAGAGAAAAACAAAACTGTATGTGTACACATACAGATATATACCCAAATATATAGAATATAATAAAACCTCTTTAGATACAACAACAAATGCATCAAATGGTGAAAAAATCCAAGAGTTAGAAGTCTACAAATACTGTTCATAATTCAAAAGTTCAGAAGAAATGTGCTCCCAAACAACAACAACAAATACACATGAGAGCCAGGCATGGCTGTAATCCCATCAGAGGCAGGTGGATCTCTGTGAGTTCAAGGCCAGCCTGCTCTACAAAGCAGTACAGACCAGCGAAGGCTACAAAGAGAAACCATGTCTCAAAAAAACAAAAACAAACAAACAAAAACACATGAAGTGGAGTCTACAGGACCAAATGGCCAAATGGTTGTAAAAAGAAAAAGAACAAGGCTAACTTATTGAAATGACTCCAGCCTGAATAGCCTGATGGCTATTGAGGTCATTAACCAATGAATGAAAAGCTAATTTGAAAGCTGGAAAAATCAGTACAGAAAAAAATCAAAAGTCTTAGTTTCTTCTAATAGTCTTCAACTTAAGTAGAATGTCTAGATGAATGTTCCTTTTATTACACTACTTTGCTGTGTATTTAGGGGTGCAGTATTGATAACGAAGCCCAGGCTCACTTCCAATTCCTGTGCTCAAGTAATTTCCTACCCAGCCCACAAAGTAGCTACGCACATGAGGCTCAGACTTTTTAAAAATTGAACATACTCATAACACACTCAACAAGTAAGGGTCAAAACTCAAAACTGACACTGCTTCCATACATTTCTATGTACATCCTACATGTCCTAGCAGAAAATGAGAGCTGGAGGTAGTGCATTTACTTTGGACCTATGGAGTCTGCAGAAAGCACAGAACTCTCAAAACGAAGGCTAAAGAAAAATACATGGAAATGGCGGGCATACGGGAATGGTGTATGGGAGCAACCCGTGCGGATGAGAACTCTAAAGGCGAATCTATGAAGATCACATATTCTAGCAATCAGGGGCAAATCAACAAAGACTGACAATATCCCCAAAGACTCGTTTTTAACTCCTCCTTGCCTGCAAAGGTACATAGAAAAAAGCCTATCTCTAAAAGAAAGAAAAGCCACCATTCCAGTAGCAGGCCCAGATAGTTAAAGTACTCGTTGTGTAACAGTTTTTATTAAATCAGAAAATACTAATCTGTCATATCAAAAAGTTGAGGTAAAGAGGTTTGAAGGAACTTTCTCCTTCCTCTTTCACATCATTACTGCTTATAGGTACTTACTAAACATATTACCTATACTTAGTAAGTACCATCCTCATAAGCCCATCAGGAAATTGAGGCTAGATTTTAACAGCAAATAACTCAGACAAATCCCTTAAGGCGCACATTAACTTTCATCACTGCCCCATACCTCTTTATGGCTAACTAGAGTCTCTCATTATTCGTCAAGCTACAATATATATTTATGGACTTTTTTCTCCTCTGTGCTGCTAGCATCTCCGTGTTGGGGCTTGTGTCCTTTATTACTTAGGCCTACAGGCTTAAAAAGGAAAAAAAAAAAAAAAAAAAAAAAAAAAAAAAAAAACAAAGCAAGTCCTGGAAACATTTTGTTCTATCAACAAGTTTAGACTAACAGGAAAGCTGATATAAAAAAAAAAAAAACAAAACTGTTTAAATGCATGCTCAGTAGTATCAACTTGTAAAAAAAAAAGAAGGTCGTCAGTAAAAGTTCTTATTTGTTATACTACATACAGAAAGAACAATCTTTTAGTTAGGCACTAAAAGATAGGAAAATTAAATCTGGTCCACATCAAAAAGCTCCGGGCAAATACCTCACCTAAATTCTTGTTCAGGAAAGCCTTCAATAAGTCAAGCCTACACATGCTCACTTATCTGGCTCGGGTAAATCTGAAGACAAATCAGAAGGGACCAGCGCATCCTTTAGTAATACTCGCGATGGAGGACAAGGGATAGAGGTGCACCTCAGCCTCGGGCTGGCCCCGCTACCTTCTCTACAGCGCCGAGCGAGGAGAACCCCACACTCACCGCAAAAGGCACCACTAAAGCCGCGGCCCCACCGGGCCGGCGAGTCCTTGGCGAGGCCCCACGCCGAGAAGGAAACCCAGGAACACGGGAAGAAGGACAGGGACGACCCCGCGGCCCAACCTGCCAGCTACATAAACTGGGGGCTCAGCGCCCAGCACCGTGAAGCCAACTCCCACCAGCTGGAACACCGACGACTGCCACCAAACCTTCCGCCCAATGAGGAGACGTCATCACTCAGCGTAGTCCGGCCCTGCGTGAAGAAACGGGCTTCCGCTTCCGGGGCACAGAGCCGCGGCTCACCTCCGCCAGGAGCTTAGAGGTGTGTCTTTGCTCGCGCTGACCTTTGACCTCGGCGTTCTACCGGAACGTCGCTGCGGCAGCAAGCCAGCAGCGGAACAGGCCCTCTCCGGGTGCAATCTCGGGGAAAAGTCAGGACTCGAAGCACCGCCTTAAGAAAAAGCGACCAGGCGTGCCGGAGGGCTGGGCGAGGGGCGTGGCTTGCGCCTTCCGCAGCCCCGAGAGGCGGGACCCCAGAGGGGGCGGGGCTTAGCGGTTCGGCCCTCCTGACGCGTGTCTGGCTGCGCGTGCTCAGAGCGAACCTGCTCTTGCGTTTGCTGGCTGCGCCATGGATTTTGACTCCGCTCGGCGGGCTGTTTTTCAGCTGCTCGGCGCTACGGCTCCCGCGGATGTCCCGGCCCTGATCCACTGGATGAGAACTACTCGTAAGCAGTCGTGGCCAGAGCTCGGCGGTTGGCTTTGATCTTTGGTTACCAGGGCGGGCCGGGGCTAGACACCGGGTCGCTGGGCGGCTCTTGACCGCCGCACACCTCACACCTGGTCATTGGAGTGCATTTTACGATTGGATGCCTGAGAACCAACTTTCGGTGGTTCGTGATCCCCTTGCTACTGTAGACGGGCTTCTAGAACCTCTTCTTCAGTGTCTCGCACAGAGGGTTAGGTACTACCTGGAAAGGTTTTTTAGGCTGTGGAGTTATCCTCAAGGTAAAAAAAGAAAAAGAAAAATCACATGTACTGAGTACATTTAGTTTATACATGGTAAAATAGACCACTTAATAATAATCTTTCAGGGAATGGGGAGGAAAAAAGGCTTTCTTTAAACTGTTAATAGTAAAAATGAAAAGCCACAAATTAGAATCCAGGAAAGATTAGATCCTTAGTGGATCTTTAGTGGATAAAACTGTTGTTTTCTAGCAAAAAGAAAAAAGCCTAGTGAAACCACCTTTTTATTTATATGCTCTCTCCTTTTTGAGAACTGTACCAATGTATGCTATACTTCAATCCTGCAAAACGTTCATTCCCAAGGTAACTTTTCGTTCAGACCCAGTACTTGAAGTACTATTACTTGATGGTGACCTCCAGTGTATTTTTACAGCTTGAGGCAAGGTCTCAAGTGGTCTCAGTAGACCTCATACTTATCAGAAGAACTTCTGGTCCTTCCACATCCATCTCCGCCCTGTTGATGCTGGAGAGCAAACCTGCTTTCTCAGCAGGTGCTCTACCTACTGAGCTACACCCGCAACTCCAGCTTCCTGTTTTAGACCTCCAACCTTGACGGTTAGGAAGGTTCCTGGTGTAGAGACAGTCAACACCTGTAGGTGTCGGTATCAAACAGTAATTGTTAAACATTTTGAGAGATTGTTTTAATTGAGACAGCAAACTAAAGTTGGCTTGAGGCATCTGATAGCAAAGTTTACTTGGAAAGAATAGGGAACAAGGGACACTTCTCCATGGTTATAGACACATACATGGAGTGTTTCAAGATAGGAATTTACAGAATACTCTTTTGGAGGCAGAGTCTCTTCTATAACTTCATTAAATCCTAACTTACCTGTTTCATCCACCATCACCAACTTCCTTTTAGCTTTTCTACATACCTCAGCATCACGTCATTTATTTCAAAAGCATTCACTACAAAAATGCAGCATTGGAACTGGAGACATAGCTTATCAGTTAAAAGTTCAGGCTCACAACCAAAAATGTGTTGTAGGCTGGAGCAATGGTAAAGTGTAGGAGTCTCTGCAAATGCCAGGGCCAGGAGAGGAATGATCCTAGTGAGACTCAGCAGGACTCAGTAGCCAGTTCTGACACTGGGCAGCTTATTTTAGGCATGTTCTGTACAGTGCAATTTGAGAAAAGGTTTCCTGGTGCAACACAGTCGTGTGTGCAGAAGGAGGCATAATTATACTGAAACCTTTTTCAAAGTACGTGTCACTTCTTCCCTGTAGATGGGTTCTGTAGATAGGCTGCACATGTTATCTTACAGCCTAGGGGAGAATCCGGCGTGGTCACACAGATAGCACAGAGGTCATCTGGTTCAGCTTGTGGGCCCTGAAGATAGCACCAGGATCGCCAGTGGTTCTCAACCTTCCTGATACTCCAACCCTTTAATACAGCTCCTCATGTTGTGGTGACCCCCCCCCCCACCATAAAACTATTTTGCGTTACTACTTCATAACCGTAATTATGCTACAGTTATGAATCATAAGGTAAATATCTGATATGTGACCCTGTGAAAGGGTCATTCGACCCCTTGTCATGACCCACAGTTTGAGAGTTGCTGACCTAGGCTATTAGCCACTTGCCGTCCCAGTCCTCTGGGCGGAAAACAGGTTATACATCTTTTTCCTTGAAAAGAACAGTCCCAGTTTTCCTGGCGGTGTCTGTGGAGTGCCACGGACCTTTGTGTTCCCAACATCGAAGTGCTTGGTACCCAACCATGGGACCAGAGTTCCATCCCTACTTCTCTTTTGCTTCCAAGCTACTGGCTGTGTTATTTCCTAAACCGTAGTGTGTTGGTATAAAAAGTCGCATAAAAAGCCAGACATAAAGCACAGGATCACACATGTAACCTTAGCATATGGCATCCCAGCTCTGCTGAGGCAGAGACATACTGGGGGTCCCCACTCAGCCTGCTTAACCTAATTGGAGATCACAGACCTCAGTAGACCCTGTCTCATACACAAGGAGGGATACAGGCATCCATGTGCATGCATACAACACGCTGCTGCCTCCCTTTGGCACTTACAGCTTCCCCTCAGTCTCACTGAATTATTTGTAATTCAAGTCCCTAGATTTAGATGCATTAATTGAGCCTCCATTGTTCAAAATTGCATTGACTTTGAAGTCTGTTCTGCATGTTTATTTAGTAAAAACGTACTCCCAATATCACTGAATAAAAAGTATATTTTTCCTTCCATTTTAAAAATGTATTTTGTGTGTTCATGGGGAGTAGGGGTAGCGTGTTATAATGGGCTTATGAAAATCAGGATAGCTTAGGAGAATTGAGCCTCTCCTTTCACAGTGTGCGTTCCTGCTATCAGGTTCACATTGCCAGGCTTAGGAGCAAGGGCCTTCACTTACTAAGCCATCGCACCAGTAACAGTTTTGCTTTTTGAAGATTTAGTTATGTGTCCGTGTAAGTGAACAGATGCCATGTGTGCACAGGTGCTGCAGAGGCCAGAAGAGGGTGTTGACTCTCTAAGCTGCAAGTACAGGCAGCTGTGAGCCTCCTGGTGTGAGTGCTGAGAACCAACCTCAGATCCTCTGCAACAGCAGCAGCAGCGAGTGATCCCTCTCTGCAGCCAACCTTCTACTCCAGAAGTTTGTGTCATTTATTAGAAAATAACTCAAGTTTCTGAAGAACGTTTTTGTTTGTTCGGTTGGTTGGTTTTTGGTTTGGTTTTTAATACAGAGTTTCCCGTGTAGTCCTGGCTATCCTGGAACTCATTCTGTAGACCAGGCTGGCCTCAAACTCACAAGTCCACCTGCCTCTGCTTCCCAAGTTCTGAAGCTAAAAGTGTACAGCTCTGAAGAACATTTATTAATGTACTGTTTTAAGAAATTAGATCACTTAGCTTGAAGGCGTGTTTTGGTTTGTTTTTTTTTAAAGGAGGTTGCATTATGTAGCCCAGGTTAGCCTTGAATTGAGGATCCTCCAAGTTCTCTCTGCTTCCAAATACAAATCCTCTGGGGATTACAGATAAGCCATCTGTACTTGCCTATGTTATCAACAAAAACAAGAAGTATCTTAGTGCACCTGTCTATTCTGGTTAAGTGATACATATCGCACAATTTCAACATTTAAATTTCAGTTACTTGTCCAAGTTACATTTCAACACATAGGTGGTTTGTTGGTTGGTTGATTGGTTTTGGCAGACTCAAGTTTCCGCAACGAGCCTTGAATTCCCTGCATAGCAGAGGATGACCATAAACTTGTGGTGTCCATGGCCACTTCTGAACTGCTGGGATTTCAGGCCTTCTCCACCTGCCTGGGGCTGAAGGTAGACTCCAGAACCTCATGCATGTTAGGCAAACAGTCTACCAATAGAATTACTTTTGCACCCATTTTCCCTCAATGTCACAACTTCATTTTCTTTATGGTTAAATATAATTCCATTGCATGTATGTGCCACATTTCCTTTATCTGTTTGTAAAAGTAACTTATTTGCCAGATGTAATTGTCTTGGAGGCTTACTTATAACATAGGCCCAGTCCTAGAAGCTTCTAGCCTCCATACATTCTTACCTAGACCTAGAATATTCTTACCTAGACCTAGAATATTTTCAGTCTCTGAGACTTACTGAGTAAGCTCACTCTTTCTAGCTCTTTCTGAACTCTGGCTAGCTGGTTCAGCTCAGCTGTTATGGCTCAAACTCCTGGCCCAGCTGACTGATACAAACTGGCTTCTTTCAGCCTCTGACTGAATTGTTTTGCTTGGCCTCAGACTAACTAGCATTCTGTTCTAATCTTCTGGCTCCTTCTCATTCTCTGGCTTGTTCTGTCACTTGTGCCTACCTTCTCTTCTTTGACCTTTCTCTGTAAAACTCTGATAAAACTGCCTCCTCTCCTCGTTTTTTCCCTTTCTCCTTCTCACGCTCTCAGAATAGTTTCTCTTGTGAGAGATGGGCGTATCCTATTTTGTCAAATCTTTCTCTCCTATATCACTTTTTCTGCCCCTCAATTAGACATCACTTTCAAATATGGGTGTTTCCTTCTACAAACTAACTTTACCTTCATTGTTTGGGATTAAAGGTAAGGACACTTCTCTATTCCAGCAAGAGGGATTAAAGGTGAGTGGCATGACTGCATTCCAGCCAGATCATACAGACCTAGAACTTTGAATGTGATCAGAGCAGCCATGTTGCTGGATTAAAATTCCTCTACATCTGTTCATCTGTTGCTGGGCATCTATACTGACTCCATTTCTTACGTATTGTGAGTAGTGTAGGCCTGAACATGACTGTGCCTCTATCTCTTTGGTATGTTGACATAGAGCCCTTTGGAGCCCTGGGTGTCCTAGACTCACTTAGCAGACCAGGCTAGCCTCGAAACTCATTGGAGATCTTCCTGTCTCTGCCTCCCAAGTGTTGGAATTAAAGGCATTCACCACCATACCATACCTGGCCCTTTTTTTTTTTTTTTTTTTTTTTTTTTTTTACCAAAAAAAAAAAAAATTGTAGCCTAGAACTCTCTATGTAGTCCAGGGTGGCCTCACACTACAGAAATTCACCAGCCTTCTGTGTGCTATTATGAAAGATGTGGGTTGCTAATGCCCAGCCTAGCACTAGCTATACCCTTTTACCATTCCAGCAACAGTGGACCAGGTTTATTTTTTAATGGGATTACCAGTATTTTAGACTTTAACTATTTATTATCTGTGCAATAATATATTAGTGATTATTTTTTTAATCAAAAGGATCAAGTAAGACTAAGGAAGCTGAGACAGGAGGAATACAAAGAAGTTAAGGCCAGTTTTCTTTTTCTTTTTCTTTTTTTTTTTTTTACTTTTTATTATTAGTCACATTTTATTAAGTCTGTATCCCAGCTCTATCCAGCTCCCTTATTCCCTCCCAATCCCACCTTCCCTTCCTCATCTCCTCCTGCCCCTTTCCAAGTCCACTGATAGGGGAGGACCTCCTCCCATTTCATCTGACCCTATTTTATCAGGTATCTTTAGGACTGGCTGCAAAGTCCTCCTCTGTGGAGGACTGCTCCTCCCTTGGGGGGTGGGGAAGTCAAAGAGCCTGCCATTGAGTTCATGTCAGAAATAGTCCCCTTACTAGGATACCCACTTGGTTACTGAGCTACCACGGGCTACATCCGAGCAGAGGTTCTATGTTATATCCATACACGATCCTTGGTTGGAGAAACAGTCTCATAAAAGACCCCTGTGTCCAGATATATTTGGTCCTTGTGGAGCTCCTATCCTCTCGATGTCATACTAACTCTCCCTTCTTTTATATGATTCTCTGTACTCTGCCAAAGGTTTGGTTATGAGTCTCCATATCTGCTTTGATACACTGCTAGGTAGAATCTTTCAGAGGCTCTGCCCTCTGTGGTAGGCTCCTGTCCTGTTACTTGTTTTTTCCTGCATCCAATGCCCATCCCATTTGTCTTTTCTAAGTGAGGATTGATCATCTAACCCCAGGTCTTCTTTCTTGTTTATCTTCTTTAGGTGTACAGATTTCATTATGTTTATCATATTTATAGATCTATAAAAGTGAGTATATACCATGTGTGTCTTTCCTTCTGGGATACCTCACTCAGAATGATCTTTTCTAGATCCCACCATTTGCCTGCAAATTTCATGATTTCCTCATTCCTGATTGCTGAGTAATATTCCATTGTGTAAAAGTACCACAATTTCTGCATCCATTCCTCTGCCTATTGACATCTGGGTTGTTTCCAGGTTCTGGCTATTACAAATAAAGCTGCTACAAACATGGTTGAGCAAATGTCCTTATTGTGTACCTGAGCATCTTTTGGATATATGCCTAGGAGTGGCACAGCTGGGTCTTGAGGAAGCACTATTCCTAGTTGTCTGAGAAAGGGCCAGATTGATTTCCAAAGTGGTTGTACCAGTTTACATTTTCACCAGCAATGGAGGAGGGTTCCCCGTTCTCCCTAACCTCTCTAGCATGTGTTTTCATTTGAGTTTTTTATTTAATAAAGCCGGTTTTCAGTCATATTTAATTTTTGTTGAAACATCAAGCAACTTTAGAGGAGACTGTGTTGGTTTCTCAGATAAAGGCCTGGATTTAACGAGATGTTGAGAACTCGGGGACTCTGTGAGTGTTTCAGTGTTGTGTGTTGCTCTTTTAACTGGTGCTCACTGTCAGGCACGACAGGCCTTAGACGAATGCCCACACTGCATGAGAGGTGTCTTCTCCTTCCCTCCAGTTACCATGTGTTTGTCGAACCTCTCCGTTGGGTTTTTGTTGTGCCCTTTTTGTGCGGAGTGTGTTCCAGCCTTGAACTTTGTTATAATAGAACTATATTTGCATGACACATTTTACTCTGGCGTGCATCGTAACATATCATTTATCCTTATTCCTACTTTGACATTACTGACCTAGTGCTAGTTATCATGTTTTTCAATCTAAATTGAATAAGAATGTTAAGAATGGACGTGCTTTCCTTGTCCTTAGTCTTCCAATGTTAGATATAATATTAGCTGTAAAGGTTCTTTGAGGTGCCTGGGCACTCCCCCCTTTTTATCTGTTTCTTCAGTCCTCAGTACAAGAGCAGAAGATACTCCTGGATCATCCTGTGTGTGCCCTGAGCTGCCCTTCACTGAGGAGAAAAGGCAAAATGTTGTGCTTTCTACTGCTTTCTGCTGGCGATGCCAGTGCACTGAGGGCCTGGAGACAGCAGGCCCCATTGATGCTGGATCAGCCTCCACTCCCTGGTGGCAGTAGTGGTGGGACTCCCTAGTCATTTCTGCTGTTCTTTTTCTCTGTCTCTGACCACAAACAAGCTTTTCTTAGGTTTATGTTTTTGTCTTGTTTTGTTTTGTGTTGTGTGTATGCTTAATAGCATTCTAGTTTGCAGGCCTCTATTACCCTATATAAGCTATATTAAAGATTTTAAAACAGTTTACCATAGTGTTCTTTCTCAGATTCTCCAGTAACTGAACAGTTCACTTTCTTCTTTGTTTTTGGAGTTCTTTTGTGATGCGTATTGGATTGTTCATAGGGCATTTAGTTGTATTTAGAAGAGAGCAAGGGAAAGTTCATCTTGTCGGGGCTCAGAAGTCTCCTTAATGATAGGGCCACATGATAAGTATATAACCTAGTACTTACGCACTGGAACACACTAAAGATAGAGAACAAGGCGGGGGGTGACGTAGGTTAGACAGCTGAAAGAAGCTGTGTGGCATAGGAAGCAGCATTCAAAACAACTGAGGTGCACTTAGAGCAAAAATATTAGGGAATAATGGGAGTAGAAAATGAGAAGTTGACCTTAACCTTTTGGAATGGCTGCTATCAAAAAGGTCAAAAACGACATGTTGGCAAATATGAAGGCTAATGTATATTATTGATAGAAATGTAAATTAGTTTACCCACTTTGAAAAGTGGTATGGGGGTGTGGGTCCCCAAACCCTGATGGGTTTCTGGATGTGGAGAAGCTAGGGAGCAGGGTCTTGGGTGGTGGTGAGTGCGGCAGGTATGAACCACCCAGAAGACTGTTTTGGAAGACAGCTCATTTATTGAAGTAATGGGGCTAGCTTATATATCAAGCCGGGGGGGGGGGGGACGACAAAGGAACTGGCTACTCACTGGGTTCTTCTTTCTACCACCCTTCTCCAGCCCAGTCCCTTCCCAACCCCAATACTAGGTAGGCGAGAAAGAAGGCGGGGAAAGGGGCCGTAGCTGTCTTTAGACTGCTTCCTGCTGATTTGGGGCATTAAGTTCCTTGGGGTAAGTCCAATCTTCATCATCAGAATATCTCCAGTCAGCAATTCAGTAAACAGTCCATCAATAGTGAAAAGCAGCAGCAGAGAGAGCAGCAGCTACCACAGGCCCTTTCAGGGTTCTTGCATTTATACCCTCTCAGGAGTCCCCAGAATTCCAAATGTAAACTATCTGCAGCTGGCAAAAATTATGCCCCTCCTAAAGAAACATATTATATATGTTTTTAAAGAAACCAAAATCCTCATTACAGCAGGACATCTTGGTGGGCAGGGAGGTGTTGGGCATTTGGAGATAGGCCCAGCCTGGTCCTGTGGGAAAACAAGCAAACCCCTTGCCATCCTGAGGAGGGGGTTTAGGTCCTGTGTACAGAGTCCTGCCGCCTCACCAACAAGCTGGCGGGCTGGGGTGCCAATTGTAATTTATGCCAATGAAGGATGACGGGATCTTTTGTGTTTTTATATACATTAAGAATGTTTAGTGTTGTTAGGGCCATTGCCAGATGAACATGAGGGGGATAAGAAGTCGCATCCTGCCTTTTTACTGGATTTTAGGGTTTGGGTGCTCTTTCAATTATACCTTGTCCTTGGGGATTGGGGTCTCTGTATGGTAAGTAACTTCCCATGTAGAGCAAAGGTTTTTAAAATGGATTCTCGTGAAGCTGGGCATAGTGGCGCACTCCTATAATCCCAGTACTTGGAAAGTCAGGCAGGTGGATGACAGCCAAGGCTGCACAGAGAAGCCTTGTCTTGGAAAAAACAAAAAACAAACACCGCCCCCCCCCCCAAAAAAAAAATTGAATGCTGGTGAAGGCACCACTCTTGCTTTGTTGTGGCAGACCCGTAATGGTGAATGAAGAGAGCGTGTGGGGTAGGAGTTTCTTAGAGCTTTCTCCCATTTGGGCAGTGACCGTATAAACTGGGAGTAAAACCAGTGCGGTGGCCCAGAAACTTAATCCCAGTGCTCAGGAAGGCAGAGGTAGGTAGATCACTGTGAGTTCGAGGCCAGCCTTGTCCACAAAGCAAGTTCAGGATAGCCAGGGTTACACAGAGAAACCCTGTCTCAACAAACAAACAAACAAAAATAAATAAAGTGGGATTGTCTGTTGTAGCAAAAATATTTTTGTGGTTGATTGGATGGAATGTGGGGGAAGCAAGATTGTAATCCTTTAAGGTTAACATGGCTACATGAGTGAAAATTCTTTGTTCAAGCGTGACTATAAAAACTCCTTTTGAGGCAACTTGAACAGTCAAGAAGCTTTCCTCAGATAAAGGCCCAGGTAAGGGGGCTACGAGATCAAACATGCTGGACAGAGAGAGGAGCAGTCCTCCCTTGAGTCAAAGTGGAAATGCTCATGCACAGCGGGGAAAGGGTTTTCATCTAGCTGGACAAAGGTTCTGGTGAGCCAGGGGGGTAGGTTAACAACATACACGCTGTCATAGGATAAGTGGAAAGAGCCATCTCTTTCCTTGAGGGCCATGTAGACAGCATGAGTTCTCTGAACTGGAGGGGGTGGCCGGGGAGCTCCCAGAAATGAATAGCTAGGGGTTGATCTTCTGGGGTGGAAACACGTGACTGCAGTACACCCCATACCTTATTGTCCTCTGTGAGTGAAGACAGTCCTGTCCCTTCCTAGCTTTATCACAGAGGCTAGGGCACCAAGAGGCTGTAGGCTTTTTTGTAGGGATAGACTGCCATGGCCAAAGTCTGTTGAAGTTTTCCAAGAAACTCTGGAGGGTATTGAGATTTAGCATCTGGGGGAATGTTAGAATAGGCAGGTGAGGATGGGCCGAGGTTAGGGAAATTTCCATCCCCAAGAAGGTGGTTGTGGGGGGTGGTTGTATCTTATTTGGGGCTATATTTTTTTTGAAAGAGTTATTGTTTATATAGTATTCTGCCTGCATGTGTGGCTGCACGCCAGAAGAGGGCATCAGATCTTGTTATAGATGGCTGTTAGCCACAGTGTGGTTGCTGGGAATTGAACTCGGGACCTTTGGAAAAACAGCCAGTGCTCTTTACCTCTGAGCCATCTCTCCAGCCCCGATTTGGGACTGTTTTGAATCCCATTTTTGTTAGTGTGGGTACAAGTAAATATTTAAGGTCATGGGGTGAAGTTTTTGATCTCCCCAGGCCAAGATATCTATAGAGTGGTAAATGTGTATTCCCTTTTCTAAATATGCTTTCAGGGTGGCAGCAACCACCTCCCGGCTTATAGCAGGGCTGTTGGCTATCACCTGGGTGAGGGGTCCATTCATATTGGGAGGCTGGCCCAGACTTAATTTGGGAGACTAAAAAAGTGAAATGTTGACAATCTTTGTGGTGAAGGGGGATAGAGAAAAAAAAATCTTTAATATCTATGGCCAATAGTGTAGTGTTGGCAGAGACAAAAGGAAGATCCCTCTGTGGGGATCCCCAGATGTGCATGGTATTGTAGGTGGCCCATACACCTTGTAATAGGTGCCGTCCCCCAGAATTCTTTTTAATTGCAAAGATGGGAGTATTCCATGGGCTACAGGAGGGCCAGATATGTTAGGGCTGGAGCTGTCCTGAAATGGGCAGAGTTAGAGCTTCTCATTTCTCCCTGGGTAAGGCCATTGTTCAACCCAGGTAGGCTCATCTGAGACCCAGTCAAGGCAGGGGGTGGATCTAACAGTGGCTCTAAGGATTGGCAGCGACCCCTGGGAGGATGTTTGTCATAGTCATTTATCTTGATGCATTCTGAGGACTACATCTAGGGCCTCTAAGATACCTCTCCCCAACAGGTTGGTGGCCATATCCTTGATTAGTGTGATAAGGCCAATGGCACCATCGGGATCCTCCCATTTGAAGGACCCTTTTGTGATATACACCTAGGAGGGGCTTCCTATGCCTATTCGTTGTGACTCAGAAACCTCAGATCATTTAAAAATAGTTCTGTCTGCTCCAGTGTCGATTGAGCATTTAAGTGGTTTTTAAATTTTTATATTGAGTTTGGGATATGAGCCTTCCAAAGTGTTAGTGACCCCTAAGATTTTACAGGTTTTCTCTCTTATTGTTCAGGTTGGGGCTTGCCCCTTTGGAGTTTAAAGGCTTGAGGGGCTTCTCATCTTTATATGTAGAACAACAATCTTTTTTTTTTTTTTTTTTTTTTTTTGGCTTTGTTTTTTCTCAAGACAGGTTTTTTCTATGTAGCCTTGGCTGTTTGGCTGTCCTGAAACTCTCTGTAGGCTAGACTGGCCTTGAACTCAGAGATCTACCTGCCTCTGCCTCCCTGAGTTCTGAGATTACAGGTGTGCGCCACCATGCCCAACAGTAATGCTCGTTTTTCAAGCCCTGATGTGCCAGCCAGTATTCTGAGGTCATGCCTTTCCAAACTATGCTTTTAAGGAGGACTTCTCCAGCCATAGGATCAGGGATCTTATGTTCTAGACTCATTTTTGTTCCAAGAGAGGGATTCCTTGGGCTTCTGCCAGAGGAAGAAAACTAAGATTCCCCGTCCTGGGATATGGAAGGGGGTTATTCGATCCCAGGCATGAAGGGCACAAAGCTGTACTTGACCAAAGAACCCCAGAGGTTGGGTAGCCTGTTGTGCACCGGTTACCTTGGCCGACGAGCTCATTGAAGCCCCAAAGTATATTTTGTTGGTTTGGTCGTGATTTTTTTTTTTCTGCTCTATTAGAGGCATTCATTCCTAAATAAAGCCTCCCTTTGAAGGAACAGGGGCCTAGGCAAGGAAGACCCAACAGATGACACGCCAGTCCTGTGGAGTATTAAGGGCAGCAGCAAGACACAGGAGAACCAATTTGGTCCAGAGGGCATGAATACCATCCCCTGGTCTGCCTTTCTAAGCTCTTTTAATTCCTTGGTAGGGATACCAGTCTACGGGCCAAGAGCGAGGGGGTTGAACATTAACAGGGAAAAAGAAGGCATTAGTTTTATTATAGGCAAATTGGAAGGAGTCTCTACTCTCACATAATTGTTGGGTGGTAGTTTTGTGGGGTGCAGAAGGTGTTAAGCCTTCAAGAGTTTTCAGATTGTCCTTAGAGGACAAGGACAAGACAGGAGGGGCATAGGGTAGCAATGGGGTTTAAGCGGAGTGGGTCGGTGGGTGGGGTCTCAGGGGTCTGTCTTAATCTAATGGTCTGCTACAAGCGATCTTCTGGACGCTCCTCAGTGTCCAGTGGTGGTCAGCTCCTTGGTGGTAATGGGTTTGGGTTTGTTCTTAATTTCCTACTGGGAGGTCCCCACACATGATGGCCACAGTGATGGGGAGGAATGGGGAGTTGTCCCTTTGTGTCCCACCTCTGTGTGAGGTAAGCTCCCTGAGCCCAGACCTCAAAGTCATGGGGGCTGCTAGAGATCATCCAAGGGGGCTAATTGAAGGACCCCCTCCCAGAAGGAAATGCTTCCTTCTAGGAGAGTTTAACACTCACACACTCCACAGCTTGAGGAGGGCCCAAAGTCCCCTAATTTGGGATTCCTGGTGAGAAGTGGAATTTCCTATGACAAAAGGATATGCTCTGAGTCAAAGGAGGACCAGTCCTGGACGGCAGGAGTTCCTAGGGGATTCCGCAGAGACCCGGCCCTGTCTGCTCACTAGTGTAAGAAAGCCGGCCACCTGGGGGCCTTTAACAGTGCACTTAGCGCTGTGTTGCCAGGTACTTCAGAGAGATCGAGAGAGGTGGTTGTTGTTGTTGTTGTTGTTGTTGTTGGCACCTTAAGGGCTGTTGGGGTCCAACCAGAGGACTAAGAGCCTCCAGTCAGTGCTGGGGAGTAGCCCCAGCCAAAACCATCAGTTGCTTCGTTGTAGTAGTTGGTCCCTCGTGATGGCTCAAATGGAAAGTACCAGCTGATACTCAGGTTGAGATGGCAGGGCAAAACACCAGTGTCCCTTGGAGGGGACTACCCTCTTCCACTTTTCCTGGAGGGTCCCTGTTCGGGCACCCCAACCCCCGTACCAGCGGGCTCAGGATTTGGAGGAGCTGAGGTGGAGTTTCAGGCAGCAGCAAGTAAGGCGAGTGTGAATCACCTGGATGACTGTTTCAGAGTTCATCTGGTTTATTGAAGTGGAGGCTAGCCTAGACAGCTTGAGTAAGGGAGGAGGGGAGGACAAAAGAACAAGGGGGAATATCCACATAATTTGCACATGTGGACCTGTTTGAGAACAGACGTGCTTCATTGGAGGCAGGGACTTTCCAAGAGTATCAGTTAGGTTAGCAGACTGCCAGTCACATGATTTCCGAGAAGCCAGTTCTCTGGTGGGGAGACAGAAGCTTAACTGACTCTAGCATGAAATGGCCTTTGTCTCTATGGAGTTGAGTAGGCCCAGGCCTGATTTGGGTAGGGCGCAACCCCACTCTGTGCTCCCTGAGAGTAGTCCCTGGGTATGGGCAACTCTCTACCGTCCCTCATCTGGCTTGGAAACCCACAAACCCACATGGAGGGGGCGTGTCCTCAAAGACTAAAAATATAATTAACATATTCAGCAATTCTATCTCTGCATATGTATCCAAACGGATTAAAATTGCTGTGACAAAGCTGTCTGTGCCCCTGTTTATTACAACATTATTCATAGTGCCTGCAACATGGAAACAATGCCCATCAACAATGGAGTTTTAAGACATATACACAGGGCTTCCCACATGCTAAGCACAGGCTTCCTCTAGACTCAGCCTTTAAGAAGAAAATTCTGTTACTTCAGCACTTACATAGATCTAGAGTGTTATGTGAAGTAAGCCAGGCACAGAGAGACAAATACTGATCGTCTCACCGTATTAGTTGCTTTTCCCATGTCTGTGGACCAGATAAGCACACAAGAGGTAACTTAAGGGAGACAAAGTGGGAACTAGTACTCCAACCCGGAAGTCAAGACCATGGGCTGACCCAGCGGGCTTTCTTCCTGTAGCCTCTCCCCTACAGTCTCTGCCACCAGGCCCTTTGTCCCAAGTCCCACAACATCCCAAACAGCACTACTAACTGAAGATTGGGTGTTCAAACACATGCAAAGGCCAGCACTCACATAGAGAGCAGGAAGTTGCCAGACTTGGAGAAGTCCAGGGTTGAGTGGAAATCTCCACAAGTAGCATAGGGAATGAGGAGGGGAAGGTGTTAGTCAGTGGGTACAAAATTATTTCTGAATTACTAAAAGCCGATTTTTAAATGTTCTTACCACAAAGAAATAAATATGTGATAACTGCACTGATTCTGTTCTTCTGTGAAATAAACATGTAGCTCAGAACAATAAACAATGGTTATTTGTTAAGTAAAGATTAAATTGAAAAAAAAATAGGATGGTTAGACTCTGGTGATATCAGTGTCTTTAAAAATCCAGAGTGAAGTTTGAGACATTAAAAAATAGCAAACCATCCAAAAACTGTAGGGAAGGGGAATGAGGGTAAAGCAGTCGGTTGGATTTTAACAGTCACGAGGTGTGGTGTATTCACACTAAGGAACTAGAGAGAAGTTAACGTGTGAGGTGACCAGCATCTCTCTGAGGTTCGTGAAATGAGCCAGGAAGCCAATGACAGGGCTGCATTCTGCATAGGAAAAGTGGATTCTTCACTGAGGCGTGCACACGGGTGCTGCAGCGTGCACGTGGTGGTCGGGGCAGCTGGGCCAGTTCTTCCGTCTTTATCTGGGTGCTGGCACCCTAACTGCACAGGCCTGTCACACCAGTGCCTTTTCCTGCTGAACCGTCCATCTCCCTGGCCCCAGAGTAGGTTTAGATTATTAGGCTGACAGCCTTGAGCTTGTTTCTTTCCAGTATGCTACGTGTAAGCAGGAACTTCTGAAAGATTAATGTTGCCTCGTGGAGAGGCTCTTCCTTTCCCCTCTCTTCCCGCCTACTTCTGTGCCATTTGAGAAATCTTACCTGTCCTTGGGCTGTCAATTAACACTTCTTTAATCTTTTTCCAAAAGGTTTCCAAAGGCATGTTACTGTATCTTCTGAAGTAGCTGTCATGCAGGTTGAAAGGTGTATGGTCTAACTAGTAATTGAATTAATGGGAATTAAAACAACCAAGTTTGTCTTCATGATTCTATCCAATCCTGTGGCAGTTTGAAGAAACATATATTCTTTGTTGCTGTTTTGAGCTAGGAACTTGCTCTTTATTCCAGGCTGTCCTAGAATCCATAAGCATCCTGCCTGCGCCTCCCACTGGCAGAGAGGGAGGGGGGAAGAAGTCGGGGTTAAAGGTAGGTGCCACCATACCCAAGACCACCCACTCTTGCTCGTATCTGTCAGAGCAAGATATAGTATTATCTTGTATGTCATATATCATGTATCTTGTATATATTAGTATGTCATTCAGGGAATTTGAACGTGCGCCGTGAAAGCCTTCAACATGTTTGAAGACTTGAGTAAGGAAGCAGTCGGGGCTCGTGCATGCCTTTCTACCACACAAGTGCTTACACAGACATACACACAGGTACAGAGCAGTAAGATGTAATTTAACTATTTTTAAGGCTGGACATGGTGATGTATTCCTTAAATCCTAGCATTCAGAAGGCAGAGACAGGCAGAGCTCTGTGAGTTCAGGGTCAGCCTGGTCTATGTTATATATTTTAGACCAGCTAGTGTTACACAGTCGGACCCTGTCTCAAAAGAAAAAAATTTTGAGGGAGATAATGTTTCAACAAATTTTGTTTCCCCAACAGTTTGATACTGTTGCTTCAGGCCAGCCATAAACTCCAGGTCCAGGCAGTGCTGTGAGTCACAACTGTCTGCCACCAAGACTAGCTCCAACAAATTTCGTTTCTTAGAGTAAATATCATGTGATAATAAATTGACTTCAGAAGCCAGGGAGATGACTAAGTGGTTAAAGGGTCTGCTGCCAAGTTCCACCCTGAGTTTTGTCCCTGGGACCCACATGCTAAGAAGGCACAGGCCTCCACAAGTTATCTTCTGGCTTCCAAAAATGCTCAGTGTGGCAGTGCACATTAAATGAAGAAGTGTGGAAGAAACACTTTAAAATGATCTCCAGTTTTATGCACTTCCATAATATATCAGTTGCCTTTCTGATATTTTTATAGCCATTATCAGGTGGGAAATGATTTGCTAGTTAGTCTTTTCAAAAGTTATATGCCAACCAATATTCTTTTGAAGTCTGACAGTTTCTGTTAACAATTATGAATTAAGGACAGTTGAGTAAAAAACAAAACACTTGGAACAGAAGAGCATTTAGGGAAATACATAAATGAAGCTGTAACTTATCTATCTTACCAAATTGGGCATGTTTTCATTTTGATCATAAAAAGCCATTCTCTGGGGACCCGGATTTTGGCTTCTGGATGAAGAGAAATCAGATCCCCTGATCTCAGGAACAGCTGGAGAGCTTTAGGGCGAGGCCCATGCACGAGGCTGGCATGTGCAAAAGTTTTCCACAGAGTTTCAGAGTTTGGCTCTTTTAGAATGAGACCACTGGTGGCAGTGGAAACCCTGGTGGACTTGCAGCCAAGCAAGACAGGCCTGTTGAGACCCAGGCCCATCAGGCTGGAGGGCAGGGCTGGCAATCTCAGGAGTCATGGTAGAAGGCTTACGGTAGCATGTAACAAAACCAGCAGCATGCATCCAGCACATTTATTTGAAATCTGGTTTATAAACCTCGGACGGTGGGAGGGATTTTGAGGGTGAATATGTTTGATTCAATGGGGTCAGGGATACTTGATTTACATGTAGTGTACATTGACTCATTTTCCATGCAGTAGAATGGTCCTATCACAAGAAGGAGAATACAGTACTTAATTATTCCTAGGGTGAGAGAATCTCCAAGTACAATTGAAGTCACTGCTGAAGACTAAGATCTTTAGCAGGGTGGGGTATTTCTAGGAAGTCCTATACCAGGAAAGAGTCTGGCATGTAATCTACCCTGAGGGCTGTGTGATACTCCTTACAAGAGCTGAGGTATCCAGTTGGGGTTGGGGGAGACTTTTAGAACCTCCCTGAGAAAAGGTAATCGGCCATCATAGACCAAGCGCAAACAAGTGACTCTCCAGAGATCTGAGACTTCAACCTAATCCAGCAAACTCTACATATTCCCCTATTTTATTTTACAAATGTGTATTTTATTTTATTTTCAGATATGTAGAAGGAGGACTTTGTGTGCATTTGAGTTTGGGCACTGGTGGACACTCAAGGCTGGGAGCTGGAGTAGTGGGTGGTTTAGGGTATGGGAACTGAACTCGGGTCCATGCAAGAACAGTATATGCTCTTAACTAGTGAGCCATCTTTTTAGCCCCTGATAATGCTTTTAAAACATAATTTTGGAAAATGAACTTAATAAGCATCCCTGATCCTCAAATGCAAATAAACTTCTTGAGTTATGACTTCTTGGTTATGACTGATTACAATTCTAAGACAATATTTTTATTATAATTATTTATATATGTGTGTATGCATGAATGTGTGGGCGTATGTAGAGATCAAAATACAACTTGTAGGAGTCAAACTGTGTATCAAACTCAGGTCAGTGGGCTTGCCACCAGGTACCTTTGCCCACTAAGCCATCTTGCCAGCTCCCTAAGGCAGTGTTCTAAAGCTTCCATTTATGTTCTCATTTAATCCCCCAAACAGTCTTTTGTTGTGGGATGGTTATTTTCACTTTATAGATAGGTCAATTGGGGCTCAGAGAGTCAAGTAACTTACCTAAATAATAAGTTGGTGAGTGCAGGATTCAGATTCAAGTACTCTAACTTCAAAATCCATTCTTCCGTCTCTGTTCAGAGTCTCTAGAGATAGTATTCCAAGGAACAGAGTAAAGCCAGATGAGCAAAGGATTAACTTCTAACTACTTCACAAGCTCTAACTAAACCAGGACAGAGAAGTCTTCAGTTCCGTAGAAACCCCCTTCTTCCTTTGAATGCATGTTTTTTAGAAAAAAAAAAAAAAAAAATTGTGTCATGTATAGGGTTCTTAGATCTAAATGACAGTTCTTAGGTGTAAAAACTTGCATAGTCTCGTATGCTTTGCATGCTAATACAGTAAATACATAGCATTAAAGATAACGATAGCATTCAAGGTGAAGGGGAAAAAAACTGATTCAGTGTTACAGAGAGACAGATTCCAACTTAGACCAACAAAGAAATCCTTCCTTGAACGTGTTCGGCCCTAAGCATCTGTGTTTCAGGTGTCCAGAGACTTGTGCATGGTACTCTGCCGCTCGGGAAGAGGTCTCCGTGTAGCTCCCAAGATCCTTTGATTTGAGAAGTTAATATGACTGTAAATAAATCCAAAGAAACTGGGCTACAAGATAATTTTATTTGATGTAATAAGATTTTTCTTTTTTTTTTTTTAAGAGCCGTGGTTTAAGTTAAATTTGAGTCACCCAAGTTCTCACAGACTGTTTTATCTCTAAGAGCAACTAAGCAGATTCTAGATATTAATTAACACTTTGGGAAAATGTAATTAAATTTTGAATATGGCGGGAAAAGCCCATGTTGCACAGGGACCCAGCCTCTAAGACACTAAAATTATGTGAGGTGTGTGTTAATACTGCTTGGATTCACTCTAAGGTATAGTCTGCTTCTTAGAACTTACATGAATCAATAACTTAGAATATTCAACTAGATATGTAGGAAAAGAATGGAAGGCCTTTGCGTATCAGCTCAGAGCCAAGTAGTCTTTCAGTGCTAGTTGTGCTTGTTCAAGTTATACAAAGAGAGGATGTTCCCATGCAGAGGGACAGATGGACACCGTAGAAAGGAAGAACACCTTCCTTATGGGCATTGACCAAAGCTTGCATACTGCTTCCAGTCTCTGTACAGCATCTGAGATCCAGCCAACGTGAAAGGCTTGCAGTCCGACTTTGTAAATGTCTTGCTTTCTCTTCTTGGTGCTGTAGCAGAGAACTGACTCCTTGTATATGAAAGAACTTTGTAAGCTATGAAACATTATTCCACTTGTAGTTATTTATGGTATGAAAATGTCATTCTAAACAAAAGTATCCTGGGTGAGAAGGGAGCCTCGCTGGCAGTGATGGCATGTGCCTTTAATCCCAGCACTTGGGAGGCAGAGACAGGTGCATCTCTGTGAGTTCAAGGCCAGCCTGGTCTACAGAGCTAGTTCCTGGACAGCCAGGGCTACACAGGAGAAACTTTGTCTCCAAAATAAAACAAAAAAGAAGAACGGAGCCAGGCATGGTGGGCTCATGCTCTTCATCTAAGCACTCAGGAGGCAGAGACAGAAGGTTGTCTGAGTTTGAACTCAGCCTGGTCTACATAGTGTGTTCATAGCCAGCAAAGACTACATAGAAAGAGACCTTGTCTCAAAAAGAGAAGGAAGCCGGAGGCTAGCAGGACGGCTCAATGGATAACATGACAACCTGAGTTTGCTTCCAAGAATCCACATAGAGTAAGAAGAACCAGCTCCTGAAAACTATCCTCTGACCACTGCACTAAAATAAGTGTTTCCAAAAAATGTTCAAAGGGGATGCAGAAATGTAGAACATGGGGTAACATGCCCTTCAAGATGTCCTTGATTTGTTTCTAGACCTATTTATCTTTCCATCCCTTCTTGTTTTGATGCTGAGGATCAAAAATGTGGCTGGTACCTGCTAAGTATATATTCAGCCACATGTGAGGACATCTTGTGAGAGTTCTTCCCTCCTACCGTGTGGGTTCCAGGGATTGAACTGAGGTCATCATGCTTTTTTAAGAAGCATTTTTACTCACCAAGCCATTTCCACAGCCTGAAAAATTCACCATTTTAAATGGAACTTGGATTAGAGCTGACATGTCCATGTATAGAAGGCTTCTCTGATGGGAAACGCATCATCTGTAATCATTTATTCTAGGTGTGACTGCAAGAATAGGAGCTATTTCTTTTTCCTTTTTTTCAGGGGATTTTGACAGATTCACTCATGACAATAATGACGTTATGTTGAAGAACATAGCCGATGATCTTCGGAACTGTTTGCCGCTAGAAGCTGTGCTTTGCTCGGAACATGTAGCCCTTCAAAAGGTAAATATGTTGAACCAAATTAATTCTTTTTGTCTCACTCAAGAAATCTTCTCTAACCCATACTTTCTAGTTTCGTTAGTTGTAAATTCAGATTTAAGTAATTTTTCACTTAGTTCAGTTGTGTACCCCTTTCTTTTGAGGCTTTAATCTTTGGATTCCCCAGTACTATGTACTCAACAAATACTTTATAGAGAATCCTGTTTATCAGCCTATTATTTAAAAAAAAAATCAAGTGTTAATAGTCTGGACTTTTCCATCCATAAACACCTGAGCTGAAGAATTAAATCCTGTTGCCTTTGGGGGGTAGGGGGGCTGTTTAAGAGGGATCATTGGAGAGTGTTGTTTGATTATTTGGTGGGTTGTTCAGGTTTTATTGCTTAGGTCTGTAGTACTGGCTGGCCTCAAAATTGAGGTCTCAGCTCCCAAGTGCTAGGGTTACAACTGTGTTTCACCACATCTGGCCTTAAATCCAGAACGTTGTAATAGTTTATGAATAGTGTGAACATTTAACAGTTCCTAGAAAATACTTGGTCCTTCAGAGAGAATCTCAGGAGAGCAAAGTAAAGTGGCAGCGGTGGAGCACACCTTTAATCCCAGCACTCAGGAGGCAGGGGCAGGCGGATCTCTGAGTTCAGTCCAGCCTAGTCTACAGAGTGAGTTCCGGGACAGCCAGGCCACCATCCAACTTACTTCTTTTTGAGAAAGTTTCACTGTAGCCTTGACTGGCCTAGAACTTGCTGCTTTTAAACTCAGAGAACTGTCTGCCTGTGCCTCCCAGGAACTGGAATCAAGGTGTGTATCACATGCCGGGCTGTTTTGTTTTTTGATACTGTCTGTAATCCAGCCTGGCCTCAAATTCAGGCACTCCTACTTCAGTCTTCCAAATGCTGCTGTTACAAATGGTACCTACCATGCCCACACATATAAACTTGAAGTTTTAATAATATCTTAGCAATTTGAAAACTTGGCTCTCTAAACAAAGATGTCTTGCCAAGTATTTTGATATTAATTGACATGTAAGACTCAAAGTTAGACCTCAGCCATATTTTTTATCCTTCTAGATTAAAGAGAAAGTTAGCAGTGTCGCAGTAAAAAAAAAAAAAAAAAAAAAAAAGGAGGAGGAGCAGAATTGAATCAGCAACACTGTCCTTCTATGCCTTGTTCTCAGAATTTAGCGTGACAGCCACTGCTGTTTTGCCTTATTTAGCAATAAAAAAGAAGCTTCTTTGTACTCTGTTTCCTTTGATGTGTTTCTCCAGATACAACAGCAGCCGGAACCCACAGTTCACGTTGATGCATTCCTTTATGATGAAGAGTTTATTGATTCATTATGTGAGGAAGGAAAACTGAGCAGAAACTACTGTACTGTGTGTGGCTCCCACAGAATAGCCCCTCTGGGTAGGCATCCCAGTTTGCAGAGCTGTTACTTAGTGTGTGTGTGTGTGTGTGTGTGTGTGTGTGTGTGTGTGTGTGTGTG
>NW_026590707.1:284410-291014 GCF_907164565.1 Psammomys obesus | reverse complement strand
TGTGTGTGTGTGTGTGTGTGTGTGTGTGTGTGTGTGTGTGTGTGTGTAAATTTGTAATCAGACTGTTGCATGGACATCTTCAGAATAAAAGCTAACCTCTAGCGTAGCCATTACCAAAATTAAAAGTAGGAAGACAGAAGGGTAAAAGTGTGGGAGTCAAACCTGATGACCGGAGTTCCATCACTGAAACCCACAGCCAGGAGGAGAGCACCTCAGGTTGTCCTCTGACCGGCACGTGCACACTGGGGCACGCAAGCCCATGCACTCTTGCTCACACACACTCACAAGTAAGCAGGTAAGTGGGTGGGCCGACAGGTGAAAGGTGACTGAGTGATGTAAAGAAATGTCTGTGGAGATTAGCTCACTTAATGGCCTACCTAGAAATGTTTGTCACATCTACAAACAGTTTAATCAGAGATAGAGCTTCAGGCCAGAGACTAATCAGACATGATTGAAAACAGAGGACCTGTCTTCTGCTTCACATGTGCAGCAGAGATTGACAGGCTACCTGCTGACTGACTTCCTGTGAGAAGTGTAACCTCCAGGGGCCTGAGATAGACAGACTGCTTAGCAAGTCAGATGGTTAGAAATACTGCTGGCTGGGGTTGGACAGAGACAGGCGACCCAGAAGTGTATGTGGGCTTTGTTTTGACCAAGTGACACATTCCTAAAGATGACATTCATAGGATGGAAAGAGAGCTAGAGGAAAGAGAGCTGAGAGCTAGAGGAAAGACTGAAACATGATTAACTGAATACCATGTACCAAACGCCTGATGTGTAAATATTTATAGAACAGGGTTTGACAGTAAGTCTGAAGATTGGCCTGTGTCTCCCCAGTAATCAGTTACAAACAATGACTAGACACCCAGAGCAACTCAGATAACTCATGGGTCTGAGAGAGCTGTCACCCTCTGGCACGTACTCTGATGAGACAGGGGCTTGTCCCTGGATCCCCCAGAGGAATCACTGGTGTGTGAGGGGCTGTGAGGATGAGGATCCAAGGGAGGCGAGGAGTGCAGTGGCTGAACCCCACCATCACCACCTCTGAGACACAGGCATACCCTATATCTCTCCCTGGAAACTGGTTCACCTGCTTCCATTTAATTGCCATCTTGCTTTTTGCTTGTTTGTTGAGACAGGGTTTCTCTGTGTAGCAGACCTCTGGCTGTCCTGGACTCAAACTCATAGAGATCTGCCTCCTGAGTGCTGGGATTACAAGTGTGTGCTACTTTGTCCAGCTTTTTTTTTTTTTTTTTCTTTTAAATAATGCCCACGATAACTTCCCTTTTTGACAGTTACATTATGTATGACATGATGTGATGGGTCTCTGAGTTCCCTCCAGGTCAGAGGAAAACCAGAGTCAAGCTATCACAGAAACAGGTTCAAAACTCAGACAAGGATAGAAGTGACCCTAGCAAGCCAGGCCTGTTGGTGTAGGTATAATTCCAGCTCTCTGAGGTAGAGGCAGGCAGATCTCTGTGAGCCCCAGGCCAGCCAGAGTTACATAGTGAGACCCTGTCTCAGAAAACATAACTTGATGCTCGTTCTCTTCTTTCTCCAGGATTTATTTCTCATTCCTTCTCCCTCATGGAGTTGAAGTTCATTTATCATCATGTTCTCCCCGATCTGTCAGGAAAGGTCTTGGTTGACGTTGGCTCCAGACTTGGCACAGTCCTTTATGGGGTAAAGTGCAGCTTGTGGACATACTCAACATGTGGAAAATACTTCCTTCTGCTAGCAACAGCTTTGCCTGCCACCATCCAAGGTGACAGCTTGGCTTTACTATTAAAGTAACAGGATAAGGTTAGACTAGGATCCGTTGGCAGGCTCCTAGGTTCTGCTTGCTGGTAATAATTGAGTTTGGAATTGCAGAGACCGGCTGTCTAGTTCCTCTCCTGGTTTGTCTCCGCAACACAAATGACAATTATAAACAGAGTAGACCACATGACTGGCTCTGACTCTCTCTCTCTCTCTCTCTCTCTCCCTCCCTCCCTCCCTCCCCCTCTAACTCCCTTTCTCCCTCCTCCCTCTGTTTTTTGTTTTGTTTTATTTTATTTTGAGTGGAGATTTGGGATTTTTTCATGTGGCTCAGGCTGGTCTCAAACTTGCTATGTAGATAAGAACAATCTTGAACTCCTAATCCTCCTGCCTTAGCCCACTAAGCACTGTGACTGAGGCATGTCTCCATACCTGGCTATTTTTTTTTTCTTTGCACAATATTAAAATAAAATAGTATACTGAGCTTTGATAAGAACCCAAAAATAACAAATGTACTGGGCCTAAGAAACAGTTTTGAGCTGGGCACGGTGGAGCACACCTGTAATCCCATTTGTGTGGCCATAGCAAGTCACTTAATGGCTCTGGATATCTAGTTCCCTATCTTTAAATGTACACACTGGGTGATGTCCAAGGATACATCGTGTCCAATTTTCTGTGTCTCAGAATGTACACATTACTTTTGTTTCTGAAATACCACTTCAATGCAGCTCTTGTTATAAATTCAAATCGTGACTACCTCCAATGGCTGTCATTAGCTTGTTCAAACAAACAAACAAACAAACAAACAAACCACCCGGAGAAGCAGTAGTGACTCTTGCCAGGAACAGATGCTGTCAGTTTCCCACTTTGCTGCCTGCTTTAGACAGAAAGCAACTCTGGAATTAATGCCCACCTAGACTTTCAGTCTCTGAGTAGATAACACAATTTGATAGTTTTTGTTTAGTGCTCCTGTTGTTCTGTGGGTTGGGTTGGGTTTGAGACTTGCCAAATCACCAGGCTGGCCTTGAACTGGTCCTCGCTCGGCCATCTGAATGCTAAGATTACAGGTACAGGTGTGCGGCCTCTGCCCACCCTGCTCCCTAGCTTGCTTGCTTTATTATTTTTTTAAGAGTATTGCCTATCTTGAGGCAGTAAGGTGAAGGAGAGGAAGACACTCTGGTTCCACACATACGTATCTGCATATTCACGTATGTATACAACACACATGCACATATACACACAGAAGAAAGAAGAACGAAGGGAGGGAACGGAAGGAAAAAAAAGAATCATGCAAAAAATGTCATGTCAGATGATGATGACTGTGCGGGTATAGTGCAGTGTTGGTAGTATAAATATACTGACATTTTTCCTATAGTAGATCACTGAATCAATACCAAATATAATGTAGAGATAGGTACTTTGAAAAATGTTATAAATACTATGAATATCTGTGATGGAACTGTAGATTCAAACTTGTTTTTTCATGTGTTGCTAGGCAGTCATCTTCAGGAGCCAGCATCCAGAAGATAAGTTCAGAGCCAGCTTGTGCACCATGAACCCTGTCTCTAAATTAATTAATTAGTTAAAAATGAGCAGAAGGTTACCTGACAAAATTAGCTGACCTTTCCTTCCATGTTAGTTTTTGTTACTCTGCCACAGAAACCGATCACAATTTCCAGCAGTTTTCCATGTCCTTGTTAACTGATGGGCTCGGCTACCTTCCCTCCCTAGTATCAACGGTGTGTGGCTGTCACTGCATTCCACACAGATCGACTTGCCTGCTTTACAAGAATGTAACTTCCCCAGAAAGTATGAAGGCTGAACAGACCCTAGAGAAGTCGGGAATGTGGTCGTTTTCATCATTTCCAACTTTGCTGAATGCCCAGTTTATCAGGAAACTTTAAAAACCAGTCTTTTAAAACATAGCTGTATAATGGGAATTAATAAAGTCGAGTCAAGGCCCTGGTCAGTAGAGTTCTGCATGCTGTCTGTGGGTTTTGTAACAGTTAGGTTTTTAATTCAGATGTATATAGACCTGTACCTAAAAGCTAACTGTTCTGCAACGTGCCTTTCCCTTCCAGGGTTACCTTTACAGCTCGGCACTGCAGCTCTGTGGGGTAGAGCTGAATGGAGAATTTTGCCAATTGCAGGAAATGATCATAAAGAAATACCAGTTCAGTGACAGAATCAAGGTACCCGTTTACCTGTTCATTATATTTTCTGTTGCTTTTTCAAATCTTACTTAATTGCTCCTGCATTCTTTCCTTTTGCTGCTGTTTTGTGGAACCAGACTGAGCTGACCTGTTGTCTTTTTAGAGAGAGTTTTTCCTTTCTTTTCTCCATTTCAGGCAGTTCAGGTAGCAGAACAGCGACTCTCCAGAGGTTGGCTGCCAGTGTATTTCACTAAAGTGAAGATGAACAGACTTGCACTGCCCATGATTATTTATCTTCTTGTAAACTGGGAGACATTGTCAATGCCACAAGATAGTGGTTATTAGGGAAGGATGTCTTTGTTAAGCTAGAACAGGTTTCCTCTTATTCCTGTAAAAAGGAAAATAACAAGACAAAAGATTTGGGGGGTTTTGGTTTGGGGGAAGGGCTCTGTTTAGTGCAGTGATCCTTGAAATTCTCATGGCAATATAGAAAATATTAATGATCTCTGATATTAAGGATAGTAAAACATTGAAAAACTTCTCAGTGACTTAAAAGAACAAGAGTGGCTGGCTCTTTGATCACCTTCCCCTGAGGGGGGAACAACCTGACCAGGCCACAGAGGAAGACAATAAAAGACAGTCCTGGTGAGACCTGATAGGCTCAGGTCAGATGGAAGGGGAGGAGGACCTCCCCTATTGATGGACTGGGGAAAAGGCATGGGAAGGGATGAGGGAGGGAGCTACAGCTGGGATACAAAGTGAATAAGTTGTAATAAATAAAAAATTATGTTTAAAAAAAATGTGAAATAAAAATAAAAAGATCAAGGGGCTGGAGAGACGGCTTAGTGGTTAAGAGTGCTTGCAGAGCTCCCAGGTTGGGTTCCCACAGTCAGAGTTCACAGTTGCTTGACAGCCACATCATCCAGCATGCTCATGGTCCCCACAGGAACCTGCACACACGTGGGTACATACGAAGAAGCAGGCGTGCGCACACACAGAAATAACAAAATGTTTCAAAGGAGCCAGTGCTGTGGCACACCCCTGTAATCCCAGCGCTCTGGGAGGCAGAGAAAGGTGAGCTCCGTGAATTTGAGACCAACCTGGTCTACAAAGTGAGTCCAGGACAGCCAAGGCTACACAGAGAAGCCCTGTCTTGAAAAAAAAAAATGTTTTTAAGATTTATGTATTTATTTATGTATATGAGTGCTCTATCTGCATGTATACCTGCATGCCAGATGAGATCACATTATAGATGACTGTGAGCCGCCATGTGGTTGCTGGGAATTGAATTCAAGACCTGGAAGAGCAGCCAGAGCTCTTAACCTCTAAGCCATCTCTTCAAAACTCCCCCCCCCCCAAAAAAAAAAAAGTTTAAAGATTAAAGATCAAGCCTTTTCGATTTTTTAATAAAGGTAATTATTTCCTCACACAACTTCCCTGCCCTCTTCTTAAATATACAGAGACAAGTAATCAGAGTGAACTCATTATCTGGTAACAAGTTCATGGGTGTGGGGTTGCCTGCCATGCACAAAGTCCTAGATTTCAGTCCCTAGGACTGAAAAAATAAAAAATAAAAGCACATGAGTTTTTGTTTGTTCGCTTGGTTTGTTTGTTTGTTTGTTGCCCTGGCTGGCTGAAAACTTACCCTGTAGACCAGATTGGCCTGCGTCTGCTCTTATGTAATAATCACATAGCTAACAAGAATTAAGTTGAAAGTTGAGATTTAAAAATAAGGAGCTCATTAGGAGCTGGGGAGACCACTGAGCAGTTGAGAGCATTGCAAGGAGACCCAGGTTCAGTTCCCAGCACCCGGGTAGCAGCAGCTTCCAGTTGCCTGCAACGCCAACTGGGCTTCCGGCTCCCTCTCCTGGCTCCCACAGGTACTGCATGCATGTGGTGCGAAAGCAGACAAGACACCCAGACAAAACCAAACCAAAAACATCTGAAGATTCATCATTCACAAACAGATGACCGAGTGCTTGCTTTTTAATATAATAAAGGCATATGAAATGTTTATAGTATTATGAATTTTTATTACTTTTCAGAATAAATTGTTCCAATACGCACCCCATGTGTTTCCTGGCTTGTGGCTCCCGTCTGTAACTTCATGGTGAAAAACTTGATTTTTTTCTTTTTCTCCAGTGTAAGCTTCCAGCCTGGTGCCTTGTGTATGAGGTCCAAGCACTCTAACATCCCTAACTCCTAAAAGAAAGCCTTTTTATACCACCCTATGACTATTGGAAACCTTAACCATTTCTCCCTTTAGGCTGTAAATAAACACTGGATTAAAGGCTCTTAAAATCAGAAAAAAAAAAAAAAAAATTTAATCAGCAAAAACAGTTTCTGTAGTTATTTTTGATAGTACCTGTTGAAATCCATCTATATTTTCAGAGGATTTTTTTGCTTTTGCTTTCTTCCTTTTTTTTTTTTTTTTGTTTTTGTTTTTGTTTTTGGTGTTGTTAATTTGTGGTTAGCCTGCTGGTAGGTAGTTGTACACATGGGTGCCTTTTGCCCTCGGGGGTCAGACGAGGACATCAGATGTGTGGAGTTGCAGGCAGTTGTGAGTCTCCGTGTGGGTGCTGGGAACCAAACCTGGTCCTCTGCAAGAGCACAAACGCTCTAACTGCTCAGCCAACTCTCCAGCCCTTCTTTCTTTCTTTCTTTCTTTCTTTCTTTCTTTCTTTCTTTCTTTC
>NW_026590707.1:231438-284400 GCF_907164565.1 Psammomys obesus | reverse complement strand
TTCTTTCTTTCTTTCTTTCTTTCTTTCTTTCTTTCTTTCTTTCTTTCTTTCTTTCTTTCTTTTTAATTTATTGTTGAGGTTTTGTCTGTCTTTTGAGGGGTGGGTGGTGGTCATTTTTAGGAAGGTCTTCCTCAACAGTCTACAGTCTGGGTTGTCTGCTCATGCCTGAGTGAGGAACAAGACGTGGAGGGGCGTGGTTCTGCAGTAGAGTGCTTACCTTGTGTATGGAGCTTGGGGTTCTCCAGTGAGGAAAGGAGAAACAGCCGGTTGAAGTTCTAAGCACCTAGACTGAAGATCTTAATCGAGGGCTTCTCTCCTGTGTGATCGTGAGTGTTGGAGATGTCTGAGGTCTTTCCCTCAGCGCTGGGCTGACCGTCCAGAGCAGACTTTGTGGTATCTCAGCTGGATGGGAGCAGAGTCCCCGGAGCTTCGTGGAAGAGGAAGGGGCTGTGGAGCTGCCGGTTCCTGGGAATGTGTGCGTCTCCCCTTGGCTGCCTTGTTCTCAGTCATTTCCTCACCCTTCCCTGGCCAGCAAGCCTCTAGCCAGCCTCTAGCCCTATCCAGCACACCTGAACACTGTTGTAGGGTGGGAACGCATGTGGTGTCTTGATGGTTCCTAAACTGACTTTCCATCACACCTTCGTATTTTTAGTATTTGTCTCTGTTCTCTCACCAGCCACTGCCAAAGGCTTGCAGAGATGCTGTGACAAATCATGTCAAGTCCTGATTCTTTACTTCTAGTTCAGAAATCAGTGTTTCAGATTTCCTCTTCTAAATTCCTTAGGACTTTCTCCTCTCTTTGTTACTAACTTTGAAGTTTTTGTGTCTGTTGTTTTTATTTTTATTTTTATTTCCCTCATCTTTTTTGGTTTTTAGCTCTTTTTTTATTATTAAAAAAAAAAAAAGCTAGCAAGTTCATATTGTCGTTACAAAGGAGTGAATACATGTGTCTGTCTGAGTTTGACCACTGTCTTAACCTGTAGGGGGATCTGTTGTCTCACATTCTCCCATCCCTCTCCTCCGGCTGCACTGAACTTTGACCCTCCCCTGTCACTGCTCTGGCTCATTCCTTTGATGGCGTTAGGAGTCACTGCAGTTACATTTAGTTTTGTTTTTCATCACATTACTATAGTGTAACATTTGGCACAGATACTGGGTCGCATTTAACCTGGTTTGTCCTCTTGCATGTAAGAGGTATCCACGGAATGTTGGTTGGGTTTGATTGTTTTAGGGCTTCTGTGCTGCCATTCAGTCCACAGAGTATGCCCCTAAGCATCCTCTGGGGTTTTACTGGCCCCCTAAGGGTGCTTTTGTTGACTGCCACAGTTAATTGATCCTTCTGATTCTTCTTTCCCCAGTCTGTGGAGTAGAAGAGTAGACAAAGGAAAGTGAAGTTAGATGGGAAAGAGAAAAGAGGAACTAAGGATAAAAGGGAGAAGGACGATAACCCTACTGCTTATGTGTGTATTGCATAGTTAAGCTACATGCTTCTGCTGTCTGAGATTATTAACTGGTTGTTTGCGGCAAGAGCCTTACTTAACTCTCTGAACCCATCTCTGGCCCAGCTGTCGTCTTCTTGATGACCGTGTCAAAGCTGTGTTTAAAGGTCCTAGGTCAAATGAATTTAAACAAACTTAGGATGTTTATTATTTAAAAGAATGTTTCTTAGAACCAGACCACACAACACCTTGCATATTATATAAGGCTTGAGTATTTATAGCTCACATAAGAAGTTCTTCTCTCTTTTTTTTTAAGTAAAATCTATTTGTTTTGCTCCCGAGCAGGTACGTGTATCTTCTTATCTTACCCGTGGTCTGCAAAGCCTTAATTCTGGTTTAAGTTATGTTTCTGAGGAATATAGGAAATTTTTTAGGATTTATTTATTATTTATGGGTATGAGTGTTTTGTCTACATATATGTCTGTGCACTGTATGTTGTGCCTGGTGCCCACAAAGATCAGAAGAGAGCGTTGGTTTCCCTGACACCAGAGTTATAGAAGGTTGTGAGCTGCCTATGGGTGCTGATACTTGAACCTGGGTCCTCTGGAAGAGCTCAGTGCTCTTAACTGCTAAACCGTGTCTTCAGCCCTATATAGTGTTTAAATAAATGTTTTTGCTTACTTTTTTGACAGGTAGTACCTTCAAGTGAATTTTAGAATCAAGTTCACACATTTGACTGTTTATAAATGTACTTTAGTGGTTTTGAAGGGTGTGGAGTCTTTGTAAGATTTTTTTCAATTGTATGTGCTATGAGTGTTTTGCTTGCCATGTATGTTTGTGCATTACATGTGTGCCTGGTGCCCACTGGGGTCAGAAGAGGGCATTGGGTCCCCTGGAACTTCCAGACAGCTGTTAGCCACCCTGTGGGTGCTGGGAACCAAACCTGGTTCTCTGCAAGAGCAGTAAATGTTCTTAACCAGTGAGCTGTTGTTCCAGCTCTTGAAGGCTTTTGGTTTGTTTTTTTGTCTTGTTTTCATATCTACTTTTATATTTTTTATATTGTGTAATCAGGACTGATAACTACTATTTAAAAAAAAAAAACAAAAACAACCTACCTAAAGAGTACAAATCTAGCTGGGCAGAGCTCTAACTTAAGCCTCCATCCTTTGACTCTTAAACCTAATAATGTAATAATAAAGGGAAAATCTCAGAACTCTATTAAGAGGAAATAATCATGAGGCGGGGGCCCCCACAGCATCACTGAGCCAGCGTGTTTCCTACATGGCTGCGTGATGCACTGTCCTCACTGTCTCACCCGAGCTCATTCTTCTACAGGTGCTTCATGCTGACATCTGTACCCAGAGTGCACTCCTGCAGAGTGCTGATGTCATTGTAATGAACAATGTCTTCGAATATTTTCTCACTGAGGCTGAACAGGCCAGGTATGTTATTTACTGGAGCAAGAAATCTATTACTAAAATACATTCAGGAAGGTGTAAAAAGAGATTGGTAAGGTAGAAATGTTTTCATGCCAACTTTAAAATGACAAACTCAGTGTGGGGTTTTTTTGTACTGTTTTGTTTTTTGTTTCTTTCAAGACAGGGTTTCTCTTTGTGGTCCTGGCTAATTTACTCTGTGGACCAGGCTGGTCTCGAACTTCAAGTTCTGCCTGTCTCTACCATCCCAGTGCTGGGATTAAAAGTGTGTGCCACCACTATCCAGCACTCAAGTTTTTTTTTAAATATTTTTATTTATTTTTTGACAGTTTCATACATGATATCAACTTATTTTAATAAGGAAACAGATTAAATGCAAAGTGCAAATTTTTGACAAAAACTCACTTTGTAAAATACATTTAATTTTTAAAGAATGTTTACATTTATTGTGTGGGTATGTGGAGATGAAAAGAAAGCAACAGTCCGTTCTCTCCACCATGTGTGTTCTGGTTATCAAGTTCAGGTCACCAGACTTTATATAAACCACCTTATACTCTGAGCCTCAGTGGTCCCTGTAACAGGTAATCTTTGGTAGATATACAGTGAGAGCATGATTCGTGCATTTGCTTAGGGTACAGTTTAAGAGAGTGGCCGTGGGTCTTTACTCTTCTTTGCCTTGGTTCTCTTCTCTGTAAAATACCATTGTATTTCTAGCCTGTTGCCTTGGTTTCTTTTTCTGTTGGTGTGATAAAAATCTCTTGACGAGCGATTAAGGGAGAACGGTTATTTAGTTCCCAGTTACAGTCCGAGGTGATGGGGAAGTCGAGGCAGTAGGAGAGTAAAGCATCTCGACAGCTGTGTCCATACAGAAATGGGAAGCAGTGAGCGCATGCTTACCAGCTCAGCTCCCTTCCCTCCCCTTAATTCAATCAAAAGAACCCCTAAGAGCTAGCCAGAGTCCCTCTTCTCAGATGTCACTAGCTTTTGTCAAATCAACAACTAACCCTAGCATCACAGCTGTCATAAAAAAAGTGGATTAGCCGAGGCTTATAGAGAAGATGAGAAATATTCACCTGGAAAACTAATTATGTGTTTGTTGTTTTACACTTGTGGTGTTGAGCCCACATGCTGGGCAAATGCTCTATGTCTGAGCTTTGTCCCACCATCCTCTTAACACTGTCCTTAAGGAAGTAATAACAGGCCCCTGGAGCTTATTCCACTTGTCAGCTAGTGGGAAACGTAGCAACTGTCTGATCACTTTTCTATGCACCCCAGGCTGGCCTTGAACCTCAAGCCCTCCTGCCTCAGCCCTGATGCTGGCATGACAGACATGTGTCACCATACCAGCAGCTTTTCTACTTTTAAACTTAGTTGCAGATAAATATTATGTAATTGTTGAAGGATATAACATCACTGATATAAGAAAGATGCCTTAAATTCTTCAAAATATACCGATTTTGGACACGGAATGATGTGAGCTGTTGGTGAACTGCATGGGGTGGGTTCTATATTTAGATAAGGTGGCGGCGCACGCCTTTAATCCCAGCGTGGGATGGCAGAGGCTGGCAGATCTCCGCGTTCCAGGCCAGCGAGGGCCGAATAGTGAGACCCTGCTGAGAGACCCTGAAGCTCTACACAGAAGTAAAAAACAGCTTTCTTCACGCACTCATTCCTAGAGACTACATGAGTGGTGAACAAGTGGTGGCTCCATGAGGTCGTTTCATAACTTCTGGTTAGGGAGCATGGAGCTCTGGGTAAATGTATGCTTGCGACATGGGAGTGCAAAGCCTTCCTGCCCTCCCTGCGCAGGTGCTGGCGGTGTGTGTGGAACATGAGCATCAAAGCATTCTCACCCTAGGTCTTTACAGCTGAAGACTGCTCCCTACAGAGACTGCTCCTACTGAGGTTAGCTAAGCCTGTCTTCTTGTCAGCGGTACACCGTAAACCCTGTCTCCTTGTTGAGCTGTAGGTAATAACCTGCCTCCTTGTTCAGCTGCATGCATTAACCTGTTCAGCTGTGTAATGAACACACAGAGCCTCCAGGGTGACACTGAGTCTCCGTCGGAGAGCACAGCCCACCCATCAGTTCTTCTGACTGCCCCTAGTCAGGGCTCCAGGAACCAAGCCGAGCCACAACACGGCACTTCTGCTTAGTCTGTGACAGTGAATTTGGCTAAATAGCTAGTTCAGGGTCCTGTCTCAGGTAAACGAAAAGATAGTGTTAATGTCGTTCTTCAGTCTTGTATTAAATCAACTTGTAAAATACATCATTTTTAGAAGCCACATCACAATAAAAAGCTCTGGCTGACATAGGGACATTTGTTATTAAACATTGGTATGTGATTATCATATACATCCTGAAAAAAGAATGTTGTGTTGTCTTGTTAAGAAGTTCTGAGGCTTATGAAACCTCCTAGTCATAGCCTTAATCAGCACAGTTGACACCGCCACCCCCCCCCCCCCCCCCCCCCCCCCACCCCCCCGCCTTACTTGCCTCGCTTCATCTGTGTTCCCCACTGCTGCGGCAAACTACCAAGACCATACGTAGTGTAGGATTCCAGTGCATATCAACCTCGGAGTTAGGCAGAACTGGTCAAGCACGCTGCTCTCCGACACCTTCGGCAGGGCCCATTTCATTGTCCTGTAGAGTTCCTAGTCCCACCAAACTTTGCAGATGCCATATGATATTGGAATTCCATCCCAAAATAGTACAGCCAGCCAAGTGAGGTATGACTTCACTCTTGATGTGAGCTTTAGAAGATCTAATCTACATACCATGCATGTCTACACACAGTTTGTTTGTTTCTGACTTTAGTGCCCCTTGTTTTTCAAGGACTCTTCCTCTCCCTCAGCCCCTAGCAATCTCAGCCCTGGCCTAATCTGAAGGGCTGATTCTCATGTGCTTTGTGGAGCAATTACAAGGCTTTGGTGCTCAACCTGCTTGGCTTGTGTGACTGAAACCTTCGTTTCTCCTTACTGAGAAACTTACAGTAACCCACATCCCCATCTTGGTAATCTCAGTACTTTGACCTCATAACTTTGCCAACACCCCTCAGGAACTGGAAAATTTGCCAATTTCTACTGTGTTGCTGTTTCCTGTGGGTAAACATTTTGCCCATCTAGATTTCTAGATACTGTCTGAATTTTCTTCTGTCATTTTTAGTCAGAAAAAAAAATCCACTGTCTAATAAAAGCTTACACATTGGTTTTTGTTTTGTTTTGCCTTGCTTTTTTTTTAGTGAAGTTCTGAGTTCTCAGCAAAACTGTAAAAAAGATAAAGGTGTCTGTACCGTCTACCCACACACATGCGGAGTCTGCCATTATTCTTCTCACAGAACAGTGTGCTCATTCCGATGCTCCGCGGTCCTCCATGGTCACAGAAGCCCTGGCCACAGCAGCCTTGCGACCGCTCATCTCTCACCAACCCAGAGTGTTCTGTTTCTGGCATGTGCTAGGTAGAGTCATGGCATCCAGAGCCCTTTCAGGTTAGGTTCCTTCTTCAATGTTCCTCTGGGTCCTCGTGGCTTAAGCACACATCTTCTGTTAGTACTGAACAGTGTGCAGTCGTCTGGATATATCACACTTCGCCCATTCTCCTGCTGAAGGATCTCACGATTGCTTCCAATATGGACGGTTAGGAGTAAAAGTACAGGAACTATTCGAGTACAGATCTTTTTTGTAGATACATGTTTTCAACTTCTTTGTGTAAATAGCAAAGTGTAGAGTTGCTGGATTGTATAGTAAAGACCACATCCAGGGTTTTGGTGCTTTTTGTTGTTGTTGAGATGAGGTCTAATTCTATAGCCAAGGCTGTTGCCCTCAAGCTCACTGTGTGCCCCAGTTGGTCTCAAGCTCAAGAGGATCCTCTTGCCTCCGTTTCTTCAGTGCCCGGATTCCAGGTTGCACCACCAAACTCGGTTGGAGCTGTAACTTAGAGCAGATTGCTCAGCATGTTAGAGGCTCTCTCTTTTTCTCCCCATCATGAGAAAGAGGAGACACTGAACAAGAGAGCTTTCTCTGTTGTGATTAATATGCAACATTATCTTACTATTGATTCATTAGATCAGCTTTTGATGTGTTCTAGTGCCTGGGACTCCATCATCCATAACGTAAGAAAACGAGGATCGCTACTAGTGACAGTACCAAGTCTCCAAGATTCTCTCATGAGTCTTCAGGTACATAACTACTTTTTCTGCAGTTGGTTGGTTGGTTGGTTTTGGTGGTGGTGGGAATTAAATCTAGACTAGTGAGCTGGATGTGGTAGCCTAGGCCTTTTATTCAGCACACAGGTGGATCTTTGAGTTCAGAGCTAGCCTGGCCTATAGAGAGAGTTCCAGGAAAGCCAGGGTTACACAGATAACCTGTTTTGACAAATACAAACAAACAAACAAAAACCCAAGGCTCTTGCATGCTGGGGATGCACTGTCCTACCGATCTCTATCTCCAGCCTTCCAAGACTACACTGCTCAAGTACTGCTCTGTGCCTTATCACCTGCCCTCAAAAGCACTGAAATACATTTCTTATCTGGATATAGATTCCCTTGTTTCTCTACACCACTTTTAACAACTGCGGGGTCATATTTGTAGGCTATTAAACACTACAGAGTGGGTAAGAGACATAGCACCCACATTATAGCTGAGAAGGAAGATGACAAGCTTGCACACTGCCACATGGGAGGCCGAGGCAGAAGGTCACCTGAACCCACTGGTATGAGAACAACCTGGTCAACAGAACCCCTTCTCAAAACACTAAACTTCGGAAATGAATACCCACACCTTAACACTGTCCTTTAGCACAGAAGGAATGGGAGAGGAATGCAGTTTCGGCCAGTCGGGCTCCACATGAGAATTTGTCAGACAAAATAAAGGGCTGTAGTAGGGTCAGAGTTGTCCAAGGATTTCAGAGTCAAACAAGTGGAGTGGAAGACTATATTCTATGCACAGTTTGATCTCCCAAGTCAGTTTGAAATCATCTTTTCTTTTTAAATCTGTGGCCCAGGCTAGTCTGCTTGAGCAGGATGATGGATGCTAATTGTCAGCTCCATAGACTCTAGAACCAGCTAGAGTCTGAAGTCCAGTCCTCATGCCTGCACAGCAAGCCTTCTTAAACACTGAACCATCTCGCCTGCCCTCATTGTACTTGTTACAGCAAAGGAAATAAAGTAGAAATGTGTAAAGAAGGTATTCATCCCAGCTTACCTGCTTCATTTTCTCCCCTGAGAGCCCTGCCGTCAGCAGTGTGATCCTACCATAGTTTCCCAGTCTCATAGAAACATCCCTTCTAAAATGTGTTCTTGGTCAGGCCTAGTGGTGCATGCATTTAATCCCAGCTCTTGGGAGGAAGAGGCAGGAGAATGTCTTGAGTTCAAGGCCAACCTAGTGTACAGAGTGAGTTCCAGCCCAGCCAGAGCTATGTATATAGTAAAACTGAAAAATAAATTAATAAATATTAATAAAATAAATTAATAAAAAATTAAAATAGTCGTTTTAAGTTTCTAATTTATAATATTTATATTTGTAAGCCAATTTAGTTGATATTTTTTTCACTTACCAAAATAACAGCTTTTTAAAGATTTATTTATGTGTATAAACTGTTTTGCCTGCTTGTACGTATGTGTACCATTTGTGAGCTTGGTGGCCCTGCTGGTCAGAAGAGATTATCAGATTCCCTGGAACTGTACTTAGGAATGGTTGTTAACAGTACTTGCTCGTAACTGCTGAGATACCTTCCCAGCCCCCAAAACACCAGTTTTAATGCAGTGTACAAGAATCTGTCTAGACAGCCATTGACACCTGTAATTTTAGCAATCCAGAGGCAACCACCGGGTGGTTCACGAATGACTCCAAGGGCATCCTGGCCTAGAGAAGAAAGACCTGAGCTCAAAACAAAACAAAGAGGTCTGGAGAGGTAGCAGGAGCCACACACATGAGCAGACGTGCACACAAATCATAAATACAATGAAGTGTTACAGACTTGTAAAGTTAGACAGGTTGACGCAGGTCTGCACGCCTGGTAGGTGGGAGGCCGGGCGCGAAGACTGAGCACTGGCTGGAGGCCGGCCTGTCTCAGAAACTAGGAAGTTTAGGAACAAGATCTTACGCATAAACTTGATGACTTTGTTGCTTTCTTATTTTAAGAAAACACCTTTCAGGCCAGTGTGATGGTTCAGCATGTGAGAAGTTCTTGCTGTGCCGCCTGGCACCCTGGGTTCAATCCCTAGATCCCCGATGGAAGAGAGAGCTGACTCTGAAGAGCTTTCCTCACATCTACATGCATATAGTAATAATTGCTAAGTATGTTTAAAAGGCAAACCACCTTAAACAGACATGTACAGTGATGGCTCCAGCCTTCTGTGGAGGCTCAAGTTTAGAGGCTGAAAGGTGGAGTCTCATGCAGGTTTTGCAGGGAGATTGCTTCTTGCCAGTACTTTGGGAATGAGAAGATCTTTGTGTTTTCCATGTATTCCAATTGTTTCTGTCTTTGATTATTTAAGCCTTAGGATAATTATTACACTACTTACATTAATTAAAACAATTATGCTAGGAGCTGGAGAGATGGTTGGAGCACTAGTTGCTCTTTAAGATGACCTGGGATCATTTCCCAGCACCACATGGTGGCTCACAGCCATTCATAACCCCAGGTCCAGGGTAACCCCTCTTCTTAATTCCATGGGCACCAGGCACACACTGGTGGTTCACAGTGTACATGTAGGCAAAACACTCATAGACATAAGTAAATCTATAAGCATTTGTGAACATTTTTTTCAAGTTCCAAAATCAGAGTAAAACAAAAATTATTCATGTGGTACTGTATAAACTTAGTCCTGTTTATCATAGTAAAATTCCTGTTGTGTAGGTGCCTGGGGAGATGGTTCAGCAGTTAAGAGCACTTGCTGCTCTTGCTCTTGCTGCTCTTGGAACCTGCATTCGGTTCCAAGCACCCACATGGCAGCTCACAACTATCTGTAACTCCAGATTCAGGAAATCTGACACCCTCTCCTGGCCTTCTTGGGGACCAGGCACAGACTAATACATACACAAGCATGCATACAAACATTTATAAATATAAAATAAGTCTTAAAAATCTATTATGTAACTTACTTCGGGTAATATTGTGAAATTGTAAATAATAAGATCATTCTGTAATTTTCCTGTTGCTCATGCTTTTCTTCTCATAGATCAATCTGCAGCTGTCCTCCTGGGTGGAAGAGATCCCACTGCACCTTGAGGAGTACCCACAAATGGATGCTGACCGAGAAGCTCTTGAACAGATTCATTTGTATAAGGTTCTCTAGCCCTGAAGGAACCCTCTCCCCTGTGATATGGTAATCCATACGTTTTGTTCCCTTTCAAGTATTACATGCATGATCTTGTCCCTGTAAATAGTTCTGTATGAACTACATATGCGGTAGTTCTGTGTGGGTTAAAATACTTATCTGAGATGTTTGGATTGCCCTTTTATCTTATTACAAACATAAGCTTATGTGTTTAATTTACTTAGGGTAATATTGTGAAATTCCAGATAATGAAATCATGTTCCCTGGGCACCTGGATGAGTGTCCACCATATTCTAGTACTCATGAGGCTGGGTTAAGAGGGTCAGAAAGAAGATCAAGGCTAGCCTTGGATACGTAGTTTGAGGCTAACCTGGCCTGTATGTGATTTAAAGACATAAGGCCATCACTATGACATTCTGGAAGAAAATAATCCTTGCCAATACAGTTTGTAAACTGCCCTTAAGATGGCTGCAGCACCAGCCAAACATTTGTGAACAGCCTGTGAGGAACTCAGTTCTAAAGCAATGCCCCATCACTCGGAGATGGGAAGGCGCAGTGGTTGCCTGTTTATGCTTTCCAGACAGCCCCTTGAGTTCAGAGTTACACACACATTCCGCAGTGATTACTTTTACATAATTTTTAAATTTATTTTTATTTCTGTGTGCTGTATGTGAATACACACGCATATCTGTAGACTACATGTGTGTGAGGCCAGTGTTGGCTCCCCTGGAGCTGGAGTTACAGGTGGTTTTGAGCCACATGATACGACTGCTGGGAACTGAGCTCCAGTCCTCTGGGAAAGAGCAGCGGGCACTCTTACAACCACTGAGCCATCTACCAGCTTCAAGTTTTACTTAAGTTTTTGAAGTATTTTTTTACACAGAAATCAGTACCCATACAGACATGATAGTGCATGCATTAATCCCAGCCTCAGACACTAGAGGCAGGAGGATACAGGAGTCAAGACAGCCTCAGCTACAATACAGCCTGGACTACTAAACCTGACTTGGGTAAATAAGGTGGGTGAGGTGAGTCAGGAGCAGGCTTGCTTCAGTCACTGCATCCCGCAGTGGAAGGAGAACACTGCTGAAAGGTCCCTTTGAACTCTGCCTGCATACCACAGTCCAAGCACACCTGAAGTCACACACACACACACCAGATGCAGAGACAGACACAAACATACCATCATCTTCTTCTAATATAAAAAGTAAAACTAAAAAGAATAGATTGCTAATACAATCTCTGTTACATATATATTGACTTCTGCCTAACTAGATCTTACTCAGCTGTGAAAACTATTTGCCTGGTCTGTATTAAGCCATGAATTTGATCCTCAGCACTCATGGTACCCACATACCCAACTGTAGAAAAGGAATGGCTGTGTGTGTGAAAAGACTTATTCCTTTCCAACCAAGGTATTTATTACCCAGAAAAGGCTTCCATGCAGGTAAATAACTATTACAATGTTGCTTCTAAGTTTGTAAGTAAGAAATGTAGCCATGTTTGGAGGTTTTTGTTGTTGTTTTTATAAGGCTCAAGTCCCTAATAATTTCTCCACTACCCTGGAAAAGAATATACTCCTAGTTTAGTAATAACTGAACAATTCTGGAAACAAGTCTCCTTAGTACAGATGAGCACAGCCTGAAGATTTGATTGTACATGCCTACTTAATACATCAGCCACTATTCTATGATAGCTAGAAAACAATCACCCCAATAATCTCACAATTAGTTGACTTAAAAACAATATTCTTTGGGGTAGTTGGGTTTTGTTTGTTTTTATTTGAAAGTTTTTTTAAGTAATAAAGTTTATAATTTTTTTTTAATGTGAGTTAACAAAACAAGCAGGCCTGGTAGCTCAGGCTATGATTTCAGCAATTGGGGGACTGAGTCAGGAGGCTCGCTGGACGTTGAGGCCAGCCTGCTGCAAAGTTTTGGAACACTGATAGAGTGAAACTCTAAGAAAAAACAGAATTAATCAACTAATTAATCAATCTACTAAAAAAAGTTCTCTTCCTATAAGTGGGGGCTAGAGAGAAGGCTCAGTAGTTAAGAGCTCACTGCCCTTGCGGAGCACCCCAGTTTGATTCTTAGCCTCCACAGCAGGTACTCGCAGCAACTCCAGCTGCAGGAGGGCCAGGGCCTCTGACGTTTTTGGTAACCCACACATGTGCACCAAGCCATTCCCTGCTCCCAGCAAACACACGCATAACTGAAAAGACTTTTCAGTTCAAGCTTTGAAATTAATAATATAACAATAATGGGCTTTTCTTTCATTTAAATTTTTTCTATTTATGTACTTGATGTGTTATGGGTGTTTTGTCGGCATGTACTCTGTGAACCACATGCATGACCGCTGCCTGCAGACGCCATAAGAGGGCAGCAGGTCCCCTGGAACATATGGTTGTAAACCACCATGTGGGTGCTGAGCTTGGAACCTGGGTTCTCTGGAAGAACAGCCAGTGCTTATAACCACTGAGCCATCTCGCCAGCTTCTAGAGGCTTTTCTTCTCTTCATTAAACCTATTTGAACATTTCAACTAATTCTGCTAAAATTGTATAAATTATCTTTTTAATAGTATCAGTTACTTCAATTCTCTGGAGCTAGCCAATCCTTTGGTTTGGGGTGATAAAGAATGAAATTAAAGAGAGTTCCATAAGTGAGTTGATGGCTCACCAGCTAATAGCATTTTCCAGCGATCCTCAGGACCCACGTGGCGGAAGGAGAGAACCCACTCCTAAAAGTTTTCTCTCACCTCCACATGCACGTTGTAACACTCGTTCATGGACACAAACACACAAAAGTACAAAATAAGGGACTAGGAGACAGTGCAGCAGTTCAGAGAACTGTCTGCTCTTCCGGAGACTAGGTCTCCAGCACTCACATGGCGGCTCACAACCTCCTGTAACTCCAGTTCCCGTGGATCCAACAACTCTCTTCCGGCCTCCAAGGGCCCCAGGCATGCGTATAATGCACACACGCACATGCAGACACAACACCATTCATAAACACAACAAATAACATACTAACTGATTTTTCCTGATGTCTCTCTCTGTAGTCCGGACCTAGAATCCACGTAGTAGTACACCAGGGCTAGCCTCAAACTCAGAGAGATCCTCCAGCCTCTGCCACTACACCTTGGCTAATTTTTTTTAAGTAAATTAAACAAACATAATAAAACATTTTGAGCGAGAGAAGCCCACACAGCGAGCAGATGAGTTTGCTTCTTCATGTGTGTTCACCCTCTGCCGCCTGCCAGGTCTGCCTACGGCACTGCTGTCCTTCCCCACCCGCTGTCATTGACTCCGCATCACCAGGCCGTTCCTCCCTCAGCTCTCCACTCTGGCCATCACTGTCATTGTCTATCACCAGTGAGCTAGCGACCCGCCTCAAAGCTGGGACATAGAACAACTTGAAACTCTGAATAAATCTGATTTATTTTAGAACGGGGGAATTTTGAACTTTTGCTTATTGTGTTTTCTAAACCCGGTGACTTTTTTTCTTTTCTCTTAGAAAACTTTTTAAAGGGTGTGTGGTGTATGAAGGTATGTCTGCGCAGATTTCCAAGTGTTTGGGCATGTGGAGAGCATGTGTGTGTACTGGTATACAAGAGTGGGGATGAGAGGTTGGCTTGAGAGGTCTCCTTTGATCTCTCCACCTTATGCGTAGGCCAGGTCACTCACCCGAACCTAGAGCCTCTGACTCAGCTGTCTGGTCAGCCAGCTTGCCCTGAGAAGCTCGTTTCTCCCCAGGGCTGGGATCACTGCCAGGTTGCCATGACCGCCTCTCACTTACGTGAGCAGGAGGCGTCCAGACACTGGTATTCACCTGCTGAGCCAGTGTCTTAACTGGCTGACCTACTAAGACATCTCGCAGTGTTTTCTAAAATCTCTTCAAGTTCCTTCCCTATTTTTGATTCGTTCAATGTATTTACATCCTTTCATTTTACTATTTGAGTTAGGGCAGCATTGCAATTATGAACAAAACAGACAAGGTGAAGATCTGTGTCTGTAATAAAACAAAACAACACGCAGGCTTTCCTGGCTCTGAAGCACATGTTCTGCTTGACAGAAGGGTGGAGGCAGAGAGGCTGGACAGGGAAATAAATCAACTAGAATTTTGTTCGGCATAACATTTTCCATGCCACATGACCTATTAAACATAACTATATGTCTTCAAGTACAGGTATGTAATAAAGTGAAGCAGACTGTACTCGGAGTCCCTTTTCTGAGTACATGTTAACAAGTGCAACCATACAACTAATGATACCCATATAGTGTAACATATGACATATAATTATATAACATAATTAACATAGAGCTCTAGTAATAGCTCCTTCTCAATGAGAGATTATGTGGCACTAAAATACATAATTTTATGCATTAAAAGGAGGCTATAGGTGTGATACAGTCATTATGCATTATGTACAGTTTGTTTTGTAGTGCTAGAAATCAGATAATCATTCTTGCCCTTAGCTTCCCAGACCCACCTTTCTTTTTTCTTTTTCTGTTTTTCTTTCTTTCTTTCTTTCTTTCTCGTTCTCTCTCTTTCTTTCTCCTTCCTTCCTTCCTTCCTTCCTTTCTTCTTCTTTTCTTCCATCCTTCCTTCCTTCCTTTTTTTAAGACAGGCTCGCTCTACGTAGTCTTGGAACTGGCCGCATAAACCATGATGGTCATGAACTCACATAGACAGGCTCACTAGCCTCCAAAGTGCTGTGATTAAAGGTAGGTGCCACCATGCCCTGCCTTTCTTCCTTGTAAAAATGAAATGTATATAGTTAGCAGCTGGGTGTGGTGGTTTCCAGCATGATATGTTTATTAACTATCTGGGGATCCTATACATGCACCCGATCCCGCTCACTTCCCACTTCTCCCAGGTCCACCTTCCACCCTTGTTCTCCTTCTCCCCAGAAACGGTGCTTGCCTTTAATCCCAGTGCTCAGGAGGCAGAGGCAAGTGGATCTCTATGAGTTCAAGGTCAGCCTGGTCTACAGAGTGAGTTCCCAGTGTTTTTGTTTTGTTTTTCTCCATAGCCTACAAGTTTTGATATTCCAAGCTTGTGACTGAGTGTCTGCTGTCCAGGTAAAGGTAGCTCCCAAAAACCAAGCCTAACAATAATGATGGAGTCGTCTGAGGTACCAATAAAGCTGTCATACTCTCTAGACAGAAAACGAAAACTTTAAATGCCCTTTTAGAGAGAGAATTACTAAAAGGATAAAAACAAAACAAAAACATAAAAGCTGCCCTGCCTTGGAAGGAGAAACCAGGAGCAGGAAGAATTCCACATGTTCACAGTGCGAGGTCAGCTATGTTACCCTCCCCACCCCTCACAGAAATATAAGACATAATCCAGTGTGGCAGACAGATGCCGTCTAAACTTAGCTACCTGGGACTTCGGTAGCCAACGGCTAGCAGTGACAGGAGCAGCTGCTGCAGTCAGGAGCAGAAGACTGAAGCAGACCAATTACCTTCCATTCCCTGCGGTGCCTTCCCACAAGGCACGTGTTCATCGAACTTTCTTTCATTTAAAAACCTCAGTATTTCTTCCCACATTCCAAGTGTCTTCCCCAAATACAGTTAACACAATACCATGCTTCGGCTCCTTTGGTTAAAAATAATGTCAAATTAGCAGTTTTAGTCAACTCTAGGACTACACTGAGAGAGGTAGACTCATGTGTCCTGATCCCCTGGCTCTCCCTTATGAACAAGTGGGAAGTTTATGAGCCAACAGGCAAGTTTCAGGAAGTTTAGGTAAGGTTGAGTGTTTGTACCCTGTCCCATATGATCTAAAATTGTTTTCTCCAGAGCTGGAGAGATGGCTCAGAGGTTAAGAACACTCACTGTTCTCCCAAAGGCCCTGAGATCAATTCCCAGCAACCACATGGTGGCTCACAACCCTCTATAGTGAGATCTGGTGTGCAGGCAGAATGCTGTATAAATAATAAATAATCTTTTAAAAAATTGTTTTCTCCAAACTAGACACAATTTGGATTAGAATTGTTCCTGAAGCTGTTATGTATCTCTGTGTGACAAATAGACTCCTATGACTAATAAAAAAGTTGAGAATTTATTTTTAGCTTTAAGTGCTTGTGATATAATTACTTACTCACCACTCACCATCCCTTATTCATTTGCTCTCTCTGGTAGGTCTTGTTAACTATGTTTTGATTCGCTAATTGTGTAGCTAGTACACCCAAAACAAGCAAATACACTGCTGTGTGGTGCATCCGAATGCTTCCCAGTGAGAGTCCACCGCGCGCAGGAGCGGCAGAGAGCTGCACAGTTGTCCCAGTGCTTCCCACTGCTCAGATGACTTTGCCACTTAACCTGCAGTTTTCTCCCTTAAAAGGGAGAAGTTAAATGATTTTTGGTGGCTCCTGTGCAGTTTTTACTATGGGGAGTGGCAATTTTTATTATAGATCTTGTAAAGTCATACTTCTTAAGTTACAAAGCAAATTCAGGAGGCTACAGAGATGGCTCAGCACTTGAGGGCACTGGCTGTTCTTCCAGAGGACCAAGGTCCGATTCCCAGCCTCTTGACGGTGGCTCACAACAGTCTGTAACTTGTTCCAAGAATCCAAAAACCCTCTTCTGGCCTCCACCAGCACTAGACATGCATGTGGTATACAGACATACATGTAGGCAAAGAGCTCGGACACATACATAAAATAATAAAATGGTTTAACACACAAAAAACAAAGGGGCTGGAGAGATGGCTCCGTGATTAAGAACACACTGCTCGTGCAGAGAACCTGAATTTGGTTCCCACCACCCACACGGGGAGGCTCACAGCCACCTGTTCCTCCAGTTCCATGGGGATCCAAAGCCTCTGACCACTGTGGGCACTAGACACACACATGCGTGCACACAGACACACAAGTATAAACACGTGCACACATGCATATACATATGCACACAAGTGTATACACACAATTTCTTAAACATTAAAAATGTGAAGAAATACGGGCTTTATTCTAAGTGTAAACCAGGGGGAGATCTGCCTGGGTTCGTTCGTTCTTTCTTCTTTGTTCCTGCTTTCTATTATTTCTTTCCTTTTTTCTTGATACTGTGAAGCCAAGGCTAGCTTCCAAACTGCTATGTAGCCAAAGCTGGCCTTGAATGTCCGCCTCCCAAGGACTAGGACTGTAGGCAAGTACCACCACACCCAGCTAAAGAGGCTTCAGGTTTTAAGTAACTGGAATGCAGATAGGCCCTAGTTTAGGCTCACACCGACAGTCCCTGCACTTAGTAGGTAGGAAGTGTCCCTCGAGTTGGAGACGGTCTGAGCTCCATAGTGTGGTCTCGTCCGGCATGGCTGCAGAGTGAGATCTTACCTCAAAATGCTTTTAAACGGTGCTGGTGCTGACTGAGTCCTGCTAAGGAGACCCTGTTGCTTGTCATCATTTGTTCTGGGTTTCCGGTCCAGGTCAGTGAGCCTCGAGAATGAGCTGACTGCGGATCTTCTCAAGGGAGAAAGAGCAGGCCCCTAGAGGAGATTCCAGTTGTTGGGGTTGTGCTGTTTGGCATGGCCTATGCTATCAGGTATCTTAATGAGGCTTGGCAGGTGACCTTGCCCTCACTGATGTCATGGAAGAAGAACTAAAGCAATGCGCTGGATCAGCAGCATGGCAGCCCTTCTCTTGGGGGGGGAAAACTATCTGGCAAAAACTATAGGGTGACTGCAGACTTCAAGCTGGCCCTTCTCACAGCTGGGACACACCAAAAAGAATTTGGTGTGACATAGCATGAACATCTTTAAGTCTGTTATTCCCAAAGTTACGAAATACAGTCCAGATTGCAAGTTGCTAGATGTTTCTTAACAAGTACCTGTCTTGATTTCTGTGGCGTGGAAAGATAAGTGGCTTTCCTGAAAACCGCATTGTTGAAAGTGGCTGCGTTGTGAATGTAGGGAGATTCCCTGTCTGCTGGAGGAAGGGCTGGGATGTGAAGGAGGGTTCCCCGTGGGGCATGGAGACTCCTGTGTGCCTATGCAGGAGGAATGTGCTGGTGTCTCCTGAAGAATTGGCAGCCAGGATTAGGCTCTGATGCAGGTAAGAAACTGGAAAGAGGCTGGCCAGCAGGTGGTTGCCACAAGGCGGTCAAACTAAAAGACTGTCCACTCTGGGCCACTGGGTTACCTGTGGCAGACCTGGCAGGAAGTAAAATGAAGGACCTTAGCTGGTCGCCACTGTGATCAGTAAAGGCTATCTTCCTCAGTGTTCTGTGCTTCTTGGGAAAAAATCTTGTGTTGTGCAGATGACTGACTCCTGCTGAGGCTTGAAGGGGGTGCAGATAGACTTTGGAAGGATCCAGAAACGGCTACAACTTCAGGTCTCCTGACGTCACAGCATGTCGCAGCCTAGGCCTAGAATTTCTGTCGTATTCTTTTTGTCTGGTCTGCAATGAGTGCAGCTGTGTGATGATGGCCTGGAAGGGTCATCAGTTTCCCACAGTGAGAATCCCTTACTAATACTGAGGGGTGCTTGTGTGGCATGTGAACCCCTGCGACACCTCTGGGAAGATGCCACACTAATCAACCATCATTTAGATGTGGGACCACACTCAACATGACGGTGTTCATCACAGTCCTTAGGAAGGAAGGCAGTCTCTTGAAAATAGCTCTAAGGGGCAATAGCTATTCACACAATGCTTTTTATTTTTTTTTACTGTTAATCAATAGTAATTGTTTGTTTGCGGCTGAAAACAACAAGTCTATTCTTTGCACATCGCAGTCCAATGAGTGTGTCTGCTCTGTGTCACCTTAGTGGACCCTAACCAGAAGTTTCTAGAATACAGGACATAACCTTCATTGTTGCTTTTTTCTTTTTTAATATCTCACTTTTAAAAATATTCGATTTGAGGCTGGAGAGATGGCTCTGTGGTTAAGAGCACTGGCTGCCCTCAATTCCCAGCACCCACATGGCAGCTCACAGCTGTCTGTAACTCCAGGCCCCTTTCTGGCCTTTGCACGCACTGTGTGCATGGTGGTGCACAGGTACATTCAGGTGAACATTCATACACATCAAATAAAAATACATAAAATATGCAAACCTTATAAAACAGGAGGAGAGAGGTGACCCCTCACCCCTCGGTCCAGGATGTTGGCATTTGCTCCTCAGTGGGTAGGGATATTCTGGGAGTTGTGGAGCCTTTAAGAATGAGGACCTAGCAGCAGGAGTGAGCCACCGGAGGCGCTTTGGAGGGGATAACTAGGTTCTGGCTCCAGACTCACAGGATGCCTCCTAGTCAGACATGATGTGAACAGCTCCTGACTCCATCTTCCACCATGGAGGAACACTCTGAAACCGAGCACCGACACAAGGATTGCCTCCCTTAGGCTATTGTGGTGAGCTTTTTGTCACACTAACACAAAAGCCTGTGACACAGGCTTGCTGTGGAGCCCAGGGTGGTTTTGAACTCAGAGTTCTCCTCCCTCTAACTCCCAAGTGCACAGTTTCTAGGCCTGGGTCATCATGCCCAGGTTCGACTTTCTTTGAAAGGGAGAGGAAAAAATTACTTTACCATAAATGAACAAACCCAAATCTAGTAAAGTTTGCCATGAGGAGTTCTGATGACAATCTGGACAATGTGGCACACCCCGATAGTTACAGTAACTTAGAAAGTTGAGTCCAGGAGTTGAAGGCAAGCCTGGACTAAAGAGGGAGACCTCATCTCAAAAAAAAAAAATTCTAATGACAAAAACTGAAAGTATCTTTATGTAGCAAACTATGATAAAGGCCTTTTAACTTCCCAAAGTGGTAAAGTTAAAAATGTTTTCCTTTAAATGTACTTATTTTTTTAAGATTTATTTATTTATTATGTATACAGTGTTCTGTCTGCATGAACACCTGCACGCCAGATGCAGGCACCAGATCTCATTGAGGATGGTCGTGAGCTGTCATGTGGTGCTGGGAATTGAACTCAGGACCTCTAGAGGAACAGACAGTGCTCTGAGCTGTCTCTCCACCCCTTAAATATACTTCTCGAAATTTTTCTCAATTGTTTTCCACATAAAAAATCAAAATATTTGGACAAGATATGCACATGTCCAGTCACCTCTTTTAAGACTAGGCTGAGCTCAGTAAAATAATAAATGGTAAACATGAGTTAAAATCACAGGGAACTGTGTGCTACAGTGTATACCGTGCAGACTGGAGGCAAGCATCCAAGGTTACATGAATAACCGTGGACAAGCCAACCAACCTCCACTGTGTAATTCTCGGTTGCCTATGGGCTAATACAGGCTTATACATAACTTATAGATACAGGTAACTAAGATTTTTTTAAATACAAGTAAAATGTTTAGAATGGTGAGTGCATAGGCCAACTATTCAGTAAATACTACATTTTTTCCCCCCAGACAGGGTTACTCTGTGTAGCCCTGGCTGTCCTGGAACTCAACTATGCTGACCAAGCTGGCTTTGAGCTTATAGAGATCCATCTGCTTCTGCCTCCCTAGTGCTGGGATTAAAAGTGTGTGCTATCACCACCCGGCTCTTTTTTTTAAGACAATGAGAACCGTGGAAAACTCTTGATCATCAAGCCTAAAGGAAATTGGAGTTTTCAGGTTGTATTTACTTGTGTACAGAATATGACTCAAGGACAGCACCTGTGCTTTTTCCCTGAGGCAGCATGACTCATCTTTTTTCTTTGTCTCTGGTCTAGCAGAGCATCTTTTTTGGAATCTTAGTTTCTGACTCATTTTGGGCCTGATATCTCCTTGCCACACCTCCAGCTATCATCCTTTTCTGTCTTCCGGCTCCCCCCTACCTCCGTCTGCAGTGACTTGACCCATTTCCTCCAGACTCAGACAGTCTGGTTCTCTCTGCTGTCCTCCAGTTCTCGCTCTCTGTGGCTGTTATCAAAAGGGACAATTGCTGGGGCTGGTGACCTATGCCTGTAATCCCTTTCAAAAAACAAATAGCGGGACATGGTGGCCTAAACCCTTAATCCTAGCATTTGGAGATAGAGGCCAGGTGGCTCTCAATGAGTTCTAGGCCAGCCTGGTCTACGTATGGAGTTCCAGGCCAGCCAGAGCTACACAGTAAGCCCTGACTCAAACAAACAACAACAAAACAAACACATAAAGTTAAGATTGAGTGATGGGTTTTGTCTTTGTGTTTCTATAAATTCTATTGAATATGATGTTAACATGCTTACATCTATATCTATAAATTATATTAAATATAGCATGATTAACACATGCCATTGGTAGCTTATGTTTTATAGGGCTTGCACATTCTTCTCTTTATCCTCCGTACTGAGGACTCTAATACTGATGTACTTCCCTAGCTTTGAATAAAATAAGGTCTCCCTGCCTCTGCCTCCTTATTTGACTTTAGTGCTCTTTATTAATAGTAATATTCATAGACGCAGAGGGCGTGTGCCATGACCCACATGTGGAAGTTAGAGGACAGTTTTTATGGAGTCCATTTTTTCCTTCTACCTGTATGTGTCCTAGGGAGATCAGATTCAGGTCATCATGCTTGGGTGCCAAGTACCTTTGCCCATCGGGACATTTCAGTGGCCCCTGAATGTTCTTTTTAGAGAAACATATATGATTTTAAAACTTGCTTAATAATGGCTAGGTCTTTATCTTCTTCCCCAAGTCAGAGAAGAGACCCGTCCAAAATAAAGCAGCCACCACCATTCAGTTGGTAGCTGTATCTGAATTGTAATGGCTTCTAGAAAATAACAAATTTTCATGAGGTTGACCTGACCCAGATTAATTGATACATAGTCACTTAAAGTGGTGGCCAGTTACAAATGAAGCAAAAGAAATTGTCATTTTGACTCTAAAGATAAAAAACACAAATAAGCATGGCCACAGAGGGGTGACTTTTTAGAAGATCTGTTAATTTTTATTTTATGTGTTGTGCCCACAAATATGTCCGTGTGCCGCAGGAATGCATCGCCTGGGGTTATGAGCTATCGTGTGGGTGCTGGGAATGCAACCAGACTCTTCTGCAAGAGCGGCAGCCCCAGGGTGACGTTCATACGTGTTACATACCAAAAACACGCCACTTCACAATATGCTTACCCTGCATTTACTGCCAGTTACTTCAAGAGCAAAGGGTCAGCGCTCGCTCCGATCCCAAGTCCAGGACTTTTTCCTGAAGCTCACCAGCCCTCACTGCTATTTGCGTTCCCTTTAAGCATGTAGAAGTAGCTCCACAGATCGGCATTGAAAGCAGACACCTTGTGTAATTGTAACTAACTTGTCTGAAAGAAACGTTAGGTATAAACATCTTTTAAGGTTTCTTTCTCCCTTTTTTTACAATTTTTCAACTACAGTCAGCTAAGACCGGATACTTAGCCACCTGCATATACTGACTGAGGTGGCCTGGGCCATCTTTCAAAGTAGCGAGCAGAAGTCAGCATTTTTATAAATGACAAGATAGGGCATTCGTCCCTCCAAGTCGCTAGCCGGCTGACAAGGACACCTAACCTCAGAGGCTGGGCCTGTCAACATGTCTGGGGCCTTCCTGTTCCCCAGCTCAGCCCTGGCTCGGTTCCTCTGTGAGGCTGGGGACGTGCCCACAGCGCCTCTCCTCCGCTCCAGTTTGCCCCCCTCGTGGGGGTGAGAAGCTCTGGGATGAGAAAGGCAGAATTAGAACTTTCCCCAGTGTCGCGTTGAGTCGGCAAGCGTCGTCCAAAGGCTTTCTGCAGGACCGTGCACGATGCTCGAAAGCGATCTGTGTTCCCATCGCAGCCCGTGGCCAGCCTCCAGGGACAGCTGGCCTCGGAGCGTCCAGTGCGCGGCGCTGACCGGCGCTGACCGCAGGGCAGAAGCCGCACAGAGCTCGGAGTGCCTCCCTGCCCCGCCCGTCCCTCTCCTCCTTCCCCTCCCTCCCATCCCTTCCATCCCTCCAATCCTCTCCCACGACCGTCCCTCCCCTCCCTCCCCTCCTCTCCCGCGGAGTCCCCTGGCTTTTCACCGAGGCCAGAGGCTGGGAGCCCACAGGGCAATGAGCTGCGCCCCCCGTGGAGCCAAGAGGGCCGCTGCCAGGATCTGGGGTGCAGGTGGAAGGATGCCCACAGTGTCTGCGCCAGGGTGGCTTGCAACTTTCTTTAGGGTGGCCGGGATCCCAAGGGTTAACTTTGGGGAGAAAAACGAAAATGACCTACAGTAAGCTGCCGGGAAAATCTTTATTCCGTGTGAGCCTCAGCGTATACTTTTAGATTCAGTTTCTTCCTTCCTTCCTTCCTTCCTTCCTTCCTTCCTTCCTTCCTTCCTTCATTCCTTCATTCCTTCATTCCTTCCTTTCTTCTCTCTTTCTTTCTTTCCTTCCTTCCTTCCTTTCTTTCTCTCTTTCTCTCATTGTTGTTGGTTGGTTCGTTGGTTGGTTGGTTTTGAGTTTTTGTCTGTTTGCTTGACTGATTTTTGTTTTTTTCCGAGACAGCCTTGGCTGCCCTGGAACTCGATCTGTAGATCAGGCTGGCCTGGAACCCAGAGATCTGCGTGCCTCTGCCTCCAGAGTGCTGGGATTAAAGGCATGTGCTGCCATACCTGGCTTATGTTGGGTTTCTAATTATAAAATTGTCAATGGAACACGCCAGGGTAAAGGGGTCTTGGCACCAATTATTCACAAATCCTGTTACTGAAGCACAACACTAATTTCTTTTGTTTTCTCTACCGATCTTTTGTTGCTTCATTTTAAAATACTGCTCCTCCTGCTGTTCTCTTATCCTACAAAGCTGATACCTTTGTGTTGGTGCTGCAGTTTATACTCAGCCTATGAAGCCTACAGAAATTCTCTCTCTTCCTCCCTCCCTCTCTGTCTCTCTCCCTTCCTCCCTCCCTTTGTCTGTCTCTGTCAGTCTCTCTGTCTCTCCCCCCCTTCTCCCTCCCAAGTCACCCAAGTCATCCACCACCACACCTGGCCTCTTTCCCTCTCCCCCTCTCTCTAATCAAATTTTTTTAAATTTATGTTTGTTTGTATTTTATCTATTTATTTTTGCCCACAAGTATGTGCGTGCACCATGTGTGTGCCTCGTGTCTTCAGAGGCCAGAAGAAGGAACCAGTTCCCTGGAACTGGAGGGAGGGATGGTTGTGAGGCACCGCTGGAACCCATGTGGTCTCGGGAACAGGAAGTGCTTTCAACCGCTGTGCCACCTCCCGACCCTACAGCCAGTCTCTGGGAGCATACCTAACTCCCTGACTCTGTTTCCTCCTCGCTTGCCTGGAACTCCTCGTCCCTACTGAGTCCACCTGCCTGGGCTTGCCGGGTGCTGCCAGGCAGAGGAGCATAGCTCTTGGGATTTGTTAGACTTCTACTTCCTGCCCTCCAATTCTCTGGGGCAGGTCCCAAGGGCACTCTTCCATCTTACTGCGTTCCAGTCCCCTGACTTCCGGTCTCCTCTGTGGTGGTGGTAGTGGGGTGGTTACCGCAGCCGCTCAGACACTTTCTATTTCATTTCCTCAAATTCAACTACTAACGTAAACAGATGGGCAGAAACTTAGGATGGTTCCTTTTGAGAAATTTCCATATATGACGGTGCAAAAGCAACTGGCATTTAGTAAAAAATGTACTTTGCATCTGACTTTGTCTTCTGGGGCAAGCCACGTGCAGCGTGAGCCCCCTTGGAAGACTGGGCAGCTGTCACCACTCCCAGGGAACCGGGAAATCACAGGGGGAAACAGCAGACACTTGGCAGGCCGAAATGCTGCTGACATTGTTTGTTTCTTGTTTGTTTGTTTGTTTGTTTGTTTGTTTTTGTACAAGAATAAATTACATGAGACATTCAACACTTTATTATAAAATAGGTGTTGTGATAGGTAAGCTTGGCCAACTGTAGGTTAATATAGTTATCCTGAATATGTTCAAAGTAGGCTAAGCTAAAGGCAATGATGTCCAGTAGATGAGGTGTATTTTTTAATTAATCAATTTACATCTCGGCCATAGGCCCCTCCCTTCTCTCCTCCCAGTCCCACCCTCCCTCCCGCATCCCTGTTTCCCATAATAGGGGGCCCCTACCCAGACACGCCCAGGGCATCTATTCACATGAGGACTGAGTTATGTGCTTAGACCAAGTATTCAGCTGACAGTAGGTGTATGGAGTGAAGCCCCATCAAAATTTTAAAGCCATTTGTATATAATTCTACTTTATGAATTAGGTTTTTCTTCCTATCTGACAGTTATCTGTGTTCTAAGGCCCTTTCTGCTACTCTCAACTTATGTGTTTGTTTGGATTTTTTTTTGTTTTTTTCAGGACAAGATTTCTTTGTGTAGTGCTGCTCGCCTCAAACTCCGAGAACTGCCTGCCTCTGCCTTCTGAGCTCTGGTGTTAAAGATTAAAGGCTTGTGCTACCACCACCCAACTCTCTTGCCTTTTTTTTTTTATATAATTTATTTAATTTTATTCTCTGTGCCTTGGTATGAAAGTGTCAGAATCCAGGCTGCAAAATATTTTTCAATATTAATTCCAAAATAAAATTGTTTCTTGTCTTTTTTTGGTATAATCATCAGAATTACTATGTGGAAATCTTGATCCAATATTAAATTTTATGTGTGTGTGAGTGTTTTGACTCAGTGTGTGGTGCCCACAGAGGCCAGAAGCAGGCACTGGATCCTCTCAAACAAGAGTAACAAATGGTTGTAAGACACCGTGGAGAGGGGCTGGAGAGATGGCCCAGTCTGCTTTTCCAGGGGTCCCGAGTTTAATCCCAGCAACCACACGGTGGCTCACAGCCATCTATAGTGGGATCTGATGCTCTCGTTTGTCATGTAGGCATACATGCAAGTAGAGTGCTCACATGAAGAAATTCATCTTAAAAAAAAAAAAAAAAGACACCATGTAGAGGTTAGCAATTGACCCCGGGTCCGCTAGAAGTACAGCCAGTGCTCTTCCTTCCTGAGCCGTCTCTTCAACCCCATTACAGTTTTAACAGGCACAGGCCGGAGCGCATTGTGAGCACTCTCCCTACAGCTATGACTCTGAGTGTGATCTGTGTACTAGCCCCACTCATTACTTGGGAGATTATTATGAATTGTTGATCTTAGTTCCCAACCCAGACTTACTAAGTCAAACCCTGCATTTTAACAACCCCTCCCCAATTTACTGTGCACATGTTCAAGCTGGGGAGCAATAGACGGCAGGAACTTTCCTCTAGGGAAGTAATTTCTGACTTTCACTGCACATTAAATTCACCTGGGGGGAGCTTTTGAAAACTGCTCCCTCGGAGACTGATGTAATTGGCTGGAGGTTGGAGCTCTTGGCACTGGTACTTTGAAAGCCCCCTGATTGCACTGGGGTTGGGAGGGAGAGCGCTACAATTACAGGCTGACTTCATTAGGGGCCTAGTTGTTTCAAAAGCAGAAAGGGTGAGTTGGTCTGGGGGGGGGGGGGGGGCTAGAAAACAGTAGTGATCTGAGAGCATTAGGCATGAAACTGTGTTCCCAGGGCTTCATGGTGGTTATAACTGCCTGGCTTGGCACAAAGCCCCACCATTTCTTTGGTGTCCTTAATAAATAAATTTTATTTTTCAATAATTATCTTCCTGTTCTGACAACAAAAGGAACGTCTGAAATATTCCTGCCTTGCCTGCTCACTCTAAGGACTCACAGCTGAACTCCTGTCTGCATGTCTGGCCTCTGCTTTAAGTAGTCTTGTCATGGGAATGGAGAGATGGCTCAGTGTTTAAGGAGACTTGTTGGTTTTCCAGAGGACTGGAGTTCAGTTTCTAGCACTCACAGGATGGCTCACAACTGCTTGTAACTTCAGTTCCAGGTGATCTAATGCCCTTTTCTTGCATCTGCTGGCTCTTGCAGGCACATGATACACATACATACATACATACATGCATACATACATACATACATACATACATACATACATACACATACATGTACAATAATACTCCTTAAAAATTCTTGCCATGAACCAGATATAATCTGACTTCTCTCTACTAGTTCCTGTTTTGGTTTGAGAAATTTTAATTCCTTGTACAGTTCGAACTGCATACCTATAAATAGTTTCGACTGTAGTCATCAGCTCTGCTTATGATTCAACCATAATGATAAAGATCCTCCTTTTCAGCCCACCAGATAACCTTATCAAAAATGGTGTGGGAGTGTGACTGGGACATAGCTTAGTGACAGAGTGCCAGCCCAGCATGCTCAAAGCCCTGGGTTTCATGACTAACACTGAATAAATAAGTAAATGAGAGGAATTCATTTTGAATGGTACTCTGAGAACCTGTGTTGTTTTCTAATGATCACCATGCAATTCCATAAATGCCCATAAGGAAATGTTTTTTTTGTCTTGTATTTTATGTGTATGGGAGTTTTACATACACATAAAAAGCTTATATATGCCAGCACATCCAGGTCAGAAATCTCTTAGGATAGATAGTTAGGATATGGGGTATTACATGAAGTTCAGTTCGGGGGCACATAAAGTGTCAAAAACAGCTCGGACTCAACAAATATTTATCAATCATAGTTCCTTAAAAGTTCCAGCACTAGGGAGGTAGAGGCAAATGGATCTCTGTAAATTCGAAGCTAGCCTGACCGACATATCAAGTTTCAGGCCAGCCAGGGCTATATAATGAGACCATTTCAAAGAAAAAAATTCTTTTTGCCTTTTCCTACTTTCCAACAGTAGTGGAGAAGGATGTTCATAAGGATGATTGTGTGGTTTAAAATTCATTCCAGGAGTAGTTATCAAGCCCACATCCAGATCAGCAACAGGCAGAAAGAACAAGCAATGTAGGTTATAACACACTTTGCAGCTCTAAGTGCCAGAGGTGGGACCCGAACTCAAGCCTCCCTGACATCAAGAAACACCCTGGAAAATGCTCCTTTTTCTCTTAAAGTTCTTTGAGGTAAAGCTAGTTTCCTCCCCTTCAAGCCAACAGACTAGTGCAGATTCTGACTTGAAAGGCTTAGACACCAATAAACAAAGCCAGGTATGGTGATGCATACCTTTAATCCTGGTACTTGGGAGGCAGAGGCAGGTAGATCTCTGAGTTCAGGCCAGCCTGGTCTACATAGTGAGTTTCAAGACAGCCAGGTCTACACAGAGAAACCCCATCTCAAACAAACAAACAAACAAAAATTTAAAAAATAAAAGAGAAAGAAACCGCTAAGAAGTTTTTATCTTTGTCTATATGTGTGGGGGTGGTTTTCAATCCTAGTGTACTGTAGTGTAAGCCAGGTGTAGTGGCTCACAATGCAGCCCTAGATTTTGACAAGCAGAGGCAGGAGGATTGCCATATGTTCTGAGGGCAGACTAAACTTCATGGCGAGTTCTAAGTCAGCCTGGTATACATACATGCAGTCAAATGTGTGAGATATTTATTCAGAAAGACAAAAAGTGAGCTGGGCATGGTAGTGCAGGCTTTAAATCCTGGAACTGGGGTGACAGAATCAGGCAGTTCTGAGTTCTAGGCCAGCCTGGTCTACCTATAGAGCTTCAGGACAGCCAGAGCTACATAGAGAAACTATCTCAAAAAAACAAAACCCAAAAGTAAAAACAAACAAATGAGTAAAACCTGCTGCTTTCCTTAAGCGAGAGAGGACAGTAAAAACAGCAGCAAAATGGTGCTTTGCCAGCCCCCTGCTCTGGTGAGGTGCTGTTGTCTGTCTGTCCTTACTTCCCAGTCTCGGCATGCTGCTTGCATCTGACACAAACTTTAGGACATGCACTGTCCTAAAGGCCTCAGTCTCGCATGACATTTTCATTTGGATGGCAACGCTCCCAAGAGTGCATCTGTCAGAACCGTGTGCAAGAATAACAGGAAAGACAGCTGCTTTTCTTCTGCTCATTTATTTCAGTGTTCGGCAGTACCATGTCTAGTAAGAGGGTAAGCTCACATACCTTTGCTTCACTCTACATGACACTGAGCAGCCTTTCCACAGCCATGTGGGCTTGGCTACTTCTGGTTAATCTTAATAGAATGTTGAGCTTGCACGGCTTTAGGTTACTGGTTTTTAACTGCTGGAAGGAAAAGGCCAGTAAATAGAACACATTCCCAGCCATTTGACAGTTAGCCTGTAACTTTCCAACGCCAAAGCAAAGGTAATGACTGAAGTATTTCTTAACAGTTTTGAGCTTTCGTTATCTGAAATTGCATGTAGTGTATAAGACCTACCACATTTAATAGTTTCCGTTCACAAGGCTCATTCTGTTCTCTCCCCCAGCTGGGAGGAGAGCCAGCAGAGAAGCAAGGCAGTGGTGGAGAAAGAAGGCGAGGGTGAAGAGAGAACTTGATTTCAACAGAGCAGCTAGGAAGGCAGAGGGATTCTGCCATGTGGTTAGAAAGCTACCTTTAAGGAGCCAGTTAGAGGGGAGAGGTGATCTCAGACAAGTGTCACCTTCTTACTGGCGGAGCCTTGTGGCCATATGCACACGTGATCCTCATCACCGGGCACTCATGAGGTACTTTTCGTTCTCACCAAGATCAAAGATCATTATTTCCTCAGGCTATTTGTCTTAATCAGGATTACCATTACCTTTGCTGTGATGAAACACCATGACCAAAGCAAGTTGGAGAGGAAAGGGGTGACTCGGCTTCTGCTTCCACATCACAGGCTGTCGCTGGAGGAAGTCAGGACAGGAACACAAACAGTTCAGGAACCTGGAGGCAGGAACTGGTGCAGAGGCCATGGAGGGGTGCTGCTCATGGCTTGCTCCCCATGGCTTCTTGCTCAGCCTGCTTTCTTATAGAACCCAGGACCACCACCCCAGGAGTGGCACCACCCACAATAGGCTGCCCCCCACCATCAATCAGTAATTAAGAAAATGTCCTCAAGTCGGATCTTATGGAGGCATTTTCTCAGCTAAGGTCCCCTCCTTTCAGATGACCCCAGCTTGGGTGGAGTTGAAATAAACCTGCCAGCACAGCACTTTTCATCTCCCAGGTTGGTGTCAGAGTCACCAAGCAGACAGGGATGACCTTGAACTTGGGCTACTCCTGTCTTCGCATCCCAAACGTTGGGATCACAGGCCTAGGCCACCAAGTCAGCAGAGGGGATCAAGCCCAGGGCTTGGTGTGTGAGCTACACTAGCTCTCCACTGACTGAGCCACACGCCCAGTCACTGGGAAATGTGCAATCCCCATTACTCAATACACAGGCTAGCTGGGGCATCAGGAGCAGCCGCCCCAAGGCCCTCCAGCTGATCCCCAAGCTCTGGGTAAGTGGTTTTACCTGGTCTCTAAATGCAAAAGACTTTGGAAGCCAGGGTCACCCCCACACCAGATAGGGACATAGTACTGTAATATTGTGACTGTGTAATAATGCGGCTTCAACTGCATATGTGAAATACTTTTGGGTTCTGCGTGAGGCTTTCCCTCTACAAATCCTTTCTCTTTTCCCGAACCACTTTTCTGCATTCTCCATTTTCAGCTGCTTGGCCTTCTTTTTCCCCCCTCCCAAACTGCCTAGTGGCTGGTTACAGGCTTAATCAGCCTAGAATTGCCCTTTCCTTCTCTCTCCCTGCTGGGCTCCAATGTTTTAGTTCCTACAAGACTTATAAAAATTGGTGACTGATAAACTAATTTAAACTAACCTATTAATGACTGACACCATCTAGGGAATTAGTAGATGAGGTTTGGGGACCAAATCTTCCCTGTGGCTTCCCTGTTCCACCTGAGCAGGAGCCTAATTAGTTTACCTCCAAGAGTATTGCTGTTCGAGTTAATTGACACTCTGTATTAGGAAAGATGTGATCTAAATGTGAAATAGGCCTTTGTTAAGGAAGCTGCCCTTTGGATTTGACTGTGTCTACCACGTAGGAAATGAAAACCTAAGCAAGTACATGCCAGCTGAGCAGCACACCCAGCCCCCATGACCAGGCTGTTGAACTCTAGCCCTTAATTCTTTGTGACGTTTTACATGTATCTATCTATGGTGGGGATCTTGTGTGTTAGAGGACAGCTTTTGAGAGATGGTGCTTTCCTTCCACATGTAGGTGCCGGGGATAGAACCCAGGTCATCAGGCTTGGCAACAGGTGCCTTTACACGCTGAGCCATGTCCCCCATCCACCCGTTGAAGTTTTATAATTGGTTGAAGACATGGACGTAATTTTGAAAGAATTTTTCCATAGGTGCATTTGAAAGAGCATTTGACAACCATCACTTAGAAAGTTTAATTTAATTTTTCTCTAGAATTTGAATCACGTAATTCCCTCAGTTAAATAAGCATTTCTTTGTGTGTGCATGTGTGCACTCGTGAGCCCTACAGGTTGACATCAGATTGTTTTGTTTCGTTTTGTTTTTCTCAGTTGTTTTACACTGTATTTTTTGAACAAGTCTCACTGACTCTGGAACTCACTAATTAGCTAGGGTAGCTGCCAGCAAGCTCCTAGGAGCCTCCTGACTCACCTGTGTCACCAAGCCTGGCGTTTTACAAGGCTGCTAAGAATCTGAACTCAGTTCCTCCTTCATGCACAGCACACGCTCACCACCAGGCATCTCCCCAGACCCAGACAGTTTTGCCTGAATATGGACCAACACTCTGCCTGGTTTGATAAACATATTTTTCACTTGTTTAAACTGCCAGTCAAGCCTGCAGAAGAGTGAATCCAAGTCCAGCCTGGGCAACTTTGGGAGACCTTGTCTCAGAACAGAAAGTAGAAGTCGGGTCAGAGATGTAGCTCTGTGGGAGAGCATTTACTCTCATGGTTCAATCACCAGCCTGCAAAAATCAAAGTGTGATGAGCCAGACTTCTTATCTGACACATTTAGCCAGGTAAGACGGCACCCGCCTGTAACCCCAACAGGTGGGGGCTGACACAGGAGAAGAGACAGTTCAGGGCCAGCGTTATTAGGCAATGAGAGCTTGTCTAAATGTGATATTTATGATGGCTCCGGGACTCAGAGCACTTGCTGCCCTTGCAAAGGACTTGGTCCCAGTGCCCAATGCTCACATGGTGTCTCACAACCATCTATAACCTCAGTTCCAAGGGATCCGACACTCTCTTCTGGCCTCCCTGAGTACCAGGCATGCAAGCAAAGTTCACACAGACATAAGGCAGAGAAAATAAATACCCACACAGATAAAATAAATCTAAGCTAAGCCCATAAGTATATAAGTATAAATAACTACATAGATAAATGTAATTGTATACTTAAAGGTGTAGCTAATTATATTCTCCTTTCATTACTGTATCAAATTATAAAGCTTAAGTTGGATTCATAGTCTCAGCATTTAATAAATATAAGTCAGAAGTAATTTAGTAAACTCTATTTATTCTTTTTCATCCACTTAAAATAGATATTCCTATCTGAGTTCTTTCCACATTTGTTTATGCTCTATTAGATCTATTCACTTATTTTACATGAATTTGTTAGGTCTTTTTAATAGGCTTAGCATTTGTCTAAGTGATATTTGAACATGATGATCTTATTTTTCATTTTTAAGTTGTTTTGTTTTTGAGAGAGGGTCTCATTGTATACTTCTGGCTGGCCTGGAACTCAGGTGGTTTATAGACTATCATTGTGCTGAGCTCCCTATAACTAATGTCCATAGCGAATTCTGCAGATGATGCTAGCATTTTCACATATAGAACTGAGGATTCAGGTAGGCATAAAGTAGGCGGTAACTCGTCAAAGCTGAAATGGCTGCTGTGTGCCAGAAGTAGCCCAGTACCAAAGTCTACGATAGCAAGTCACCTCCAAAACTGTATAATGACCTCTGTATCTTGCAGCATGCAGGCATCTGTGATTAACAATTTGGGGGGGGGGGTCTCAGCAGTTAGTACTTTTTGCAGCCAGGCGTGGTGGCACACACCTTTGAACCCAGCACTCAGGAGACAGAGGCAGGATTGCTGTGAGCTTGAGGCCAGCCTGGCCTACACAAAGCCAGTCAGTCCAGGACAGCCAAGGCTACACAGAGAAACCCAATGATTTGGATTTCCTGGCACCCATATGGTAACTCGCAGCCGACCATCCTTAACTCCAGTTCCAGAGGACCCAATTCCCCTTTTGACCTCCATGGACACCGGACAAGCACATGGTACAGACATACAAGCAAGTAAAGTATAGAGAGTAATGTAGGGGCTGTCCTAGGGAAATAGGCTGTCTGTGAAGAGAGCACTGGCTGTGCACTCGGGAGGAGCCACAGAAAAAGCTGGGTGTGGTGGGCCTCCTGTAATCCTAGGGCCCTGAAACAGAGGCAGGTGGATGCCAAGAGCTCGCTGGATGGCCAGTCTGGTAGAATCGGTGAGACCTGGGTGCAGTGAGAAACCCTGTCTCAAAAAATAAAGTCAGGAACCGAGCGTTAAACTATAGGAGCCTAAAGGCCATTCTCATGCAAACCACCACAGCACATAAGCCCCACGACCTGAGCCTGATCTCCAAAATCCACGTAAAAGGCCGGATGCACATACCCGTAATACCAGCACCCCTGTGGTGAAATGGGAGGCAGAGTCAGGAGAAGCAGGGGAAGGTAGCTTGGAGTACACAGCACAGCACCAGAAACAAAGGGGAGAGACCCAACCTCAAAGAAACAATGTGAATGGTGCCCGAGGAGCAATACCCAAGGATGCCCTCTGACCTCCATATGCCCATGCTCACATACGCACCTGCGTTCACATACCAGCACACACATACACTCACACACACACACATACCCTCACACATACACACACACACACACACACAGTTAATTCTGATACAACCTGATCTTACTTTAAGAAACAAAACTGACCTTGTCCTGAGGAAGGCTACTGGAAAGAAGGAAAAGTAAATGAAGACATATCTCAAGCAATGAGTTAGCTTGGAATAGAACTGTGATAGTAGCCATACTAGGAAAATTAAATTTGCTTCGGAGATAGCTGACAAAGAAAAACGTGAAACCTTTATGAACTGAACAATGGGGATTTGAGAAAAGTGTGTGGACTTGCTTATCGAATCTATTTAGTTTTGAGGGTCCCCTGTAACTCAAGCTTTCCTCAAATGTACTCGGTAGCCAAGAGTGTGAGCTTGAACCTGTGCTCCTCCTGCCTCTTCCTTCTCTTGAGGGCTGGAATTACCAGCATGTACCACCACATCCTAGTTCATGAAGTGCTAGAAACTGAACCCAAGACCTCTGTGTTCTACAAATTGAGCAACAGGCCCTGAACTCAACCTTCCCTCTCCCTTTTCCTCTCCTCTGTTCTTTGCTCTTCTCTCTGTCTCTACCTTCCAGGTGTAGGATTAAGCTGTGCCCCAACACCAAGCCTGGTCAGGAGCTAGTTTGTCTATTTAGATTTCTATTTTGAGGCAGGATTTTGTGATGCTACCCAAACTGGTCATGTGTCCTCCTGTCTCAGCTTCCCAAACACTTGGGATTACAGATGTATACCAACACATTATTCAAAAGTGTGGTTTCACCATAAAAAAGGTCAGGATTTAGAGATAAAGTATGTTGGGAACTAATCAACAATCGCAATGGTAAAATATAAGAAAAACTTTCTAAAATGTAGTCTAGTTCAATTTACAAATACAGTACATTTTGCTGGAAATAATTAAGTGTAATTGGTAAAATCTAAGTGATTCCTGAGGCTAGAGAGATGACTCAGTGGAAGAGCACTGGCTGTTCTTCCAGGGGACATGGGTTCAATTCCCAGCACCCACATGATGGCTCATAAGTGTAACTCCAGTTCCAGGGGATCCCACACCTTCCTCCAACATCCATGGGCATCAGGACCTTGTGTGTGTATCATGTGCTGGATAGACACATATGCAGGCAAAACACACACACACAAAATAATCATAAAAGCATTTCTGAAAAATCTCACTCCTGATTTTGCTCTGAGCTGTCTTCTCAGAACATTTAAAATGGCATTCTAACATACTCTGAAGTCACGCCTGGGGAGACCAGGGCCTCACTGTTGATGACTCACTACTCTGAGTGTCTTTGAACCCAGCTTGGTAAAAGCCTTTACAGGTATTCAAGTTCACACCATCTCTGACTAATAGCTCCCAGGTAATTAGATTTTGTGATCCTGCCCACCTGACATATGAATCAGTTTCCTGTTAATAACCCTCTTGCCTATTTAAAACAAAATAAGAAAATTCAAATAACAACAATGGCACCAGCCCCAGGAAAACACCAAGGAGTCTAAAATAACCATGACAACGTCTCAGTTTAGATAGAATTCCTCAGAACCCTATGAGGCAGTGCTGGAGAGACCCTCGCTGCTCTTGCAGAGGGTCGGAGTTTAATTCCTAACACCCACTCCAGGTGGCCCTCAACCACCTGCAACCATAGCTCCAGGGCGTGCACCGCCCTCTTCTGAGGCCACCTGCATACACGTTCGTAAAAAAAGATGCGAAGCTTTCCTTGTGAACATGTTGAGAGTAGACCTAGAATACTGAAAACTCGCTCTTCAGACAATGTCTGTGTGGCCCGTGAGCCTGCTCGTGGGCAGCGGGGCTTGCTGCCCAAACTGACACCCTGGGTTTGATGCCTGGACCGTGCAAGGAGAGAACTGACTCCTTCAAGTTCTCCTCTGACCTCCACAGGTGCACTGTGGCACTTGTCCCCACCCCCCACAATAAGTTAATTAAAGTGAAATAAAAATGAACACACACCCATTGAGGCTTCCCCGTTGGCATGCGTTAGTTGTCTAGGAAGAGAAACCGTTAAGGAAACATAATGACAGTGTGAGGGGACAAGCACTGCAGGGTTCATTTACAAAAGACGGTCCTCTGGGTTCGAGGAGACAGTGGTGTGTATAAGACAGAGGAGCTGACTAGAATTAATTCTGGTCACTCCAGTGTGTCAGGGGCACAAATCTCCTAAAGCACAAGATGCATTTCTGAGCTATTAAATTTGAGCCCCACAGTATCTGTGAAGGGAAAAAGGCCGTTCCCTGGTAAGCCTCTAATTTAAACCTTGCTTTATAGACGCGTTAACCTCACTCCTGAGAAAGCAGGGTCCCCCAGAAGTTCAGTGACTAGCGGCGACAGCTGAATAAATGCCACACCGCTTCTGTTAGTGCCCTTCTAGCTCTGGCAGGAATGTGCGCTACCTCAGGATTCAGGACAGGAGAGCCCAATTCCACAACTCTGTGAATTCTTACAAAGGAAATGCACATCCATACCAGCATTCCTATTTTCCCAAGCATCCCTTCATCCCAGGTGTCCTTGTGTTGTGTAACCCCCGCACTCTGGAGGCAAAGACAAGATTACTGCAAGATCAATGCCAGCCTGGTTATCTCAGTTAGGGTCACTATTGCTGTGATGAAACACCATGACCAAAAACAACCTGGGGGGAAGGGACTTATTTGGCTTACATATCCTGGACCACGGTCCACTGAAGGAAACCAAGGCAGGAACTGAAACCCAGAAGGAGCCTGGAGGCAGACGCTGATGCAGAGGCCATGGAGAAGTGCTGCTTATTGGCTTGCTTAGCTGCTTTCTCATAGGACCCAGGACCAACAGCTCAGGGCTGTGCACACCCGCCATGGACTGGGCCAGCTCCCATCCATCACTGATTAAGAAATGCCTGCCTACATCCAAATTTTACAGAGCTATTTTCTCAGTTTGGATTCCCTCCTCCCAGATGACTCCAGCTTGTGTCAAGTTGACATAAAACTAACAGAGACATGGGTTTTTGCAGCAAGCTGGAGGCTAACACAGTGAAGAGGCCTGCCTCAAACAAGCAAAAGCATCTGTCCATTCAAAACAGACGTCTGTGTTCACTAACGGATGGGACTGGCAGAAGGAGCTGTTTCAGAGACGGACGCTGTCTGCCTCAATTTTTTTTTTTTTTTTTTAAAACAGGGTCTCACTAAATATCCCTGGCTGGTCTAAACTATGTAGACCAGGTTGGCCTTGAACTTATAGAGATCAGCCGGCAACCTGCCTTCCCAGTCCTGAGATAAAAAGGCCACCTTGGGGGCTGGAGAGGTGGCTCAGAGGTTAAGAGCACTGTCTGCTCTTCCAGAGGTCCTGAGTTTAATTCCCAGCAACCACATGGTGGCTCACAACCATTTATAATGAGATCTGATGCCCTCTTCTGGCATATAGGCATACATGGAGGCAAAACATTGTATATATAATAAAAAAAATAAATTTTAAAAAAAAGGCCATATGTTTTTGACATATAAACCAATTCAGGGTGAAGCTGGAGAATGGCTCCCCTGTTAGGAGGTTAATTCCAGGGCTGAGGGTGTAGCCTGGGGCAGAGGAGTTGCCTAGCACATACAAGGTGCTGGGTTTGACCCACAGCAACATGGGAAGGAATCTGTCTGTGCACATGGCCTGAAAGAAAGGGACCAGCCACTGTGGCTAGGACTTCCTCTCAAAGAACAGCCAACTCTTTCATTAAAGGCAAACAGTCAGCTGCATCAATAAATCAGTACCCTTTAAATAAAATAAATAAAAGCAGGTAATGAGAAGATAATTAAGAGCTTGTTATCAGTGGTCAGGGTCATCTGGAATGCATTTTCATTATTAATTTAGAGACAGGATCTCACTGTATAACCCCTACTGGCCTCAAATGTGTGGTAATCTTCCTGTCTCTGGCTGTTGAGTGTTGGGATTACAGGTATGAGGTTATGAGTATTAGCTCTGGGCATTCAAACCCTTACAGCCTGCTCTAGTCATAGAGTTAACAATCAGGTTAACTTGCTGGAACCATCATTTTTCTCTTCCTTTCCTTCCTTCTTTCCCTCCTTCCTTTCTTTTTCTTTTCTTTCTTCTTTCCTTTCTCTCTCTCTCCAACTCCCTCTCTTCTCTTTCATCTTTTTTTTCTCCTGAACTCACTCTGTAGACTAGGCTGTCCTTGAACACACTTAGATCTGCCTGCCTCTGTCTGCCTCCTGAATGCTGAGATTAAAGGTGTGTGCCACCATGTCCTATATGGAACCATACTTTTTCGAAGGGGGCACTCTTGCAGTTTGTATGTGAAATTGTCAGTGTTATCCATAGAACTGTAAAGGAAAAAAGCAAAATGGTGCTCAGTCGTGCTTGCGTGACGTGACCTCAAGTAGGGCAGAAGTGACGTAATGGCTGGAATGTTACTGTTTGGGAAGGATTAGGAGGGATAACCCTGTTGCAGAGGTGTGTCATTGGGAAGTGGGCTCTAGGGAGTCAAAAGCGCAGGCTCTGCCCAGTTGCTCTCTCAGCCTCCTGTGTCTGGGTCAGTTGTGAAAGCTCTCAGCTACTGCTCCACCACCATGCCTGCCTGCCTGCTGCCATGTTCCCCACCATGACAGTTATGCACGCTAACTCTCTGGGACCACAAACTTCCAATTAAACGCTTTCTTTTCTAAGTTGCTTCGATGTTGGTGTTTTGTCACAGCACTAGGAAAGTAGCTAAGACACCCGGAGGAGGTTTCTTTAATGTGATTACATTGCCAAAGACAAACCGTTCCACCACGTGCGGTAGGCAATCGTTTCCCTAAGGCCTACAGTGTTTTCTGTGATGGCTCAGTGGTCAAGACCTGGATTCAGCTCTCAGCATCTGCATGGTAGTTCACAACAGGCCGTGACACTAGTTCCAGGAGACCCAGCCCCCTCTGCAGGCCTCTGTGGGCTCCTGGCACACTTGTGGTACACAGCCAAATATGCAAACACTCATGCACAAAATAAAAATGAATCTTAAAAAAGAGTATGCCCTATGACACAAGTACGCATCACACACGCACACAACATAAGTAAATACCTAATTTTTTTTATTAGTTCAGTGGCAGTTACAAAAAAACCCCCACACAGTTCTTATTTTTGTGCTTATCAGAAAACAGTACATATTCTCTTCAGGAAAAAAAAAAAATTAGAAAAAGGTAGTTTATAAACACCGTTAAACTGATCCATCCAGAAGTAACAACTAGTCTGTGTTAAAATCCTGATATAAAGTTAAGGCATATCATGCATCCAGTTTTTCTCCCCTCTCCTCGCCCCCATTTTGTTTTTGAGACAGGGTCTCACCGTGTGGCCCAGATTGGCCTTGAACTCACAGAGATCCACTTGCCTCTCCCTCCTGGGTGCTGAGGTTAAAGCTTATGCCTTGTTGCCTGGCAATTACATCGCTTTGTTATCTTTTTTTTGCTTGAACTGTGTTTTAAAAATGCCAACTTGTGGGGCTAAAATACAACCCGGGGTGTCACTGTTGGGGGCAGCACAGCCACCAGCTGTTCAGCTGTCATCATAATTTATTTAATCTCTGTTTGCTAAATATTTGGATTACTTTTTCTTTTTTCCTACAAATCCCCCGCCACCCACCCACCCACACACCTAGGGATCAGAGCCTCGAGCTGGACAAATGGCTCCAGAACCTGCATTAAAAACTGGTGTGGTGGGCTATTGCTACGATTCCTGAGCTCTGGACGCTGACACAGGCCAGTCTCTGGGTCTCGCTAGCCACAAACCTGAGCACCTCAGTGAGGTCCAGGGCAGTGAGGGCTTCTAGTCTCTGGCACGACGTGGGAAGTCCCAAGGAATGACCCCTGAGGCCGTCTCTGGTCCTATATGCATATGAGCACAAACAAAAAGTAGGTATTTTAAAAAATGCATTTATTCCTTGATTTTGGGAGGTAAGGGGGAGTGCCATGGCAAACTTGAGGCCAGAGGACAACTTCTGTCCTCCCACCACGTGGTGCTGGGCATCAAGCTCAAGTCATTAGGTTTCGCAGCAAGACCCGTTAACTTGCTGAGCCATCTTGCTGGCCATAGGCTTAAGTTCTTTGTTTTTGTTCGTATAACTATTTTTTTAAGAGAGGGTCGCTGGACTGGAGAGGTAGCTCAGTTGTTAAGTTTCTTGCTTTGGCAGATAAACCAGGTTGGATCGCCGGCACCCACATGTAAACAGTTTCATCAGACCTAATACAGCATATTGTGCAATACATAAGCATAGAAAAGATACGCACACACACAAAATAACCCTAAAATGAAAATAAATCTTAAAAAGAGAGAGAGAGAGAGAAAGTCTCACTGTGTAGCCCTGGCTAGCCTAGAACTCACTGTCGTAAGCCAGATTGACTTTAAACTCACACAGACCTGCCTCCCAAGCGCTGGGATTAAAGGTTTGGGTTTGTTTTCTGTGTTTGCGGTCCTTTTGTTTTGTTTTGTTTTGTTTGTTTTGAGACAGGGTTTCTCTGTGTAGCTCTGGCTGAACTGAAACTCACTCTGTAGACCAGGCTGGCCTCCAACTCAGAGAGAGCCGCCTGCCTCTGCCTCCTGAGTGCTGGGGTTAAAGGCCTGTGCAACCTTTAAAAAAAAAAAAAAAGTTTTCTTGTTTTGTTTTGCGGTGTGTGTGCAAGTGCCTACAGAGTCCAGGAAAAAGCACTGAACCCCTCGGGTACGGGCTGCAAGTGCCTACAGAGTCCAGGAAAAAGCACTGAACCCCTCGGGTACGGGCTGCAAGCTGCCTGATGCCCTTTCTGAGAACCAGACTTGAGTCCTCTGGAAGAGCAGCAAGCACACCGAAACACTGAGCCTTAAGCTGGGCACAGTGGCGCACGCCTATAATCCCAGCACTCAGGGAGGCAGAGGCAGGGGAATCTGTGAGTTCAAAGCCAAACTGGTCTACAAAGTGAGTCAAGGACAGCCAAGGCTACACAGAGAAACCTTGTCTTGAAAAACCAAAAAAAAAAAAAAAAAAAAAAAAAAAGTTAATTCTTTGTATTTTATGTGTGTGAACACTTTGCCTGCACGCCTGGTGTCTGAAGATGTCAGAAGGAGTTAGGTCCCCGGAGCTGGGGTCCTAGCCGGATGGGAGCCACCATCTGTGTGCTGGCAGCTGAACCCCAGTCCTCTACAGGAGTGGCCAGTGCTCCTGACCACGGAGCCTTTGCTCCATCCACCAACCTCAAACGCCTGAAGGCTGAGTAACAAAGAGTAAGTTGAAGGCCTGGGCTACGTGAGATTCGTGTCACAAACAGCGAACGCTTTGGTGTCTAATCTATCATTCTATTCTTCTGCTTACTGCATTGCTCTTAGGAACTAATGAAAGCAGCAGTGCTCAACCTTCCTGATGCCCTGACCCCTCAGCAGAGCTCCTCAGGCTACGGTGACCCCCTCATAGAACTGTTTCCATTGCTGCTTCGTAACTGTAATTCTATTATTGTTATGAATCGTAATGTAAATATCTGTGCTTTCTGATGGTCTTAGGCGGCCCCTGTGAATGGGTTATTCAGTACCAACCCGCACAGCGGGGTCATGATCCACAGATTGAGAACGGCTGAACTAATGTTATATAACACACACATCCTCCTAATACTACTTCTTAAAATCTTCTATTATTTGAACTCAAGAGCTTGCCTCAAATCATGATCTGAAGCCTCAGCCTCCCGTGTGCTAGAATTATTGGTACGTGCCATCATTCCTAACCTGATAGACTTTTTTGCAACGTAATGCCATGTGAAACTTCTGTGGAAATGAGATAGACACAGAGATGTAAACGATTTTCTTCAAATGGTTTCCCTGGCGTTTGAGTGAGATGAGACAGTGAGTGAGCCGTGCCCCCTTCTGCCTCACAGTGCTGCCTTTTTCATTTTTTTATCTTAGTATCGATTCTGGTCTTTCTCTTTTGTTATGCTGAGTCACCTATTTCCTCTCCTCCTTTTTAAGGGAAACAGCTTATTTACTGTTAGGTAAGAGACCGTGAGCCAGGCTGTTCCTCAAATTTCAGCTAATTCATTAGCGAGGAAAAGGATAAAGTTGTTCACCATGGTTTGCCACTTGAGAATTGACAACTTGCAGCGGGGTGTGGCGACAGGCTTGCAACGCTAGCACTTTGGAAGCTGCTGGGAGAGGATCATGAGTTTGATGCCTTACCTCCAGCTGTAGGCCAGCCCACGTGCGCAGTGCAGGCAGCGAGATGTTAAAAGCAGGTAGCAGTGGGGAGGCAGGGGGAGAAAAGAGGTGGCTCAGCAGGTAAAGGCCCCGAGAACCTATATGATAACCTGCGTTCAAACCCCAGGACCTACATGGAGGGAGGAGAGAAAGGACTCTTGCAAATTGTTTGCCCTCTGACCTTCACCCTAAGAGGACTGAGTGTACACGCACACAAATAAATGCAATAAAAGTTGCAAAGATAAAAATTCAAAGTTTCCATTCTAGATGGGACAATGAATCTAACCTGTCCTTCCACACTTCCCCTGCGTTTGCCTTTTGTTGATGTCTTTATTGTTTATTGGAAAGAACAACGGGGGGTTCAATAAAGACCCAGCAGAGCTGGGACCCTAAAGGGGTCCAGCTTGCTTGACAGTCATGTAGTCCAGAGTCTCATGTAGTCCAGGCTAGCCTCAAACTTTATAGGTAGCTAAGGATGATCTTGAACTCCTGATCCTCCTGCCTAAAGCTCTCAGGGGACATGATTTCAGATGTGTACAATTCCCTCGAATGCCAGCCAAGTTCATTGTCTTAGCTTCTGCTACACATACTTAAACTGTTGTAGTCATGTTAGGATCAAACCAGAGCCTCACACGTTCTAAGCCAGAGCTCTAGAACTAAGCCATGTCCCAGGTCCAACTGTTAGTTGATCTTTTGAAATAACTATAGATGTCAACCGTGGAGAGCAGATCTAAGCACCTTTTACCCAGACGCCCACAATGATAACAGCTTGTGTAATTATCATATATGATTAAGGCCTAGGAAATTGACATGAATACAGTCCATACAATTTATGCAGCTTTTCGTTGTTTGGTTGGTTTGGTTTGTAACAGCAATGGTTTCTCTGTGTAGCCCTGGCTATCCTGGAACTCACTGTGGGGACCAGGCCGGCCTGGAACTCAGAAATCCACCTGGCTCGGCTTCTCGAGGGGCGGGATCAAAGGCATGCACCAGCACCGCCTGGCTCATTTATGCAGCTCTGAAAGCACAACTGTGTGTGCATAAAATTCTACACAGCTTTAGCACAGATGTGGCTCAAGCACCGCAGGCCCCAGCTTGCCTCTCTACCTCCCGGCAACTCCTAGCAACCAGCAAACTGCTCTTCCCGTCCTTAAGATTGCTACATGAACAGCATTACATGGTGTGTAAACTTTTGAAGGATTTTTTTTAACAAAAAGTAAGAACCTGTTGTTTTGTAACAGAAATCCACGTTGTTGTATAGATTAAGTTTGTCCCTTTTTATTGCTGAATATTATTTCATGCTATACATGCACCACAGTCTCTTTAACCACTGAACATATGAATTATTTTCATTTTGGCTTGTTCTAGTTTGCTTTTCTGTTGGGAAGGCAAGGGTTGGGGTTTTTGTTTTGTTTTGCCTATACTTCCAGGTTATAATTTACCACTAAAAAAATGTTAGGGAAACCCCACCACCACCACCACCTTGTTTCTCTTGCTCAGCCAGCTTTCCTATACAGCCCAGGCCCACCTGCCCTCGGTGTGGTGCTGCTCACAGATGGACTAGCACTCACAGAAAAGCCTCGCCACCATGCCCGCAGGCTGCTGACTGAGGCAAGCCCCCAGCTGAGTCTCTCTCAGAGAACTCTAGGCTGAGTCTCTCTCAGAGAACGCTGGGCTGAGTCTCTCTCAGAGAACTCTGGGCTGTCTCTCCCTCAGAGAACTCTGGACTGTGTCAAGTTGAAGCTAGCTGGGGGTTTGAAGGTAATTGGGAACAAAGCTATGAATACTCACACATGTGTTTCTGTACAGAATTAGATGTTTTTCATCTCTCTTTTATAAGTGCCCAGAAGTAAAATTGCTACAGTACATTTTCGATTTTATAAGAAAACTACCCTGGACTGAGGATACAGCTCAACTGGCAGAGGGCCTGCCTAGCGCACAGGAAGCCATGTGTTGGCTCGCCAGCACCTATAAAGTGGTTACGGTGTCAGAGGGAGTGTGTCCTCCTCCACACGGGGAGGGAGAGGTCAGCCTGAGCTACAGAGCCTGACGCAAAACGCACAATAATATAAACAAACAGCACAGTCCAAATGCGGCATTCTTGCTAGTGCTGGGCGTTATCTTTATTTACTATTTTATTTTGACAGGTGTGCCATGACATCACCTTGTGGAGTTCTGCAGGATTTATAGGAAGGGTCCCAGCCTGGTCTGGAGCTCGGTGTGTAGGCCACGCTGCCCTTAAGTTCCCAGTAGTCCTTTGCCCCTGTTCTGGGATTACAGGTGTGAGCCACCATGCCTGGCCTTTCATTACAATTTGCTTTGTTTGTTTTTTGTTTGTTTGTTTGTCTTTTCTGAGACAGGGTTTAGCTTTGTAGCCCTGGCTGCCCTCGTAACTTGCTATGTAGCCCAGGATGGTTTCGAACTTAAGGCAATCCCCTTGCCTCAACTTCCTGAATGCTGAGATTACAGGACTTCATTACAACCTCCAACCAGCCAGTGTATTTTTAATTCACCTTTCCCTGATGTCTAAGGAGTCTGGACAGCCTGCCACGGCCTATACCATCTATGTGGAAGAAGTTCCACAAAATAACCAGCTGTTCATGCCCTTTCCCTGCTTTCTTCTTGGAGACCGTGCTGTTTGTAGTAGTTTGAGAACAGGTTCCTGTACCCCGGGGCTGGCCTGCAGCTCACAGTAGTCCTCTGGCCTCAGAATCCCAAGAGCTGGGATTATGGGATTATGTGCTAGCATCTTTGCCTTTTGTTTGGGACATGGGCTCCGGTAAGCTGTAGTGGCTTTGAGCTCACTAGAGAGACAATCCTCCAGCCTCTCGGCCTCCACCCTCACCTTCCCAGCGCTGGGGGGTTCATTTATAGTTTTTGATTCCAGTAAAATAAACTCTTTTCAAAGTTGTTCTTGCCCTAGTGAGTCCGTGTAACCTAGTAGTAGCTGGTAGGTTCCAAAGCCAAAGGAGGCTCTCCCACAGCATAGCTAATGACGTTGGACAAGCATATAAATATTACCAAATTCCTTCCCCTCACCTGAAAATGGAGTGGTGAAGACTAAATTACTTACTATTGAAAAATGCCCTGATCAGGCACACTCCTTTAATCCCAACACTCAGGAGGCAGAGGCAGGTGAATCTCTGTTAGAGATCAGCCGGTGCTACACAGTGAGACACAGCGAGACTCTGTCTCAATAAATAAAGTAAAGGGAAAAAAGAAACCTATCATTTTGTTAAAAAAAAAAAAAAAAAAAAAAACAGCGAACCCTAGTATTCCTTTCCTGAAAGAACTTACTTCCTGTTCCGGCAAGAAGGCAACTTAGGCACTGGGAAGCTGAATAGTTTTCTTGGCAGATATGACTCAAGGACCTGGGCTCCTCAGTTATTCTTTCATCTTCTGGTGCCATCATTGTCCTCTAGGTTTGGGGGGAATCTTTTCAGTTATTTGGTGGGAAAAGGAGAGGGAAGTGGAGCAGGGTTTGGGACTTTTCTGTAGCAGAGGCACCTCTGTCTCCCACAGGCCACAGAGCTGAACTCACCCACACGGGCCCACGTATCTGCCAGGGAAGTTAGGAAATGCGGTCTGTGTACCCAGGAGGAAAATAAACAAGAGCTGTCTGGCGGGAAATACTGCGCAGTTCTGTGTCACCCCGGGGGCGGAGGTGGGGGTGGTTGGGTGGGGGTGGCGGCCCTCGCAGAACAGGAAGTAGAGATGAGAAGGTCCAGGCAGCAGCAAGCACACGGGGTTCAGGGCAGGTTTACCCTGCAGCTGGAACAGAAGTACAGAGGTCCCAGTCTGGGCTCATTATGAAGATATCTTTCTTCTCTCGGTTTTCCAAATGGCGACTGTTCATAGAAAGGAAAACTATCTTGTAGTGAAATGTTTTTCAACCTTCATTAACTTTCATAGTTGGCTGTTGGTTTTCTAGTCGGATTACTGATTAGATCATCTATATCTAACGAAAAAGTCCTCCTCCTGGGGCCGAGGAGATGGCTGAGTGTGTGATGTGTTTGCCATGCAAGTGTGAGGCTGTGAGTTCAAGTCCCCAGGATCCACCTAAGGGCTGGTGTGGTAGCACACGCCTGTAGTTCCTTTGTCCCCATGGTGAGACAGGAGAATGACCACAAGCTTGAAGGCCAGCAAGCCTCGCTTATGCAGACAAGGCAGGTGGCAAAGGCCCGAACTCACACAGGGAAGCGCTCCTCTTCCTCCTGTGGGCATGCGCGAAGAGAGACAGGGTTTGCACGTTAGCGTTAGCCATGTTGGGCTAGCCTCGAACTTGGAGACTTCCTACTTCCATATCCAAGCAGGTGGTGTCCCTGTACGGTTCCCAGCTTCTTGGTCTGTTTGTGTGTTTTATCTTTGAGATGTTTATGAGCTACAGCTTGAGTAGACACAAATAATAGCAACAATAATGTAGACCAGATGTAAGGAAAATGTAGCTGCTGAAGTTGTGATTTATTATGCCTTCATTGCCACTTTTTTCTTTTTTTTTTTTTTTTAACAAACCAGAAATGATCCTGGAGTTTTACTCCCCCACATCTCTTTGGGGCAGGGCCTCAATGGAGGCTAGGTAGCCTGGGCTAGCTTTAACTCTGTGATCCTCTCCTCTCAGTCCTCAACTTCGATGGGCCTGGCTTTTCACTTTTTTTTTTTTTAAAGGGTTTCTCAACAGAAGGAAAGGAAATAAAAAAGGAAGTCGAATGCTTTTCATTTATTGTTTCATTGGAATTTTAAAATGATCTGGAAGAGAATAATGGTTTAATCATGTTTTTATTAGTTTCTAGGCATTGAGTTATATGTTTTATAATTATTTTCTGATTTTACCTTCATCAATATCATTGTGGTTTCTATTTTTACATTGTTGTGTTGTTTTCTTTTTTATTTATTTCTTGTTTCTGCCATTAAAAATGAATTCACAACAGATATCTACATTATGACATAGGTTTGTAGCTAACAGGAATGTTTAAAGATAATGTATAAATACAAATTAAATGAAAGAAAAAGTAAAAAGGGTTTCTCTGGGTAGCCCTGGCTGTCTTGGTACTTGTTCTGTAGAGCAGGGTGGCTTCGGACACGGAGATCCGCCTGCCTCTGCCTCCCAAGTGCTGGGATCAAAGGCGTGCGCCACCATTGCCAGGCTCCAATTTTCACTCTTTTGATTTGCTAATGTGGCGAATTTTATTTTTTGCCTTCCCATTGTGGGATCTTCTGCTTATTCTTAAAATAAGCCTTCTTCTGTTAGGCTGTGCCGCTCAATTAATGTAGCAGCGGATTTTAACGTGAACGTTTATTGAGGGATTTTCACATCCGCTCGAATAAATCTAATTCATTTCATTTTAACCGTGTTGTGTTACACCCCGGTTCTCTCTCTCCATGTGGCCAGGGCTCTGTTCTTAGTTCTGCGTTCACTTGGTAAAGTTCTTCTGTAGCACTCTGACCCTGCCACAGCCTAGGTAGTATTGGTGGTAATGTATCTATATGATAAAGTCTCGTTAGAATCCAAGTGTAGGAGTCTGAGGCAGAAGGATAGCTGCAAATTTCAAGTCAGCCTAGTTTAAATAGCCGTTTTTAGTCTAGACACTGTTTCAAAACATGAATCTGGACTTTACCTCCCCTCCACAGGTGATGGGCTTTAGTCTCCTACGCTAACGGGAACTTAACTCAATCTACAGTTGAGTTGAATGAACTTCTGTAGTGGCCTGTGGTTTCTTTAGCACAGGGACCATCCTACTACTACAGAGAAGAGCTGGTGAATACAGCAGACTGCTTCTATTTGATAAAACAGAGCTCACCCAAAGCATGGCACAGACATGAAACCCTTCTCTGTCACCTAACGGCTAGCAGTCCCTGCTCTCCAGCCCCAGCCATACCCTGTAAAAATAAAGTATGAAAAAAGGAATGCTCCAAGAATTTGCATGTCATCCTTGCACAGGGGCCATGCTAATCTCAGTCCTGTTCCAGTTTTAGTATATGTACTGCTGAAGTGGGCACTCCCAGTAGTGTGAGTGCGTGTGCGTGTGTGTGCGTGTGCGTGCGTGTGCGTGTGTGTGCGTGTGCGTGCGTGTGCGTGTGTGTGTGTTAGGGAGGGAACTCAGAGGCTCCAACCCAACATGTTAAGCAAGTGTCCTACTGCAGAGGTGACTTCACCCCGCAAAGCTCACTGGCAGCCTGAGGAGGAGAATCAGTTAGCCTTAGAATTTTTCCAGATAATGTGCTTTCTAGCTATGGCACACTCTGCTGCTATCGAAAGTCACCCCAAAGGCAGCTCTTCATGCTTGATACCCACTGTTTCCTGGAACCAAAGAGGATGGTTCTTTTGGCTGGTGCTTTCCTGGGGAGGAAGGCACCCAGGGCGTAAGAATCCTCTGCTTTCTCAGATGGACCCAGGTCCCTGTGATTGTGTATGATGCACCAAAGCCTTCAGAGATAGTGGTTAATAGATTTTACCACCAATCTAATTTGAATCTCAGCTTTTCTTCATACATGCTGTGGATGGAACCTTGGGTTGGTTGTTTTGTTTTGTTTTTTAGATTTTATTTATTTCTTTTAGGCATATTAACGCTCTAAGAGGGCAGTAGAGAGTATGGTTGTGAGCCACCATGTGGTTGCTAGGAATTGAACTCAGGACCTCTGGAAGAGCAGACAGTGCTCTTAACCACTGAGCCATCTCTCCAGCCCTGGTTTGGTTTTTTTAATGAGACAGGTTTGAGACTGGATTTGAACTCTTTTTTTTTGTGGAAGGGTGGATTTGGTTTGAGTTTTCAAGGCAGGGTTTCTCTCGTTTAGCTTTCTTTCTTTCTTTCTTTTTTTCAAGACAGGGATTCAGTTTATAGATGATTGTAGAGCACATGCCTAACATAGCGAAAGCCCCAAGTTTAAGTCCCAGCACCAAGGAAAAGAAAAGAAAAGAAAAAAAAAATTAAATTTAAAAATCACTTAAGCCGGGCACAGTGGTGCATGCCTTTAATCCCAGCACTCGGGAAGGCAAAGGCAGGCGGATTTCTGTGAGTTCAAGGCCAGCCTGGTCTAGAGTGAGCTCCAGGACAGCCAGGGTGGAGAGGGGAACCCTGTCTCGAAAAGCCGAAAAAGAAAGAAATTGTTATCTATTAATAAAGCCATTGTTGTGTGTGGATGCCGCTGTACAACGCTGTCATTATACGGTTGTCAGGGCACACCTTTGGGTTGTCCTCTCCTTCCACCTTACGTGGGTCCCTGGGATTAAACTCAGGTCACCGGTAAACACCTTTACCTACTGGGCCATCTCACTGGCCCAGCCCTTGGTTGAGACAGGCCCTTATTTTGTAGACTAGGTTAGCCTCAAACTCATGACCTCTCTGCCCAGCCTCCCCAAGTGCAGAGAATGCACTTCTGTGCTTGGTCATATTTAGAGTGTCTATGTTTGGGTGTGTGTGGGGGGTGTCTATGGTTGGTTTTTCTTAGTTTTGTTTTGAGACAGGGTCTTACAGTATATCTCTGGCTGACCTGGTGTAGAGCGTGCTGACCTTGAACTCACAGAAGCATGCAATATTATGCATGCTCAGATTTTGTTTATATAATTTTTTAACTTTTCCTAATTTTTGGTGTGTCTTAAGTATTTGATTCCTTAGTTCTTCAAACATTGGAGTCATTTTCTGTGCAGGTTCTTTAACTAAGCAGGGTTAGACCACCAGACATGATGGCGTAACCCTTAGGTCTCAGAGCTTAGAGGCATCAGCAGGCAGATCTTTCTGAGTTCAAGGCCAGCTTTGTCTACATATTGAGTTCCAGTCTAGCCAGGGCTATGCAGTGAGAACATGTATCACAACAAACAAAAAACAATAGGGAGGCAGTTCATTTATTGTGGGTTAGGAGTAAAAGGTTGCTTTAAAAATGCAGGGAGAGGGGTAAGCAAGCAGAAGACAATATGCCTCTCCTACCAGAAAGTTCTAGAATACGAAGTACATGTACTTATGGAGGAAAACTGATTTTTAAATTTTTATTTATTTTTACTTTATGTGCATTGGTGTTTTGCCTGCATGTATGTGTGTGTGAAGGTGTCAGGCCTTAGAGTTACAGACAGTTGTGAGCTGCCGTGTGGGTGCTGGGAACTGAACCTGGGTCCTCTGGAAGAACAGCCAGTACTCTTAAGCACTGAGCCATCTCCCCAGCCCTGGAAAGCTGAGTTTAAATAATTAAGAAAGAAGTGTTTTCATGTACCTTCCACATTTCTACCTTGAATGACTATTTCTCTTGCTAACATCTATGCCCTTGCTGTAAGGATTGCCCAAGACTCTTGCTTACAGCCTCAAATGGATATAATTGCTATTGTAGACTTCAGGAACATCCTAGCTTTTATCTAGGAATGGCAGCACAAGCCTGTGATATCAGCACTGGGAAGTAGAAACACGAGGAACAGGAGTTCAAGGCCAGCGAAGGCCACAGGAGCCCTTCCCCCCCCCAAAAAAAAAATCGCTTACAAATAGAAGTAATAAAAATCCCAGCTTGTAATTAAGAGGCAACGGTGACAGGGCAACTCTAAGTGGATTTGCATTTACAATTTAACTCTTTGGAAACAAAGCAACAGCAAAGCAGAATCACATTCTTATGTGTTCTTTTGTGAATGTCTTGTGATTAACTTATCACGTGACTCATGACCTATTAGAAGACATTTTGGAGACCCTGACATGAATGTATAGAACAAACAGCTACGGCAGTGCGCCCCTGTGACACCTCTTCTTAGGAGACTGAGTCACGAGGATCACGAGGTGGAGGCCAGTCTGGCCAACTAAGTATGATCCTATGCAAAATATAACAAAATAAAAAGATCTTGGAAAGCTGTTTGGTGTTAATGCACTGCCTTACATTTTTGAGGCCTCAGTTCAACCCTCAGTATCCAAAATAAATAAGGAAATAATTAATTACGTAATTAAAAACCCACAGTACACACATTCTTTATATATATGTGTGTATATTTATATAAAAGATAGCAAGAATTCAAGCCAAGACTACACAAACTTGTAAAGCTTAGAATACTTAGTAAGAAAAGAGAAATAAAGGCAGGATGGCTCAGTAGTTAAAGGCACCTGCTGCCAACCCTGACAACCTGAGTTCAGTTCCCAGGACCTATCTAGCATAGGGTGAGAAATGACTCCGCAGGTGTCCTCTGACCATGTGCATGCTGGGATAAGAGACGGAAAAGGAAGAAGGGACGATTCCTCTAAAGGAATTAAAGCGAAAGACAAAAAGTGTGTAAGGATAAGGGAGTCTTGAGTATGTTTATAAACCAAAGGAAAGCAGTAAGAAGGAGAGAGGACATCCAGGAATAACGAAGGACCTAGGGTGAACAAAACACACCAAAGCTACATGCCCTAGTTTGCTGTTTGTCACCGTGGTAAATGCCATGGCCAAAAGCTGCTTCCCTTGAGTTGCTCAGTTACTCTCCTCGCCAGGTTGGTTCTACCCATAGTGGGCTGGGCCCTCTCACAGAAGAATGCTCTACAGACATGCCCATAGGTCAGGCCGATGGAGGAGTTCCTCAGCTGAGGCCCCCTATTTTCACAAGTGTCATGGAGCTGACTGTGACAGCACATATTAAATTCTTGGGGGAAAGAAAAGTGGGAAATTCGCATTGAAAACAGATCATACAACATGGTCCAGGCTCTGTAAATAAATCAGGAAGCAAGCGCTTGTTAACAGTGAAGGTTAGAGTTAAAGGTGAAGGGACTTTGGTTAGAGCCTTCAGGAAAGCTGGAATAGGTTGTCTAGAAAACCTGCTGAGGGATGCTCAACAGAGTTAATTCAGGTTGTCTTCAAAGTCAAGTGGTGGGCCAGTGAAGAGCCCTGCCTAGACAGCAGTAGCTTTTTGGTAATATCTAGAAATGATCATGAAGTTGAGGCATCCCATAGCTCTGCTGAATGCCAGGAGTCACCGGGGATGGGGGGATTACTTGGAAAAAGGGAAGGGTAGAAACAGATTTGACTAATGGGCAGCTATCACATGAGTCTGTCAACTTCAGGGCATTCTGATTTCCTGTATCTGGAAACAATTTCCTAATCTATAATCTCAATTTTAATGCCTTTTTTGACATCAGAGCCCAGTTATCCAACAGCCTATAGAGCAGCTCTGCTTTGATGTAACATATGTTTTTAGTTGTTAAAATCAATTTCTTTTTATTACATTTATCTATTCTGTATGTTTGTGTGTGTGCATGTGTGTTTACACACGTACATGGTACACGTGGAGATCAGAGGACTTGGAGGTAGTTTTCCCCTTCCACCATGTGTGTTCAGGAATTGAACCTAAGTGCCTTTATCCATAGAGCCATCTCACTTGCTTCCTATCTTAAATACAATATATATATGTATATGTGTGTATATATATATATATATATATACACACACACATATATATATATACATATATATATATATATACACACACACACACACATATATATATATATAGTTTTTTGAGGCAAAGTCTCACCCTGTAGCCCAGCCTAGTCTCGAATTCACAAAAGCCACCTGCCTCAGAGTGCTAGGACTGTATGTAGCAGCCCCCACGATCCATAGACAGGTGCAGTATTTCCTCTTCCTCCCGCCCCTACTCTATTCCTGATTACCCCATTTCTGCTAATGCTGTTACTGCTATTCTATGCTCCCAGGCCTGAAACCTTGGCATCATCACGAACTTTTCTTCGTTCCTTAGTGTGCCATCACCCACACAGACATACTTGGATAAAGTTTAATTTGCAAAGAATGCACAAGAACAGGCAAACAATAATGCTTATGGTAATATAACAAAATAAATGCAATGTGGTCTCTCTCCAAGAAGGGGTAAAGACATGCTATTATTTTCGGAGTACAGGCAGCAGGTAACTGGAACCTTCGGGGAGCGAGAGCACATATGGGAGGGTTGCAGTGGGGTCATTTAGTGATTAAGCTTCTGCTTCCATTTTCCCCATTAGTTCCCCCTAACCCCAAGTCTCTGCCCAATCCAGTACCTACTACTGCCAGGCTCATCTTGATAATGTCAGTTTTTTCTCATTTATCTATCTATCTATCTATCTATCTATCTATCTATCTATCTATCTAT
>NW_026590707.1:219074-231428 GCF_907164565.1 Psammomys obesus | reverse complement strand
TATCTATCTATCTATCTATCTATCTATCTATCTATCTATCTATCTATCTATTATTAATTACAGTTTATTTACTTTGTATCCCATCTGTAACCCTCTCCCTCATTCCCTCCCAACCCCACTTTACCTCCCTCATCTTCTCTCAAGCCCCTCTCCAAGTCCACTGATAGGGGAGGTCCTCCTCCCCTTCCCTCTGACCCTAGCCTATCAGGTTTCATCAGTGCTGGCTACATTGTCTTCCTTTGTGGCCTGGAAAAGCTGCTCCCCCATCAGGGGGAGGTGATCAAAGAGCTAGCCACTGAGTTCATGTCAGAGACAGTCCCTGTTCCTCTTACTAGGGTACCCACTTGGATGCTGAGCTGCCATTGGCTACATCTGTGCAGGGGTTCTAGGTTATCTCCATTCGTGGTCCTTGGTTAGAGTATCAGCCTCAGAAAAGACCCCTGTGCCCAGATTTTTTGGTTCTGTTGCTCTTCTTGTAGAGTTCCTGTCTCCTCCAGGTCTTTCTGTCTCCTCCTTCTTTCATAAGATTCCCTGCATTCTGCCCAAAGTTTGGCTATGAGTCTCAGCATCTGCTTTCATACCCTGCTGGGTAGAGTCTTTCAAAGGCCCTCTGTGGTAGGCTCCTTTCCTGTTCCCTATTTTCTCCCTCTTCTGATGTCCATCCTCTTTGCCTTTCTGAATGACGATTGAGCAACTTACTCAGGTACCTCCTCCTTGCTTAGCTTCTTTAGGTGTACAGATTTTAGTATGTTTATCATATATTATATGTATAATATCCACTTATAAGTGAGTATATACCATGTGTGTCTTTCTGCTTCTGGAATACCTCACTCAGGGTGATCTTTTCTAGTTCCCAACATTTGCCTACAAATTTCATGATTCCTTGTTTTTAATTGCTGAGTAGTATTCCATTGTGTAAATTACCACAATTTCTGTATCCATTCCTCCATTGAGGGACATCTGGGTTGTTTCCTCTTCACCAACCCTGTATCTGACAGAGGGCTATATCTGACAGAGGGCTATATCTGACAGAGGGCTATATCTGACAGGGGGCTATATCTGACAGGGGGCTAATATCCAGAATATATACAGAACTCATGAAGTTAAACAGCAACAAATCAAGTAATCCAATTTAAAAAATGGGGTACAGAGCTAAACAGAATTCTCAATAGAGAAATATTGAATGGCAGAGAAACACTTAAAGAAATGCTCAATGTCCTTAGTCATCAATGCAAATCAAAATGACCCTGAATGGCTTAGAATGGCTTAAGATCAGAATGGCTTACACCCATCAGAATGGCTAAGATAAAAAACTCAAGTGACAACACATGCTGGAAAGGTTGTGGAGAAAGGGGAACCCTCCTCCATTGCTGGTGGGAATGTAAACTAGTACAACCACTTTGGAAATCAATCTGGCGCTTTCTCAGACAATTAGGAATAGTGTTTCCTCAAGATCGAGCTATACCACTCCTATGCATATATCCAAAAGATGCTCAACTATACAACAAAGACATTTGCTCAACCATGTTTGTAGCAGCTTTATTCGTAGTAGACAGAACCTGGATAATGTCAGTTTTTGAGAGTCACTCATCATAAGTCTTCGGGAATCTGCAACAGGCTCCCCAAGAAAATAAGATCCTGAGGGAGCTCATGTTTTAATGAGAAGGGGGACAGTTATTGTACTCAGCCTGATAGATAGGGAGGGGTGGATTTGGTGACAGCTTTCCTGAGGAGAGGCAAGGGAAGAGATAGCAAGAAGCTAGCCAATGTCAGGGCTCAGGGAACAGGCTGATACCAAGCAGACTGAGAACCTTTCAGGGAGAGGACTGCATCACTAAGATCAAGGTAGAGGAAACGCTGAGGGGTGGATATGTGTCTTCCCTGGGCAGAGTCTCTTGGATTTGTCAGTTATGGGTCAGGATCAAGGGCAGTTTCAGTAGCAAAGAGGAAGTGCAGAGGCTAGGTAAAAAAGTCACAAAAAAAAAAAAAAAAAAAAAAGAGAACTGGGGAAGGAACATAGATCTCCCTCTGAGAATATTAGCTGAGAAGAGAAGGAGGAGGATAAAAGGGAACACATTTAGTCCTCCCTCCCTTGTGAAACAGACCCACACTTGCTCAGAGCTTCGGGGCATAGAACCCTGTGGTAGAGAGCTGCTTTTTAGAGAAAGGTGATTGGCGGGAGCAAGATCCCCAAGAGGGTCCAAGGAGATGGAATCTAATCAGGAAAAGGTCTCTGTTTATAATCACCCCCTTACTGTATGCATACCAATTTGCATATGTGTATGATTGCACAGGCTGAATAACCACAAACTGAAAAGCTTCCAAACGTAAAACCCGGACACGACTGTACAGGTGAAAAAACAAATCCTACATCTGATTTCATGACATGGTGAGAGTCAAACACCTAATGCTCGAAAACTGTTTGTGTGACTGTGTACAAAACATAAATTGCAGTAGAAATCAATATTAAGCATCTGAAAGAATTAAAAATACTTTCAGACTGTAAACTGGATATTTTAATGTTATGTTGTTGTTGTAAGAGACAACCATAGACTTGGCTTTAAGTCAGGAGCCCAAGATAGGTCTCAGCAGGTTAGAATAAAGGTGTAGAAGGGATGTGTGTGCCCCTTTTGGGGGTAACCTTGCCCTTCTAGCTTCTAGAGACAGCAGAGCTGGGGACATAGCCCAGTTGTGGAAATGTTGACTAGTGATAACCACCTTCCTTGGCTTGTGACCCAGTTTCTTCATCCAAAACCAGCAAGGCCACAGCCTCTGACTTTTGTGCAATCACCCTCTGCTCTTTCTAACCATAGCCAGGGAGTGGGGTACAAATGGTGGAAGGCTTATCTACGTGTGTGAGGCTCTGGGCTCCTCCCAGGAGGGCAAAAAGAAAAGAAAAAAAAAAAAAAAGATTAAGCATAGTTAGAAAACGTCAGCTTTTAAGAACTCCTGCAGTTAGGCTAGGTGAAACTGGGGGACACGGGGCAATCTGCCCATCTCAAGGTCCGTAGCTTAATTACATTTGTGAGTTTCTTGTGTTATGTAAAATAACACGCAGACATAGGTACCTCTGGAGAATTTTTCTCTGCCCACACTAGAACTGAGTGTGAGGTTCCTATTTTAAGGGGGCATTTTGAAAAGGAAAAAGAATTTAGCATTGGAAAGTTTGGGGCCGGAGAGATGGCTCGGTGGTTAAGAGCACCTGCCGCTCCTTCAGAGGTCCCATATTGGGTTCCCAGCACCCACACATTACCAAGTCATCTGTAACTCCATTTCTAGTGGACTTGACACCCCTTTCTGCCTTCCTCGGGCACTGCTCACAAGTGGTGTACCCACACTTGTAAAATAAACAGAAATACATCTGTTTTATAAAAGTTAAAAAAAAAAACAACCTTGGGAGGTTTGGTATTTGTACTCGAGTTGGGAAAGATACTTGGTCAAATAGGTAAACTAGATTCTGAGGGGCAGGACTGTGGTGTAAATGTTTCTGCAAAGTTGTAGAAACACGGCCCAGTGGCAGCTTGGGGAAAAACTTTCCTTTCAGCCTACAAAGAGAAAGACAGCTGAAGGAATAAACTTCAACTGTGCTAAGGAAGTAAGAGATGGACATTTTGAGCCGAACCTTGGACAATAGGAAATGCAGTGCTGGCACAACTTCCGGGTTCTAGGTAGGTGCCAATAACCGGCAAGAAAGGGAGAAACCCCTAGGCGTGGCTTCATTTCACAGGAGCTTGTGGGAGTAGCAAGCTTCATACAGAATTCTTAGGTTAGAATTTACAGAATATATTGAGAACTGGGTTTTGAATTCAACTGGGCTGGGCTTCTCCTTTGTTACCACGTAGCTTCTGGACATACGTGTTGCCACGTGACTGAACTCTGTAAAGCCCCGTGGCCAGCTCTTGGTGTCAAATACTATTTCTTCGCAGTTCTATTCCCAATGATAGGAGCCAAACGGTAAGAAATACTAACTTAAGTATTTTCAGAAACATTTTAGAACACAGTATTCTTCCAGAGTCGGTTTTGAGCGCCTGCTGCATTCTGGGCATTGTGTTAAATATTACAAAAAAAATTTAAAAATTGAATAGTAATATTTTAAATGATCCCTGCTAGCAGGCTGCAGCCTGAACACAAAGGGGAAAATAAAACAAATATATCCTAATATTTTCTACTCCATTAACAAATTAGTCAACAAATGACATGCTAGTTATCAGTAAAACTTAAAAAAAAACTACTTTTGATAGCTTTTATTGATAAAAAGGGAACCTTGTAATCCACATTTTAAAACCAGCGGCTTATTCCTTATATATCTGTTTGTTTGTTTTTTTTTTCCTTAAAAACAATAGATCTATTTGGCTGGACATAGTAACAGTTTCCTGTGTAAGCTAGAATCAGCTAGATAATCTAGGGAAGTTTTGGAAGTGTGATATAAATTTTTTTGTTTTTGTTTCTTTTGAGACAGGGTGTATGATCTAAATTCTATTTCTACATTATGATGAAAGCAGTTGTTCACCTGACTCTATTCGTATCACTATAATTACATTAAATTTCTGTTTTGTACATCTATGTAACCACTGACACAAACAACAAATATATGTTAAACTCTTGTCACAGGGACGCCTGATACCAGGCCCTGTGCAGGACACAAAAGACATAAATCTAAATTTTACTTTTTATCCTTATAAAAAATATTTTTAATTTTTTATACAATTATATTTTAATTTATAGTTCTAATTTTTAAATTTCCTACTGTAAAGTAAAAATTACTGTCTGTTACGTGTTTTCATCTTCCACTTTTTAACCAGTTTATCTTTAAATGTGTGTTCATCTTTCTTCCGTGAAGACTCTACCTCTCCTCTCTAGCTGCTAGCCACCTTTTATTTGCTCAGGCGCAACCAGTGTGTTTTCTAAAATATCCTTCCATATGTGTCTTTTTTCTACTTCATTTTTTTGTAGATTTATTTTGTGTGTATGACTGTTTTGCCTGTATGTGTGTATCCTGTAAAGGTCCATGAAGGTCAGAAGAAGGGGTCAGATCTCTTGGAACTATGGTCATGGGTAGTTATAAGCCACCATATGGGTCCTGGGAACTGAACCTGAGTCCTGCCCAAGGGGAGCATTTGCTATCTCTCTAGCCCTTACATGCATCTTAAAATCAAACAAACATGTAAGGATATTAAGCCAATACATAAAAACTTTTATGTGCCTTTTGTTCCTTGACTTCTCATTTTTCGCATGTCTGACTACTAGCCATTGTACACACTGGCATACTTTCTGCAGCTGACATCTCCATTGCTTTTAATATGGTATTTCTAACAGTACTAGAGAAAATATTCCTAATGAGATATCTGTGGAACAGATCTGCCTACACACAGCATTTCTAGCATGTTTGTAATCTCTCTCTCTCTCTCTTTTTTTTTTTAATTTGAAATGGGGTTCTCTGTGTAGCTCTGGCTGTCCTGAACTCACTTTGTAGACCAGGCTGGCCAAGAACTCACAAAATCTGCCTGCCTCAGCCTGCCACAGTGCTGTGATTATACATGTTTGTAATCTTACGTAGATTTTTTTGTCTGTTTTCCCTCTGCGGACATTTGTTTCTCCACAGACTTATCAACATGATGGTGAACTCTTCTAATATTGAAGACAAAAGCTGCTGTGTCAATGTAGGCTCAGCCCGGATTTCTCTTGTTATGAATGGGACTGAGAGTGCTTAAAATGTCAGTTGTATTTCTGTTCTGTTTCCCTTGGGTGATTGTGATTATAAGAATTCTTCATCTGTTAGGGAAATTAGCTCTTTGTCCACAAGCTGCAAATATTGTTTTCCCAATTTGATTTTTGCATTTCAACTTTGTGGCAGCTGTTGTCATGCAGAACTTTTTTTTTACTTTATGGAATCACACAGTATTATGATTCTATAATATTTTATGGAATAGTATTAATCATATTAATCATAATATCATGAATTCTGTGCTTTGCGTTATAGTCTTTTCTTATTCATAGGTAACTTCAAAAAAATGGTTTTCCTGTAGCACTTCCATGATTGATAACTCTTTGTATTTTTTTTTACTTTAACTGCATTTACTTCTGGCTGTGCACGTGTGGTGTGTACACGGGTGAACACGTGCCGTGGTGTGCATGTGAAGTCGGGGGCTACCAGGACCCAACTCGGGTCACTGGCTTGTTGGGCAAGCCTTTTGCCCAGTGGCCCATTTTACAGGCCCGTCAGCAACCACTCTTAATTATTGCACAGTCTAAATTGTCTTGCATGCAGAATTAAGTTCTTTATTCAAACTCAGATGGAAATTGAAACAGATTTTTTTTTTTCCAGTTTTTCGAGACAGCGGTTTCTCTATTCTGGAACTAGCTCTGAAGGTCAAGTTGGCCTCCATCTCACAGAGATCCAACTGCTTCTTCCTCTGAGATTAAAGGCACACACTGCCACAGCCCAAATAGCAAACTTTCAGTGCACAATATGAGTAGGGAGTGTGGTTTTGGATTTAAGAACAGAATCTCAGCGTTTTTACTTCCGGATTTAGATGCTGGTGTGCTACTTATGTAACCTCTTCAGCCTCGGTGGTCTCACCCACAAAATCAAAGACAAACTGTGCTAGGTTTTGAATTAAACTCGTTTAAAGCCTGTGGCATAAGCATTCACTAACCTTGAACCATTACTGGGTTAATGATGGCCATGGAAAGCTCTTTACCGTTTACGAACACGAACATCCCACACTTCATAATCATGATCAGAAGGGGCTGGATAACAGTATGCATCAACACCTCTCTCTCTCTCTCTCTTTCTCTCTCTGTTTTTGTTCGAGACAGGTATTCTCTGAGTACCTTTGGCTGTCCTGGAACTCACTCTAAAGACCAGGCTGGCCTCAAACTCACGGAGATCTGCCAGCCTCTGCCTTCCGAGTGCCGGGATTAAAGGCGTGCGCCGCCACTGCTAGCGCCACCCAGCGGGCATCAGACACCTCCCAGGTAATTGTAAGGGACGGCAGAAGTCTAGAGCCACGGTTCTCACATCAGACCAAGGGCCTCCGATCTCAAGAAAAGAAAAATGTGGAGCGCGTTAGCCTCGGGAGCCTTGAGATATGCCAGAGATGTGGAGGACTGGATGTGTACGTTGGATATGTTTAAGAAAAAAACCTTCTCAGAAGATTTTAGGGGGGGGGTCACACCCTGTAAACACCCACACAGTCTTGCTAAGGTAAGGGCACTGTGCACCCGCAGACACACTAACGGGATGTGGAGACAGGGCTCAGATTAGCTGCTCCAGATTATTAGTGACACATTGCCTTCCCTGATGACTCATTCTCGTGCCCCTGCCCCCGTGCTGAGGGGTTGAGGCTCTCAGAAACTCTCAAAAATTATTTCTGATGATTGGCAAGACAGCTCCATGAATTTTTCTAGTTTACCAAGGATTTGTAACAGTATTTAAAAGCTGTATCTATAGAGAGGTAGAGCACACAAGAAAAACACGTATTATCAACTCTAACTGAAAGAGTGTGGCCTAAAGGGACTGTCCAGGGCCTGGATCCTAGCTCCTGAGCTTCATTTCTGCAGGCACAAAAGAAAAAACTTCAGAGATTCCAATAGTTTCTTCTCTATCTAATTGATAAGTTACTCATAAAACCACTTTTCATAAGAGGGGAGAATCATCCTAGCTCATGCGTTTAAAACTTATACTTGACAGTCTTATTTTGTTGTAACTTGTCTGAAGCAGCACAGCTTCTCAGAATTGCCATTTTAGCAAACTCCTCGACGATGTTAGGTTAATACACACCTGTGTTGCTAGCATAGTCATATCTTACAGTGGTGTCTTCACCCTGATGGGGGACTGCGAATGGTGGGAGGGGAGTGTTGGCAGAGTTCTTAAAATTTTTCATTTATATGTCTTTTATTCTCCCTTCTCCACCCCAATCCCAACACCCCAACACCAGGTAGGAGAGAGAAAGGGTTAGTGGGAGAGGGAGCACAGGTCTCTTAGCTGCTTCCTGCTGGGTAGGGTCATCAGGTCCCTTGGAGCCAGTCCAATCCTTGTTTCAGGAGATCTCCAACTTCTTGTCTCACAACAGCAACCAGGAGCAGCAAAGAGAAGCAGGAACAGCCTTGTTCTTTCTCCCAGCTCCACACTCTCTGGGCTCTTTCCAGAGTCCTCAGATTTAAACTATCTGCAGCTGGCAAAGAGATCCTTTCAGAGCCCACAGTAAGCAAATAGTTTGCTGCTGTGGACCATCTGAATTAGTCCCATATTCCACACCTGGGACCAAAACTAAAACATGTTTATATCCACATTTTCCCCCTTCTGTTAAAACAAACCAAACCAAGCAACCAAACAAAATGGCTTTTCTGTTAACATAAAGGAAACTTGTTGTTGCTTTCTTAAAAGGAGATAATCAAGGAACCAAACCTTTTCTTTTATACCCTGGTGACTTTCGGCTGCTCGTGTCTGGATCCGCACATACCTTTTGCTGTTGAGCCTCGAGCTAGCTTCCTAACTGCCAAAAGTTACCCAGGCTTTCTTGCAAGAGAACCCCGTGCTGCCAAAAACGGCTCATTCGCTTTTCTGGCAGAACCTACTGTATTTCTGAGTTAACACACCGGCTGTTTTAAGCTCTGAGGCTGCACTGAACATTTCGATATCTAAAACTTTTGGCGGCAACTGGGAAAGCTAATGGTGTTAATCTCTTAACCTGAAGCTGCTCCTCTGGCAGCTCAGTTTGGTCAAGATTGACCTGTTTTCTTGAAATAGGCTTTTTGCCTTTAACCTTTTCGGCCTGTATAGCCTTCTGCTCCTCCCAGGGTTTTACAGTTCACAATTTTGGGGATCACAGAGGGATCAACTATCCTACATCAGGGGAGGAGCCTGTATCTTGGATAAAGTTCTTTTGTCTTCCAAGTAACATCCTGCAGATAGTCTCATGTATGGAGGACCAACTATATTCTGGGTCTTCCTTCTATGTTTCCTTTTAACTTTTCTCTTCTTTTTGGATTGTATTACTCATGATCATTAGGAGTCATATAATTCTTGACTAGGTTGTGCTTTGATCTCTCCCTCACAGACTGTACCTTTTGGAATACGTTTGCCTTTTTTTTCCTTTTTAAAGATTTACTTACTTTTTGTGCATTGGTGTTTTGCCTGTATGTATATCTGTGTGAGGGTGTTGGATCCCTGGGGACTGTTGCAAACAGTTGTAAGCTGCCATGTGGATGCTGGGACTTGAACCTGGGGCTGCTGGAAGAGCAGCCGGCACTCTTACCAGCTGAGCCATCTCTCCACCACAGCCTACACTTGCCTCTTAAATGAGCTAGTATGTTGTTCCGGTACACGAAAAGGAGTTAATTTACAGTTTAACTATATTTAAAATGGTAATGACTTTAATTGCTTTTTCTTTTCCTGTTTAGCTCTCATAGCTAAAATAACATTTTTCTAAAAAAATACAAAGTCATTTCATGACAGTATACTTTACTTTCTAAATATAGTAATGAGCTTTTTACTTTCAAAAGCCAGGAAGAAGTATGTTAAAAAGCAAGGACGTAATCATGGTATCAAAAATACATTAATAAGTCATAATAATTAATCTTTTAGTACTAATTGTGTAGAATAACTTTAAGAGAAATGTTGAGTTGAGTAGAGTGGCATACTCTTGTAATCCCAACGCTCAGGAAGCTGAAGCAGAAGGATTTCAAGTTTGCAGCAGCCAGAACCAGCCCAGTGTGGGCCATACAGCAAGACCCTTTGTTGTCTTATACAAAACAAAACAAAAAAACAACAAAGGGGGATGGGCAGAGAGAAATATTATGTAATGAGGGAGTTTGGCATCGTATCAACTTTGATTATCATAAACACATTAGTGCCTACCATGCGTGAAACCCTTGGTTCAAAACCCAGTACTGCAAAAAAAAAAAAAAAAAAAAAAAAAAACCCAAACATATTAAAACTGCCATAGTCACTGTGCTATTGTGCTGAAAAAGCACCAAGACCATGGCAACTCTTACAATGTAAAGCATTTAATTGGGGCATTGCTTACAGTTTCAGAGGCTTAGTCCATTATCATCTTGGAGGGGAGAAAGGCAGTACCCAGACAGACATGGTACTGGAGAAGTAACTGAGAGATTCATCCTGATCCACAGGCAGAGGACAAAGAGAGCCTGGCCCTTGCATGGGCTTTTCAAACCTTAAAGTCCACCTACCGTGATATACTTCCTCCAACAAGGCCACACTGCCCAATCCTTCTAATCTTGTCAAAGAGTTTTCCACTCCCTGGTGACCAAGCATTCAAACATATGAGCCTGTGGGGGACATTCCTATTCAAAACACCACAAAAAACAAACTTTTGGACATGATAATTTTAATTTTCTAAGGTTACATAATCCTTAAATAATAACTTTAAAACAAACCAAATAAACTGTACATGTAACCCAGAAAATAATTGTACAAAATTTGAGTATGATAGCAGAAAATTTTATTTTGATAGTATTTTAGTAAAAGAATAAAATATCAATATTGATAGGATAATAAAAGGATTTAAATTTAGCCAATATATGTATTTATAATAAAAATAAAATAAACACTTGTTTAAAATTTAAAAAAAATTAAAACTTACATTTATTTATTGAGGTGGGGGAGAGTATACCAGCACAAACGTGGAAGTCAAAAAACGATTTATGGGGGTGGGTTCTCTCTTTCCTCTGTGGGGGTTCTGGAAAGGAAACCTAGGTAGTCAGGCTTGGTGACAAGTGTCTTAACCCGCTTACCTGCCTAATTGTATTTGATAATTTTAACAAACTTTAAAATGTAGAAAACAGTAAATTGTAAGACAGAAGAATTCGGAGAGTTTGATCTGTTTCTAGTTATTTTGGCTTTTGGCTTGTGATGTATACTGTGCTATGCTAATACAGACCTCTGGCTAGGGGCTTAGCACGTTTAGGGCCCTGGGTTCAACCTGCATATCACACAACACACACTCGTGCGTTGGAAACTAAACTTTCTTCTTGACTTTTTTTAGGTGGCTGTAGTAGGGCCTAATACTAACTATTGCCTAGAGTAATTAACTTCTTATTCTGTTTATTACTCTGAGGCCAGGTTAAAACACCAGATATGCACTTTTCTGAAAAGTTTATACAGGCCACTGGGAGACTTCTAAGCTTCTGTAGCTGCCTACATTTATGCACATAGACTTTTAATGATTTTAAATGCCAAAGAACACAGACTTTGATGTAAAAGTAGTTTAAGAGAAATTCAAAACTGGTAAGTAGATTTAATCATTATTCTTTCTCTCCAAAGTACATAGTTATAGCAGATCCCAATTTTAAAATAATTTCACAGTATTAGTAACTAGAAAATTACTAATTAACATTTTATTGGATGAATATTCTTCAGGATTACTTTTAGACTCTCATCCTCACGTTAATATGCAAATAAGCAAATGGCAGAGTGATGGCAAAAAAAAAAAAAAAAGATTATCAAAGCAAAGCTGGTGAACATTTTGAACGATTCCTAATATAGAATATTTTTTAATTCAAAAGTCCCAGGTCTCATAAATATTAAAATTGTTTTCGTAAGTGAAAATTACTGACATGGGGAAATTGTTTTATGAGCTATTTCAGCGGTAAGTTCGACAGTGCTGAGATTCTAATTGAACTAAACATTTTCCTTAAGTTACTTATAGAGGCGTATATATTACTTTTTAAAGTGTGTGCTTAGTTTTAAATGTGTTGGGGATCCTGTAAGTGCGGTGATGTTTCAGACTCTCGTCTTCACCTGAGCTGTCCAGGTATTTGAGTTGTTTTCAGTATTAAGACAGACTGGTGTATCAGAAAAGACACTTTCTTCAAGATGGATGTTGACGCGTGCAACCTACTAGGGAGGTTTGAGCAGTTTCGTTTGCCGCGCTTCCTGAGGCGCAGTGAAGGTCCGCGCGGTGGCCGAGCGGGGCGAGCGGGGCGGCGCCGGGGGGCCCTGCGTGCGGGCCCCCGCCGGCTCGAGGTGCGGCCCGCGGCCGCCAACATGGAGGCCCCCGGCGCCGCGCGAGGGGCCGCTCTATTAATTAATAACGCAGCTCTGCCGGGCTCGTCTCTTCCTGCGTCGGTGACAGGCCGTGAAAGTCACCCGGGAGCCAATAAAAAGGTAGAGGCGCGGAGCGCCAGGCTCCTCCCCGCCGCTCTTCCTCCTTCGGGGCCCGGGGGAGCTCACAAACTTCCCGGGAGCGCCGAGAGGCGGGGAGCGCCGGCGGGACGCGATCCCCGCGCGGAGCGGGCGGCGGCGGCGGGGAGAGGCTCGGGCGGGCCTCGCGGGGAGCGCGGCGGCGGCGGGCGGGCGCCCGCAGGTGAGGGCTCCGGGCAGCCGGGGAC
>NW_026590707.1:116709-218674 GCF_907164565.1 Psammomys obesus | reverse complement strand
GGACGGCCGAGGGGGCTCGTCGCCCGCGGCCGGGCCGGCCGGGCCGGGCCGGGGCCGTCGGGGCACGGGCGTCCCGAGCGGCGGCCTCGCCGGCGTCCCGCGCCGCCTAGGCCTGGGGAGCGTGCGACGCCGCGAGCCGCGCTCTGTCACCGCCTCTTGTCGGTGACTAACTCCCGTCCGCGGGGAGCTCGGCGTCTCCGCCCCCGGGAGACCGGCGAGGAAGAAGCCGGGCCGAGCGTGGGTTGAGGCGCGGGGCACGGCTGGGGCGACGGGAGAAGGAGACGGTACTTAGCAGACAAGTTCAACTCCGGCTTCGGTCCGCCGCCTCCTTATCGCCCGCACCCGCCACCCTAGGCTCGCTTGCGCGTGTGGGCCGCCTGACATGTGCCACTGCTTTTGTTTTGATAAGAACCCGAAGCTGCTGCCGAGGAAGCTTCAACTCTCAGATTTTCAGCTCATGGCTTGGTACATCCAAGAGCTTCCCTGGCTCAGGGATAGGAAGCTCTGGGGTACGTTTCAGCGACCCGTGTTTAAACAGGGTCTCTAAGGGAGAACCTTAATCAATCAGTCACAGGGACAGCCTCATCCTCCCCACTTTTTCTCCCCCTTTATCCTCCACGTAGACTCTTCTTTGTGGCTTAGAAACCGTGTGTTAAAAGCAACCAAATACATTGTGTGTAGGAGGATTTCTGAATGGGGCCTGGAAGAAAGGCTTGATCCTGGGAGGTCTTTAGGTAAACTCTGCAGCTGCTTGAGAAAGGAGTATCGAGATTAGAAAAGTCAGTTCAAAGTAAGACCCCACTCCACCCCTTCAGTGCCCTAGAAGGGGGGCTACAGGTATAGATCTAGAGAAGTAGATAGTACTTTTCATCAAACAGTACCTTTAAGTAGGAGTGGCGTATCTCGCTGGGCTTCTGTTCAGACTTGTTTTATTACTTTAAGTGCACTCTTGTAACTTCTTAAGTGGATTTGAGTTGGGTAACTGTGCAAGGATGATGTCTTCATATTGTCTTCCTAAATTTAAACTTAAGTCCTTAGTAACATTTCTGATTATTTTTGAACTTAAAGAGTACCAAGGAAATAGTAAAGAGGCTTAGATCACAAACTCTTCTTTGATATAAGCAGTCTTTTAAAAAGGCTTTTCTGTCACAGCACTCGGGAGACTGCAGCAGAAGGTCTGCAAGTTCAAGGCTAGTCTGGGCCAGTCTAGATGACGAAGTAAAGACTCTAAAACAAACAATGCCTCCAACCCACACGACAAAAGGGGCTGTCCTCACTGTAGAGGGCAAGGAAAATTTGACTTTTATCCCCTGTGAATTAAAAACCCTTGGTGTGCTTTGATTCTAATCATGGAGAAATCTGAAATGCTGAAATAACGATTTTTGGCCTCTGTGTTCCAGGCCAGGCTGGTCTACAAAGTGAGAGTTCAGGACAACTAAGGCTACACAGAGAAACCCTGTCTTGAAAAACAAAACAAACAAAAAGATTTTTGGCATCCCAACACAAAGCGAGGAGTTGTGTGCTTTGTAGTCTTAAGATAGTAAGACATTTTAAGAAGCTTAAAACAAAACAAAACAACCCTCTATTTTCTCCCCAGTGCTGAGGCATTTGAGGTTTTGGAAGCCACAGTTTAATAGAGATGATTAATTTGGGTACAGATATTTGATCATTTTCCTTAAACAGAATTGTATTGTGTCCTTAGATATTTAATCCTTATTATTTTTGAATTGGCTGTGAAATAGAAGAATGCCATTTAGTTGTGTTAAATTTTGAATTATCTCTTCATTCCCTTGATTGGTAAAAAGTCATCTTTCCAAAAATGCATTTAGAGTGGATGGTATATGATGATCTGTAGAAATAGAAGGAAACCTGTTTCAACACATCTTAAATAGGTTTATATGACTTTGAAGATTATCTTTTATATTTTGAAAAACAATCTTGTATTTGAATATTTATCTCTGCTCACCCAATTACTTTAGTTTTCTTTTTATTTCTTGAATGTAAATTTCTGCCTTAATTAATGTTAGAGAGCTTTTTTTTTTTTTTTTTCCATCTTCTAGCCTTGCTCACTCCCCAACAACAAACCTTACTGGTTAGTGGATTGTAAGAAACCTTTCATTGCGGAACAGTATTCTGTCCCTGTCATTGTTGAAGTCTCTTAGCATCTCCCTCTGGAGCGTGTGCTTGGTTTCTCTCTCCGCTCTTCTTCTGTAAGACCTCATGTTCTTGAAGACAGAGAGCATGATGACCTGGACGGATCATAGTGGTTGTACAGCATAATTTCCTCTGCTTAAATGGTGTAGACTGCATGTTTCTGAACTAATTGCTGGCTCATTTGACCTGCTCTCTGAAAACCTATTATAAATGGCACATTAACTGTGGCAAATGTACGTGTTAAAACACATGATTTAGTTTCAAGTCAGATAAAGAGTTATACTATAATTTTGATTGGCTCAAAATTTTTACTTTTGGTTGTGAATTGTTAAAAAAAAACAGTTGGCTCTGAATACTAGAAATTATACATTTTTTTTAAAGTCATCTTTTCTTTCTAGTCTTTTTTTTAAATTTATCATTTATTATGTATACAGTATTTTTGCTGGCCTGCAGGCCAGAAGAGGGTATCAAATCTCATTATAGATGGTTACGGGCCATCATGTGGTTGCTGGGAATTGAACTCAGGACCTCTGGAAGAACAACCAGTGCTCTTAACCTCTGAGCCATCTCTCCAGCCCAAAATTATACATCTTAAATATAATGTAATTTGTTGTATTAGCCAGTAACTTAATACCTTTGTTTTTTTTCTGTTCGGAATTGAAATTTTACATCTTTGAATCCATGTAAAGTTTAGGAATCTCTTTGACCTCAGACTAAGTAGGCAGTCCAGCTTATTTCAATGTGGAACAAAGTGAGATTTCCAATACAAAAAATGTACAGAGAAAAAGATTTGACTAACTTATAGTACATTGTTTGTGTTGTTTACCAGTTCTTTCCTGTTAATTCAGCCTTTCATAAATGAGGAGAGGTTTCGGGGATTGACTAAGCTTCAGGATTGCAATTGTAATCCCATAGTTAGTACTTGACAGCACTAGAATTTTAATTCATGTGTCTAAGGCCCTTGACTCTGGTTTTTTTTGCCGTTTACCATCATAGTGCTTGTATGAAAAATTATTCCTGTTGTCAAAGTTGTAGAAATATGCACAAAGAAACTAGAATTACAAGCTATTGGAGTCAGCTTCCTAGGTGTTTTTAGGTGACTCATCTCTTGCCAGCTCAGCCTTGACCTTTACTGTACCCCTCAGTGATTAAGCTCTAGGTAGTAAGTGGACAAATCAAAGTGCTATGTGTTTGTCTATGAATGACAAGGTTTTGCAGTGTAGCCCAAGCTGGCCAGGAACTTGAGATCCTCTTGTACTTGAGTGCTGGGATTACAGACATGTGCCACCACACCTGGTGCCATCAGTTTATCGTGGGGTAAAATGCTTTTCATACCAGCTAGTTCCCACATTGGTGAGAGGATATATAAAATCTAGTTGTAATCAAAAGCTATTTGGTGAGCATGCACTTTTCAAGGGAATGTGGATAGTCTTTCAAGCTAATGTCTTCAAATTAGGTGTGTTTAGCCCTTTTTTGGGAATAAGTTGGCCACATGTTGGCTTGTGATTGTTGCCTTCACGAGTCATTTTTCCTAGGGTAGAACAGAGATTCCTAAATGCCTTTTGCAGCTTTCTTTCTTTTTTTGTTTTTGTTTTTCTTTGTTTGCTTGTTTGTTTTTTGAGACAGGGTTTCTCTGCCTTAGCTGTCCTAGAACTCAATTTGTAGACTAGCTGGCCTTGAACTTAAGAGATCCACCTGTCTCTGCCTCCAGAGTGCTGGCATTAAAGGCCTGTGCCATCATGCTCAGCTTCCAGCCTTATCTTTCCTGTGCTTAGCAGGCTGTGCTATTTTATGGAAACACATAGCTTTCTTTAGTCAAAATGTGTGTGTCAGTCATTGTAGCATAATGGCCTGTACTAACACTTAGTGAAGTAGTAGTCCATTTTGGCTCACTGTTGTGTGGCTTCTCAGTTTGGTTTTGCTATTGTTCCCTGGGCTCATCCACTTAATATGGAGGTAAAGCTCGTCTTGAGTAGAGTAAGCAATGAGCTCTAACACATTTGTGGGGTTTTGAAGGGATGATTTTTCTCATCTTAAGAGTAAGAGGGTACCCTGAGGTACTTGAGAATGGAGAGGTCTCGGGGTCATCTTTGTTATGTTGATGAGCGCAGTGGCCACCCTGGATTCGAGGAGTGATGAACTCAGACTCTGTGGCTAAGAAAACCAGTGTTGGGGCTGGGGAGATAGTATAGTTAAGAGCATTGACTGCTCTTCTGGAGGCCCTGGGTTTAATTCCGCTTACTCACATTGTGGCTCAGAACTGTGTGTAATGTTGGCCAGTGCCCTCTTCTTCTGGCCGCCATGGGCACCAGGCACAGACATGAAAAGCAAAATATCCACTTACATATTTAAAAAAATAAAGTCATAGTTCGAAGAATCAGCACATCTTTAGCTTCCTTTGCCAACAAATTGAGTTTTAGGTTATTTTTTATAATCTGATGTTATTAATCAAAATACAGTGAAAGTTGGGCTGGCGATATGGCTCAGCACTTGCAATGTGAGCCAGAGGACCCAAGTTTGATTTGATTCCTGGAACCCACAGTAGAAGGAAAGAGCTGACCTTGACACATGCTTGATGCGGCATTTGCTTGAGTGTGCTTACACTCTCAACACACGGAACACACACACACGGAACACACACACACACCAGATTTGTAAAAATTTATCCGAAAAACTTGTGGATGTAGTTTATTGTTTGTCCTTGTCTTTCCATAATGATTGTGGCTCTGCTGCTTCTTTAAAATTTGTCACTCCTGTGCCTGCCCTCCAGGAGCTGTAGGATGAAATTCCTCAGACACTCAGGCCAGTTAATCCCCACTCCTCCTCCCAGCGCTGGACTTTCTCTCTTTATGTGTTCCTCTGGCATGGTTCCTTTACAGTCCCAGAGATCCTCTTAGGACAGTGGTGCTCAACCTTTTTAGGGGGATGGATGACCCTTTCACAGGGGTCACCTATGACCATCACAGATATTCACATTAGTGTTCATACCAGTAGCAAAATTACGTTTATGAGGGAGCAGGAAAATAAAGCTATGATTGGGGGTTGGCACAATATAAGGAACTGTATTAAGAGGTCGCAGCATTAGGAAGGTTGAGAACCACTGGCTTAGGATCTTGTTTGCACATACAATCCTTGAACAATAAAAAATCCACACTCGTTTTTAGTGCACATATCCCATGGACATTTTTTAGAATTACCTCATTTATTTTTTATATAAAAAATTTTATGAAACGTATCCATTTTATAGAAGGTTCAGAGAGATTATGTAACTTACCCAAAGAAAAGTGCTAAAGCTAGGTTCAGACATTTCCTCTCTTCTGCCTAAATGCGTATAAAAATGAATGTGGACCATCCATTGATAGTATAGTACGTGTGTTTACTCTTGATATTTTTCTTTGGAGAGACTTTGAAAATGCTGAAATAATTTGTCTCCCTAAGGAGAAATGTCTACAATATAAGATAGTATTAGTTACGTGTTTCTTATGAGGCCAGCACAATGGACAATGGAAATGTCGAAGAGGAAGCTGGTTACTGTTTGCTGGAGTTGGGGAAGCCCTCAAACAGGAGAATATCTAAATTGGATCCTGAAGGATGAAGCTTGTAGGACAAGTAGTGGAGCAGAGAGATATTCTAGGCAGGAGACATAAAGAACTTCTTTAAAGCAAGGGTCAGCACACCAATTTGTTAGGGAATAAGAAAACTAAAAGCCTGGTGGATTTAAGAATTAAGGAACAGCACGTACAATTCAGGTGAGCACGAAGTTGCTTTACTTAAGGACTGAAACTTTACTAGCCAGATACAAAATGTGAAGAGCGCCAGAACAATCCAATAACAAAATCTAAAGCACTGCCCTGCCAATAATAATAATAATAATAATAATAATAACAACAACAACAGTAATAAAATGTTCTTCACTGAGAGGGTCATAAGAGCAGATTAGAACATGGGCATGACAGAGTTAACATGCCTTATATTATAAAGATGCTAGAAAGATGTAAAATGTATTTTTATGTCATGTATAAAATAGCCACGAATAAAATAAAATTTCACTAGAGTTATTACATCAAAACATACTTCCAACAAAGGTTCTTCATATAGACTCAAGGTCATCCAAGTTGGCATGTGTAGTTTTTTTTTTTTTTTTAACTTTTTAATTTTACTTACATGTATGTATGAGGGTAAATGCACATGAGTGCAGGAACCTGAGGGGCCAGAGGCTTCTGGTTCCTGGGAACTGGAGTTACAGACAATTGTGAGCTGTTGATGTGGGTGCTAGGATTCAAACTCGGGACCATTGCAAAAGCAGTAAGTTCTCTCTCTTTTTCTCTCTCTCTCTGTCTCTCTGTCTCTCGACAGTTTTCTTTGTGTAGCTTTGGTTGTCCTTGAACTTACTTTGTAGACCAGGCTGGCCTCAAACCAAACCACCTGACCTTCCCTCCCAAGTGCTGGTACTAAAGGTGTGTGCCACCACTAACCAGCTCACAGCAAGTGCTCTTACCTCCAAGTCAGCTTTCCAACCTCATGTATCATCATCATCATCACATGGTTATTATTATCAGCATTGCCTTTCTTTCTCTCTCTCTTTCTCTGTCTTTCCTTCTTCCCTCCCTCCCTTCTTTCTTTCCTTCCTTTCTTCCTTTCTGACAAGGTTTCCCTGTAGCCTTGGCTGTCCTGGACTTGCTTTGTAGAGTAGGCTGGCCTCAAACTCACAGAGATCCTCCTGCCTCTGCCTCCCTGAGTGCTGGGATTATAGGCATGTGCCACTGCACCCAACATTATTGTTATTGTTTTCTTTATTTTATTCTGATTGGTTTCTCTTGGTTTTCATAGCTTTCTTTCTTTTTAAAAAACTTTTGTTGCTATCTTGAAATGTATAAATGAAACAGTCTTAATAGATATGCCTCAAATGATCTTTGAAGATCTGAGTGTTTTTAGGGATAATATGTAAGATAGATACACTTGCCAAGAAGTAGACACAGATCGCTTAAAATACTTTGAGAATGATAGGAGAAGAGTTCAGGAAGGTGAAAGTTAAAAAGAATGACTTCGTACTGATTACATAGTTACTGAAAAGTAGACCAGAGTATATTTTTACTCTACAGAGGAACAAAGTTTACCATGGCCCTTCCAGTTGGGTGCCTGTTACTAACTTTTTGCATATGTCTAATAGTTTATATTTAGAACCTCCTTATAAAATAATTCATGAATACATGCTTAAATAAAAATTCAAACAATATGGAAATGTTTAGAACCATGCACATTTTTCTTTTCTTCCCATAGGAACATTTGTTCTTATATTGTGTCTATAAAGACACTTTTTTGTGGTTATAATGTGTGTATGTGGGCTTTTTTTTTAATTCAGTGTATTTTTTCTCCTAATCTTTTTTTTAAAGTTTTTCTATTTTATAGGTTTCTTGCACTTTAAAAGAAAGTAGGTAGACTTTTAGATCATAAAGGCTCATCTTAAGAAATTACTGCAGTTCAAAAAGTTACTGTATATAGAATAGTGGTTTTTATCCCTATCCCTAGTTGTTACCCTGGGCTGTTTATATTTCTTAGCTAGGATCCCAGGTAGCTTAGACTAGCCTTGATCCTCCTGTCTCTACCTCCCACATGTTACATTTGCATTTGCTGGCATATGCCAGCACTCCTGGTACCTTGGTTTATTTTTTGAGACAGTCTTAAACTGTAGCTTAGGCTGAACTGGAGCTCACTTTGGAGGCCTTGAAATAGTTGGGATCTCCTGCTTCAGCTGTCTGTGTGCTGGGATTGATTACTCATGAGTGAGCCGTGTATGCTGATTTTTGTTGACCACTCAAAATCTCTGCTTCTGCAAGTTCTCTCCTCCTCACCCTCTCTCACCTTCCCTTCCTTTCTTCTGTATTGTTGTTGCTTCTTTTCTTTTTATAGTTTGGTTTTCTACAAACGTAAAATCATTGCTTGCTGTAAAAGGAAAATAAAGGAAGGCTCAAGCTTGAAATAAGTTTGTCCTTCCTAGATTAAGAATTCTTGCACTGCTTACTGTCTTTTCATCACATAGAATACTTAAAGTTTTCTTTTATTGTTAGGTGCCTAGATTTATTAGTTTTTCCACTATTAAGGCCTTTTAAAAAGCTATGGTTGATTGACATTAGTGTTGTGAGCACTTTTCAGCAAAATAGCTTAAAAGTTGAAAGGAGACCGGGCCTCGGTGGTGCACGCCTTTAATTCCTGCCTCCAGAGGCAGAGGCAGGTGGATCTTTGTGAGTTTGAAGACAGCCAGGACTGTTAGAGAAAACCTGTCTGGAAAACAAGAAAGAAAAGAAAAAGTTGAAAGGAAAGGTTGAATCTGCTTTCAGCTGGGTTTCAGATTTCAGAACTGCAAGGAGAGCAACAGAACCAGAAAATTTGAACACAGATTTCAGAACTGGCACAGTTTGTCCAACTTTAGCTGATACGACGTATAAGTTGAAGTGTAATCATCTAGCTTAAAGACTTTTTCTTAATTTGTATTATGAGCAAGTTGATGAGGTGGCGTAGGGGAAGAGATCATAAAGCTGTCAATTTTAATGTAAAGTTTATGCAGTGATAGGTAATGGGATTTTGTTTTTGTTTCTTAACCAGTGACTTTTTTGAACGAACCATTCTCTGCAACAGCCTTGTGTGGAGTTGTGCTGTGACGGGTAGACCTGGACTGACATATCAGGAAGCACTTGAATCAGAAAAAAAAGCAAGACAGAATCTTCAGAGTTTCCCAGAACCACTAATTATTCCAGTGTTATACTTGACCAACCTTACTCATCGTTCACGCTTACATGAAATTTGTGATGATATCTTTGCATATGTCAAGGACCGATACTTTGTTGAAGAAATTGTGGAAGTCATTAGGAACAATGGTACAAGGTAAAGTACTTTTGATTTTTCTTCTTGATAAGCATAAATTGCTTAGAAGTCAAAATATAGTCAGGTGTGATGTTACATGGTATAATATCAGCATTTGGAAAACTAAGGCAGGAGGACTGTGAATTCTAGGAGATCCCAACTATTTCAAGGCCTCCAAAGTGAGCTCCAGTTCAGCCTAAGCTACAGTTTAAGACTGTCTCAAAAAATAAACCAAGGTACCAGGAGTGCTGGCATATGCCAGCAAATGCAAATGTAACATGTGGGAGGTAGAGACAGGAGGATCAATTCTAACCACAAAGCAAGACTGTCTAAACACAAACCACTTTCCAAATGTGAAATATGGAAAAAGCGATCTGAGAATATCTTTCCTTTTGCTTTCTTCTAGCTACCCTGTTAGCCCACAGATTGTCCTGTGGTAACTACTTTTTACATATCTTTTCATTTATGTGCCACTAAAAATACATACATGTACCTATGCAAACATACATTGGCATAACCTTCTCCTTTTAATATAATAGGTAATGTTCTTTATAAACTTTTACTTAAATATATTTGAGATCATATTGCATAAACAGCTTCTCTTTAACTTACTATAAATGAACTCCCTTACATGGACATTCCATATTAACAAGGCCTGAAATACTGATATCTACCATAGCCTCATACTAAACAATAGTTTAAATATACTTGTAGATATTGATGGCTTTCAGTATTTTATTTAACAAAACTAGAATTACAGTCCACCTTTTTGTATTTCTGTCCCTTAAAAAAGCTTTCCCATACTTTATAGAGACGCTAGTATACACAGAGCCCCGGGTTTGCCCCCCAGCACTCCATAGCTGTGTGTGGTGGTACTTATCCAAAGTCTCACACTCCTGTCCTGTAAGGTAAAGTCAGGAGAACAAGTTCAGGGTCATGCTTTGCCACAAAGAAATCTCAAGGTCAACTTGGGATAGATGAGACCCTATTTCAATAAATAGAATAAGGGGGAAAAGCCAATTATTTTTAGAAGGCTCCTATTGCTAGCCCTGCTAATACCATGTTGTGTAATACTCAAGAGACAGGAGGGTTGCCATTAGGTCAGCCTTATCTACATAGTACCAGGCCAGTTAGGGCTACATAGGAAGATTTTTGTCTCAGAACAAAGACAGAAAAAGCAGGCCATGGTGGTAAATGCCTATAATTCCAACACTTGATGGGAGGAGACAAGGACATTAAAGGTTGAAGGTTATCCTCAGCTACATACTGAGTTTGAGGGTAGCCTGCACTGCAGAAGAACTTGTCTTCACAGGGAAAGGGCCAGAGCAACGGCTTAGTTGGTCAGTTGCCTGCCTCCCAAGCATGAGGGCCTGAGTCCAGTCCCTCAGAACCTGTAAAACCAGGCCAGGCATGGCGGCATGGGTTTATAATCCCAGCCAGAACGAGTGGGCAGCAAGCAGAGTCCTGGCTTGTTGCTGAACCAGCATAGCCTACTGGACAAGTCCCAGGCCAACGAGAGAGCCTGTCTTAAAAAACAAGGTGGATACCATCTGAGGAAAGTCAGCTGAAGTTGGTGCTTTGGCCTATACACACACATACACACACACACACACACACACACACACCCCAGGACACACAGGTGCAGACGTCTACATACAGTAAGGAGTAAATGAGGGCTCATGTTTATGATCCCAGCACTTGGGAGACTGAGGTTAGGAGGGTTGCTGTGAGTTTAAGGACAGCCTGGCCTATGTTGTGAATTCAGGTCAGCCTGAACTACAGACTAAGACTAATGTTTCATGGTTGAAGTGATACCCTGAAAAGATAGATTATTGTGTTTTGATCTATATCACCATAGGAATAATGGACACATATTTGAGGACTGATTTTTTTTTTTTTTCTTATGGCTACTTATTTTATTAGGGTAGATGTGCTCTACAATTTATAAATTATTGTGAAATATAAATTTAACAATGTGGCTTACATATAAAAATACAGTAATTTTTCTATATGTTTTGTCTTACCATTGGGAATATATATGCATATACATATGTATGTGTTCAACAGTACTGAGTTGGGATCCTTTGTAGAAGGGGGAAATTTAGTGGTAAACATTTTATTGAAACTCATTAGGAAAACACCTGTTCTTGTTGAATAGTCTGTGAAAACAAGAAATTGTTTCTCTAGGGGCTGGAGAGATGTCTGGGTGTTAAGAACTTATACTGTTCTTCCAGAGAACCTAAGTTCAGGTCCTAGCATCTACATCAGGAAGCTCACAGTCTCCTGTTAATAGCAGCTCCAGGGTGTCTGGCTTCCATGGGCCCCTGCACACATGTAACATACACTCACAGACACATAAATTAAAAAAACTTTAAAAAATTATTGTCCCTGAGTGAGCTGTCCCAGAAGCAGAAAGACATACACAGTATATACTCACTCATATGGACATATAATATAGGATAAACCTACTAAAATCTGTACATCTAAAGAAACTAATCAAGAATCAAGAGGGAGGACCCTGACTAAAATGCTCAATCCCCATCCTGAAGGGCAGAGAGGATGGACATCAAAAGAAGAAGAAAACAGGAAACAAGCTAGGAACCTGACACAGAGGGCCTCTGAAAGGCTCTGCCCTGCAGACTATCAAAGCAGACGCTGAGACTTATGGCCAACTGTTGGGCAGAGTGCATGGAATCTTATGTAAGAAGTGGGAAATAGTAAGAGCTGGAGAGGACAGGAACTCCACAAGGAGAGCAACGGAACCAGAAAATTTGAACACAGGGGTCTTTCCAGAGACTCATACTCCAACCAAGGACTATGCATGGAGATAACCTAGAATCCCTGCATAGATGTAGCCCATGGCAGTTCGGTGTCCAAGTGGGTTCCATAGTAATGGGAAGAGGGACTGCCTCTGACATAATCTGATTGGCTCTTTGATCACCTTTGAGCAGCCTTACCAGGCCACAGAGGAAGACAATGCAGCCATTCCTGATGAGATCTGATAGATTAAGATCAGAAGGAAGGAGAGGAGGACCTCCCCTATCAGTCGACTTGGGGAGGGGCATGCAAGAAGAAGGGAGAGGGAAGGTGGGATCAGCAGGAGAGAAGGGAGGGACTTATGGGGGGAAACAAAGCGAATAAAGTGTAATTAATAAAAGTTAAAAAAAATAAATAAAATAATAATAAAAGAATAATAATACTGAAAAAAAATTATTGTCTTTCTGAACAATAATAAATCTTAAGTTCCCTTATATGTTGGCCATTTTGTAGTCTAGTCTGGCCTTGAACTCAACACAGTCTGCCTGCCTCAGTCTCCCATATTTCCTGGCCTTCTTTTTGTTGTTATTGTTGTTTTGAGACAGGCTTTCACTATGTGCTGGGACTATATAGAACAGGCTGGCCTTGAAGTCACAGAGATCTGCCTGCCTCCCAAGTGCTGGGGATTAAAGGTGGCCTTTTCTTATTAAACTCCCATCCCTACCCCACCCAAGACAGAGTTTCACTATGTAGTGTTGGCTGGCCTGGGATTCATTATGTAGACCAGGCTGCCCTTGAACTCACATAGACCCACGTGTCACTGCCTCCCATGGACCACTATAAAACACAATTTTTTATTACATTTATTTATTCAGTTTGTGTGTGGATGTTGGTTTTATGCACACGTGTGGGAGTGAGAGGGGTAGGATCTTTATTCCACCGTGTAGGTCCTGGGTATCTTCAGGTGGTCAGGCTTGGCAGGCAAGCACTTTTATACACTGAGCCATCGTGCTAGCACCCTAGAGGTTATTTTATTTTAAATGTTATTTATTTTATGTATATGAGTGCTTTGCCTGCATATATATACCTGTGCTATATGCATGTTTGGTGCCCACAGAGGTCGAGAGGGCTTCATTTCCCTTGGAGCTGGAATTATAGATGGCAGTTGGAGACCATGTTGGTGCTAACAATCAAACTGGGGCCTCTTTAAGAGCAGAAGTGCTCTTCACCAACCGCTGTTATCTTTTCAGCCTCTTTTTTTTTTTTTTTTTTTTGAGGCAGGGTCTTGAACCTGCGATATAGCCAAAGATGACCTTTTATTCCTCATTTTGCCCTATCTCCCAGTGCTGGGTTTGACCATTCTTGAGATATCCCTAAAGTTTTCCCTCTGTTAGATACAACATTCCAGTTATGGACATTCCAGCTGTTCATAGTTGCACGCATCTGTATTCTCCACTACTCAGTAGACTGAGGCTAGGAGATCATGAGGGCAAATCCATAGAGATATCCAGGGCATAACTTTCATTTGAAAGGCGGATGCCTAATAGGTTAGAACCTTCAGGGCATCCTGCTAGAAAACAGCTGCCTAGGTCAAGGAATAGTAAGTGCATTTGAAAGGAGAATGCTTCAGTAGGTAGAGCCGTGGGGTATTTTGCTGGAAAACAGCTGTCTAGGAAGTGTTTCCCTAAGTTTAGCTATAGAGGCCAGCCACTGCAGCTGTGGTCCAAAGGGTCCAGGCTGTATTTTGCACTGGCAGCCAAACCTGTGGCAGCTTCTCCTTTCTGTTGGTTTTACAGGTGTGTAAGATGTGAGGTGGTGAGGGTCATGGTGGCTTCATCAGCATTCCAGAAACCACCAGGGTCAGGTAATTTACAACAGGATCAGATTTCCTGCTTGGAGGGGAGAAGAAAACTGTCGTTCTCTCTCTGCTTTTGGTCAGCTGGGTTACAAGTAAAGTGTTGCCATCCACTGTGCTGCCATGCCTTCTCCACAATGTCCTCAGAGGTTGTTTCCCATCAGATGTCACAGTAAGAGAAAGTAACTGACACACGTGGAAAGGGAGGCTAATTGGAGAAGAAGTGATGGAAGCCTTGATTTTAAAGAGGATTGGTAATGGTTAAGTAGAGAAGAATCGTAAGAAGCCAGTGTTTAAATGTTTTAAGCTAACTTTAAAATTTTTATTTATCTACTGTGCGTGTGTGTTTGCGCGTGCACTAGGTCTGAAGACAATCTTTGGAGCTGGCTCTCTCCTTTTACTCTGGAGGATCAAACTCAGGTCCTCAGGCTTGGCCGCAGGTGCCTTTAGTTGCTTGACCGGCTCCCTGGCTTTCTACTTTTTCTGTTCTAAAGCTCGACCATAGTTCTCTAAGGGTGTGAAATAACATGATGTCCTTTATATGCATGTCCTGCTTCTGTATAGCAGGACACAGAGCTCCTCCTTTGTGCCAGATGCTGTCTGGGCTGTTGATGTAGCAGTGAACAGTCTGCTATTTACCTTGGGGCCTTTGTACTCATTCAACTTGAAAATTTTTCCTGTATATCAAAAATGAAGAATTCTTTACTTTCTTCATCTTTTTCCTCACACTCTGTTTTTGGAGCCTTTTCTCTTTCCATCTGAAATTCAACATTTCTTTGTCCCAACACTTTAAACTTTGATTATTTTAAATGCTGATGAGGAAGATGTGAGAAAAGAAAAATGGTGATCTTTTTGATTCTCCACCTTCAGTAGTGAGTAGTAAGGCATAGAAGTCTGGCCACCTATGCTGCCACATCAGGCCCAGCTTGCACTGCTCTGTTTCATGGACATATTGCTTGTTTTCATGAGGACCCTATAGGCCAAATCCTAGGCAGGGTTTTGTAGACATTAAGATTCAGTTGGTCAGTTGAAGAGAGAGGGAGAGAGAGAGAAGTGTGTGTGGGTGGGTGCATGCATGCGTGTGTGCCTGTAGCTTGTGAGAGTTGTTTTTTTTTTTCCTACCATGTAAACCCAGAGGACTGGACTGGCTTGGTTAGCAAGTCCCTTTACCCACCATCTTACCTTGTTGACCCTAAATTTTTAGTTTCATTGGGAGGCAGATATTAATAGTGGGAGGTTAAGGCTTTGGAATTACAAGACTTCTTTGCAAGTCATCTCAAAGGTAAAAATGAAAAAGAAAATGTCAGAGTGCGTTTTGCATACATACTGAATCTTCATGTAAATAGATAACACAGGAAATTATGTTGCTTTAAACTCAACAGACTATATCTGCTAATATTTTTCTCTATCAATGGGTAAATTTTTCTTTTTAAGCAAAGGTTGTAACTTACTCTGTCGAGTGCTTCCTGGCATGCGGGAAGCCTGTGTTTCATTATTAGCAAGGTGGAGGTAGAGCGATCAGAGTTCAAGGTGATCCTTGGCGACATGAGTCTGGGCCACCATGACTTGAAGCATGAACTATTTAACATTAGACTCTAAGTTTCTATATAGAGTCTTGTCTCTTATGTTTTTCACTTACGTTTTGGGCTAAAGTATATTGCCAAACTTAATAGACTGGAATTGAGCCTGTCACCTACCTACTTATCTGTGTAAGTTTTGGCAAATTATTTAAAATTACTTGTCTCTCCTATACTGACTGGGAAGAGTGCAGAGAAATGGGCTTAGGGTCTTTTGTGATAGTGAAGGAGTTAAGTACTCTGGGTTGGCCCATCTCAATATTCTTTTCTTATTTGCTTCTTTACTCTTTTTTCCTTAATTTTTTATTTTATGTAATTTATATACATGTGTGTTTTGTCTGTATTTATGTCTGTGTACCACGTGTGTGCCTGATGCTCTCTGGTGCTAGATGATGGCATCAAATCCTTTGGAACTGGAGTTACAAATGGTTGTGAGCTATCATGTGGGTCTTGGGACTCAAACCCAGACCCTTTAGAAGAGTAATAAGTGTTCTTGTTTGTTTGTTTTGTTTTTTCAAGACAGGTTTTCTCTGTGTAGTCTTGGCTGTCCTGGAATTTGCTCTGTAGACCAGGCTGGCCTCAAACTCATGGAGCTCTTCCTGCCTCTTTCTCCAGAGTGCTGGGATTAAAAGTGTACACCATTACCACCAGGTTGTAACAAGTATCCTTAATCATTGGGCCATCTCTCCAGCCCTGCCTCGTTTATTTTTAATTCTCTTCCTTTTTGTTAAGTGTGCATATAAGGTGCTTCTTCCTCCCTACAAGACTTAACCCCAAGAGATCAGGTACATTCAAGTACGGTGTGGTTATAGACAACTTTCTACTCTGAAATAAGCAGTCAATCGATTGTCCTAAAGAACCAAAAAGGCTGTTCGTGGCGGCCCACACCTTTAATCCCAGCCCTTGGGAGGTAGAGAGAGGAGAATCTGTGCCTGCCAGAGCTACATAATGAGACCTTGTCTTGAAAAAAAAAAAAAAATCAAACAGAATAAAACCTTTGCCTTGCCATGGTGTAGCAAAGACCAGTTGACGGGCTAAGGTAGAGAAAGAAAGCACACACCTGTTTCACCTTCCCAGTCCTGATTATCACCTGGTTTGTAAGCCACATGCTCTCACACTTGTTTCCCTCTACTTGTTCAGTGCCTATAGAAAAGGACCAGTGGCTCTACTGATTCTTACATACCTGCCAGATTCTCTGTGGATGCGTTATGACAGTAGGTATGAGGGCGGGTTTACCATCTTTGTCAGTGGAAAAACAGATCAAAAGAAGTTAGGTGGTTTGTTATTCCATCTATTTTCCCTCCCTCCCTCCCTCCTTTCTTCCCTTCCTCCCTCTCTCTCTCTCTCTCTCTTTCTCTCTCTCTGAGACAGGGTTTCTCTGTGTAGCCTTGGCTGGCCTTGACCTCAAAGAGATCCGCCTGCCTCTGCTGAGATTAAAGGCATGTGCCACCACCACCTGGCTTATATATTTCTTGACCCTGGAGTTGAAATAGTGAACAAAGCAGCTGTGGGGTATTCATTTTAACCTTAAAAGTAGAGCTTAACAGGAATGACTTACGGCATCATTTCTTAACTTTGTCTCCCTGATTTTGAATTCTGTCATTTATGTTAGTTGTATGATTCTGCACAAGAAATTTAAGCTCTCTGAGTTTTAGACTTTTTAATATGTATTTTAATTTTATGAGTATTTGACTGTATACGTATCTATGCATTACGTATGTTCTTGGTGCCTGAGAAGGCCAGAAGAGCATGTTGGATCCCCTGGAATTGTGATTATAGATGGTTGTGAGTCTGTATGGATGCTGTGAATTAAACTTGGGGCCCTCTTCAAGAACTAAGGGTAGCAAATGCACTTAACCACTTCCCCAGCCCCATCTCTCTCTCTCTTTTAATCTATTAAATGAATTTTTGTGATACAGGTTTGCATCACAGGGTGCATGGACACAGTGAATGTGACTCTTAGCTGTATTATGAAATATTGCAGCTGTATTATGAAATATTGCTATTTTATGTATAAGTGTCTGGATAATATTTTGATGTCAAGTTAGGGGCCATGTGACTTCTTCCTTTTCTTTTCTTTTCTTTTCTTTTCTTTTCTTTTCTTTCTTCCTTTTTTCCTTCCTTCCTTTCTTCTTTCCTTTCTTTCTTCCTTTCTTTTCTCTCGTTCTTTCTCTTTATTTCTTTCTCTTCTTTCTTTTTGTCTCTTTCTTTTTCTTTCTTTCTCTTTTTTCTCTCTCTTTCTCTCTTTCTTTATACGGCTATTGTAACTGCCTTTACCATAACTGGAATCAGACTTTCCTCTTGCAGCCCTAAAAGACTTAAACATAGATACCCAACTCCTCTCCTTGTACTTCAGTAAAATAAATCACGAATCGCACACACTTACTGTTCTCTCAGAAAGAGAGGGAAAAAAAGTTGTTCGTCTAGGAAAGAGCCACAACTTCCTCTAATAAAATAAAGAATAGCTGCCAGTGGGGATGGTGGAGCACACTTGTAATCCCAGCTCTGAAAAGGCTGAGGCAGGGTGATTGGAGCTCAAAGCCATCTTAGGTAACATAATGAGACTCTATATAAATAAGTAAATAAATACTATAAAACTTAAACCAGACTGAAAGGAAGATGCCTAGAGTGAGCATCTAACCATGGAAATACTAATTGAAGAATAGATTTACTTATGAATAAGTTAGTAATTTCAGGCTGTGAAAACACTTTATTTTTGTGTTTAAGATAGTAATTCTAATAGCCAGGGGTGGAGGCACACACCTATAATCCCAGTACTCTGGGGGGCAGAGGCAGGCAGATCTCTGTGAGTTTGAGGCCAGTCTGGTCTACAAAGTGAGTCTAGGACAGCCGAGGCTATACACAGAAACCCCTGTCTTGGGGAAGGGAAGCTAGTAATTGTACAGGTAGTGTCTTTTAGAAGAATGGACAATTGCAATTCTTTGGATATGAGCTTAAAGTGAACTGAAGATCCGAGATGGCTAGAAAGGCACTGCTTGGTGTTCATCCATGTGCCTTATCGCTGATCCCACCGTCCGTACCACTCAAGAACCTGTTTACCTAACTCTTAGCCTAATTAGAAGGTTGATGTTATAGTCCTCTCACTTTATCGGATCACTTTTATTTTGGTGTTTGTGTGTGCATGCACATGTGTAGAGTTGACATCAGTGCCTCCCTCCATCACTGACCTTCTGTGTGTGCATATATGCATGTTCAAGTATGTGGTTGTGGGTGCATGTTGGGTGAGCCAGAGTTTGATGTTGGTGTCTTTCTGGAGTTTACCAGTTGGTTAGATGGCCAGTGAACTAGGGATTTGTCATTTGCCACCCCCAAAACTAGAACTGCAAACACATTCTGCTCTGTTTTTACATGGGTGCTCTTCATGTTTGTACAGTAAGCATTTTATTGACTGAGTTCATTTCCCCAACACACGTTTTTGGGGGTAGTGTCTCATGTAGCTCAAGTGTCTACTCACACTTGAAGTGTAGCTGAAGATGACTTTGAATCTTCTGCCTCAGCCTCTGAGGTGCTGAGAATTATAGACATCCAGCATAGTTTTTGTTTCGTTTTGTTGTTTAGATTTACTTACATGTACACGTGTTTTGGCTGCACATATGTTTCCGCACACCACTTGCATATCTGGTGCCTTTTGGAAGTCAGAAGGCGGTAGTGGATTTCCTGGAACTTAATTATGAATGGTTGTGAGCTGCCATGTCGGTGCTGTGAATTGAACCTTGGTCCTCTGCAAGAGTATCAAGGGCACTTAGCATATGAGCCGTTTTCTAGCCCCTACCTTCCAGTTTTGTTTGTTTGTTTGCTTGTTTTTAGACAAATTCTGTCTATGAAGCCTCTGGCTGGCCTAAACTTACTTTGTAGACCAGGCTGGCCTTGAACTCAAAATTACCTGCCTCTGCCTCCCAACTGCTGAGACTAAAGGTATGCACCATGCCCAGCCCCAACTATGCCGTTTTGTAGGATGGTTTTGAAGTTGGTTCTTTGGGGATTTTTTTGTTTGTTTGTTTGGTTGGTTAGTTGGTTGGTTTGGGGGTTTTGGTTAGGGAGTGTGCAGAGGTCAACTTCTAGTGCCATTATTATTATTATTATTATTATTATTATTATTATTATTATTATTATTATATTTTTAAGACAGCTTACACTGTCCTGCAACTTCCTGCCAAGCTGTTCCTGAGCCCCTGGTGCTTTCATTTTAATTCTCACAGTCAGATTGGTAACTCAGAGTTTTTAGAAAATGTTAAATGCTTTACTTGTTCAGAGTGTGGATCTTTAAAATCTGCTTTTTCTTTTTTAAAATAAGATCTTAAGATCTCCTCATGCCCCCTTCTCCACACACACGATGATTGTAAATCAAAGTATAGGTGCTAATTATATTTCTGCTATATAATTTTGCCTATTAAAATAATATGTCATAAATGTAAAAGGTTTAGAGTCCGTTTCTCAAATGCTCCCTTCAGAAAAAGCACTGTGAAAGTGAATATATAGTTTACTTTTTTCTGTATTATTGTACTAATTTCAAAATGAGCAAGCCAGTTTTTTACTTAGGAATGGTGTGGATGATTTCTTGTGTCAGAATGTTGGTGTGGTAGCACCTATGTTATCCCAGCACTTTGAAAGCTGGGGCAACCTAGGGAGGAAACAAAAAGCAAACAAACCTATCAGGGCACACAAATGTATGTTGTTTCTAATTGGTTTTGTAGAAACTGACTAAACTGTTGGCTTCTTACGACTATCATTGGATCTTGCCCTTCTCTGGGGCTACAGAAAAGTATTCCTTTTACTAACCTGCTGTGATTTCTTTGAAAACAACTTCTTTCCTTTCCTGCATGCTTGCTTTATTTTTAGGCCCACGCTGGCCTGGAACCCATGAGCTCATGTGCTTCCTCCACTTAGCCTTCTGAGTTGCGGGGACTGTGTACATACACTGCCATACCTAGCTTAACTGCATTTTCTTTCAGTAATGTCAGATTTTTAATGCCCGACAGAGTGGCCTAACCTAGGTTAAATAAGTAACATAGCAGATTTAAATTTGTAACAGAGAGTTTAATTGATCTCTAGGGATCTCCTAAATATGATTTCTGTATTATTTGGGCTTAAGTTTTTAAAGAATTTAAAAAGATTTTATGTATATGTTTGCTTGCATGTATGAGCATTTACTATATGTGGGGGCCAGAAGACAGAGTATCAGATTCCCTGGGACTGGGCAGTTGTGAGCTGCCTGTGGGTACTGGGAACCAAACTTGGGTCCTCTACAAAAGTAGTATGCACCCTTGAGCCATTTCTCCAGCCCCATGGAGTTAACTTAAAAAAAAAATTATATATATATATATATATATATATATATACATATATATATATATAAAGAGAGCATAAGTTGTTATACTTCAATATTGTTTTCAAACTACCTTGGAAAATAAATATTGTAGAATTCTTTTTAACCTTGTAAGTATATCAGTTTTAGCATTAAATGGTGAGCTACAGGCTGAAAATAGTGGTGCTTGCCTGTAATCTCAGAACTTGAGAGGCATAGGGCAGAGGATCACTGTAAAATAAGGCATGGTCTATGTTGTGAATTCCAGGACTACCTCAGCTCTACATCATGAGGCTTTGTCTCAAAAAAGGAAAAGAAAAAGGTGACCAACACACTAAAATTCTTTTTTTTTTATTTTAATTTTTTTCTTCACAGTTTATTCATTATATATCCCGATTGAAGCCCCCTTCCTCTTTCCCCACCCCCTTCCCCTAGTTTACTGAAAGGGAGAGTTCTGCACTATTGCTATCTGCCCATAGCTTGTTAAGTCTCATCAGGACTGCCTGGATCCTCTTCCTTCGTAGCCTGGCAAGGCTGCATCATCAGGAGCAAGCTTAAATCTCATTCAGAGTGACAGACAAAATAGACACCAGCAGCAGCAGTGGAAGAGAGGAAGGGAGTCTACTATAGAGGGTTCTCTGAAAGGATTTACCCAACAGAGGATCGAAGCAGACGCTGAGACTCATGGCCACTCTTTGGGCAGAGTGCAGGAAGTCTTATAGAGGAAGAAAGGGGTGGGATTAGAGGGACATGGAGGGGACAGGAGCCCCACAAGGAGACCAGCAAAGCTAAGGGATCTGAGCCCAGGGGGTCCTGCACAGACTGATGCACCAATGGAGGACCATGCATGGAAAAGGCCGAGATCCCCTCTCAGATGTGGCCGATAGGCAGCTCAGTTTCCATGTGGATCTCTGAGTGATGGGAGCAGGGGCTGCCTCTATCATGAGCTCAGTTGACTGCTCTTTGATCACACTAATACTCATAACTTTTCAACTATTAAAGGATAGTCTCAGTAACTTGAACTACTAAAGAGAACATTTCCACAAAAATGTGTAATGTAAAGAGTGAGCACCTGGGATATGACACAACAAGAAATGGAAAAAAAAAATCGAATTTTTCTCTCAGAAGTCTTATGTTTATGTGTTTGAGTGCATGGCCCCAATATAAGTGGAGGCCAGAGGTCAGCCTTGGGTGTCATTCCTTGGATGCCATCCATCGTATTGTTTGAGACAGGTTTCTCACTGGCCTGGAGCTCACTCACCATTGTAAGCCAAGCTGGCTGGACAGTAAGCCCCACGGAGTCCTGTCTGCCTCACAGAGCTGGGCTAACAAGAGTATACCTCCTTATCTAACTTTCCCCTCGCCCCTCTGGATACATTGAATTTTGTTGATTTATTATTTATTGAACTTTATTGATTTTTTTTTGAGGGGGAGTTCAAGACAGGGTTTCTCTGTGTAGCCACGATTGACCAGGCTGGCCTCGAACTCCAAGAGATAAGCTGCCTTTGCCTCCCAGAGTGCTGGTTTTACAGGGGTGTACCACCACGCTTGGCTTGAACTGTATCGATTTTAGTGAACTTTATAATTTGGAAGATTATGGTTACCTAAGCCCCTCTCCTTCTTCCACGGGTCTAGTATGGAAGCTGTGAGGTGAAATGCTCAGTGCTGGCGACTGAGTTGGGACAGAGACTCCTCAGTAGCTAAGGGCTTCTCTCTTCCTTTCATGTTCTATCTGGGATGTGAGGTCCAGAGCTTCTTACTCCTTGGAGTCCATGTGGACCATGAGGTCCACTACCCTGTTGCTATAGCCAAATTTGTCATCATATCATACCAGGAATGAGTTTGATAACATGGTCATTGAGGGCATCGCCAGCACCAGCATCAAAGATGGAAGAATGGGTGTCACAGCTAAAGTCACAGGAGATAACCTGGTTCTTAGTATAGCTAGGTCAGGGTGCCCTTAGTGACCCTTTGATGCCTGCCTTACCACCTTGATGTCGTTGTGTCTGGCAGCCTTCTCAAGTCTGCAGGTCAGATTCTCAACAGACATACATACTGGGGATAGAAACACAGAAAGCCATAGCAGTGAACTTCTCATTCAGTTCTGGGATGACCCTGCCCCCACAGTTTTAGAAGTTCCGGTGGATTCAGGGATGGTGTTCTGGGCAGCCGTGACCATCACACCATTGTTTTCCATAGGGCCATCTATAGTTTTAGGGCAGTGGTGATTGCATGGACTGTGGTCATGAGTCCCTCCAAAAAGCTGTCATGGATAGACTTGGCCAGGGTTTGCTGAGCAGTTACAGTTTTCAGGAGGCGTTGCTGATAATTTATAAATATATAAATGGATAAATAAATATTAGTTCAGGCCTGTCACAAACATGGAGGGAGCAGCTGAAGGGGAAGAGATGGTGACACTGGTTCCCTTCTTCTCTTGAGCCCCAATCTTCTCAATGGTGGTGAAGACACCAGTAGACTTCAGCATATTTGGCATCAGCATCACCCTATTTGGTGTTGGTGGGATCTTGCTCCTGGAAGGTGGAGATGGCCTTCCCTTTGATAACTGTTTCCCTTTCTCAGCCTTGTCCATGCCATGGAACTTGCTGTGCGTGAAATCATACTGGAACATGTAATGTAGACCATGCAGTGAGGCCAGTGAAGGGGTCATTGATGACCACAGTATCCACTTTGCGAGAATATAAGAGCAGGCACCCAGTATGACAAATCAGTTGACTTTGACCTTCATCTTTGTATCTAGGAACAAGACTGGTATAAAATTGTAAACATTAGTTTTTAATACTCTTTTATTTATGTTTCTTTTAACTCTTTCTCTACGCCAGTCCCTTCCAACATCCCAACAGCAGGTAGGAGAAAGGGTTAGTGGGAGAGGGGACACAGTTCTCTTAGCTGCTTCCTGATGGTTGGGGTCATTGGGTTCCTTGGAGCCATTCCAGTCCTCATTTCAGGAGATCTCCAACTTCTTGTCTCACAACAGCAACAGGTACAGCAAGGGGGAAACAGGAGAAGCCTTGTTCTTTCTTTGACCCTCCACACTTTCTGGGCTCTGGCATTTATTCTCTCTCCAGAGTCCTCAGATTTAAACCATCTGAAGCTGGCAAAGAGCTTCTCCAAGAGCCTGGATGAGGCAAATAGTTTGCTGCTATCGACCATCTGAATCAGTCCCATATTCTACACCTGGGACCAAAACAAAAATGTTTATATCCAAAACATAAAATTAAATACAGTTTTTTCTATACCCATTTTAACTCCTAAATATGACACAGAGACCTATTACATTTATTAATAAGCTTTAAAGCACTAAGCTGGGCAGATACTCCTCTATTCTAACCTGTCTGTGCTGGTCTTGACTATTTCCCAGGCAGGTGCCCTTTGCCACTTGCCATCTTAGTCTCTCCTTGGCTGCTTCTGCTCCATCTGTCTGTCCTCATGGTGAACTCCTCGTAGTTCCTTGCATCCTCCTCATGGCCTCTGTCTCCTGACCTCTCTTTTCTGGAATTGGAAGTCCTGCCTTCTCTCCTCTCTTGCCAAGATATAGGCTAATCAGCTTTTTTTTTTTAAATCAGCTCTTTATTAACCAATCAGAGATGATGAAGAACAATTTTTACAAAACATTGAGACAGTAGATTCTTCATAGAAATGACAGAGCCCATGTCAGATTGTAACCAAATCTCTGGGCTCATAAATCAACATCACAAGACCAACACACCCTTCTTTTAGCCCAATAAAGGCTCTCTCTTAAATAGTAAACTGTATATAGAAGAACAATTAGAAAAGCTATCTGTAAGAATTACATTCATAACGTCCAGTCCATTTGTATTTGGCAACCTTAGAGAAAGTATTCCACTATCTGTCTCTATCTTTCCTTCCCTCAGTTGGTTTTTTTGGTCAGGGTATTTGTCATGGCAACAGAAATGAGATACTAGTTCCTAGCCAAGAAATATCCTAAACAACATTCTAAAATTTTTTGCATTCCTTGTTTCTTGAAGACCCTAAGATAGTGATAGTTTTCTTTGTTTATTTGCTTGCTTTGTTTCCTGGGCTAGACTTGAACTCATGATCCTACCACTTCTTCAGCATCCTGAGTCGCTGGGATTAGAGGCATATAACAGTGCCTGATAAAAATAATTTTTAATTAAAAAAACTACTCAGGATAGTTTTTATTTTTACACTCATGTACTTATGAGGTGGGGGTCCTGGAAAGGACAACTTGTAGCAGTTGGTGCTCCTCTTCCACTGTGTGGGTTCTGGGGAGCTCAGTTATTGGGCTTGGCAGGTGCTTTCACCTGCTGAGCTTTCCTACTGCCCCTTATTTTTATTTTTTTTGAGATAGATTCTTGCTGTGTTACCTAGGCCAGCCTCAACACTATGTAGCCCAGGCTGGCCTTGACTTTGGGGTTATATTCTAAAAGTAACACACATCATATCCATTATTTTCATTCCTTATTGATTCATTTCTCCTATATGGAATGAACATTTGTAATCAAAATTAATATTTTTATATTTATCATTAGCATCTTAAAATTAAAAATCACTATTTTGAGATAATTATTGTTTCCCTTAAGGTTGTAAAATACTAACATTTTTCCCGATGATGTTATCTTGTAAAATTATGATTACTGTAATGCAGGGTTGACATTGATATAGTTTGGATATAGAACATTTCTGTTACTACAAGCCACCCCTACCCCAAATGCTATCATGTAAAGCTACATCAACTTGTCTCTTATCCCTTAAATGAGTAAGTAATAGATCTCTTGAGGTGCTAGAGATTGCCACTTTTTAGGTCATGACTGTTAAGCTAATTTTCAATTTTCTGAAACAAATACTACTTGAGATCTTTATTGATAAGAATTATTTTATGATTCTCTAAATTTTTTGTACTTCAGTAATCTTTGGACTCCTTGGAACCAGGAAAAAGTAGTAAGTGGATTTGAAATACATAAGCTAAGTTTCTGTGGAAAACTATTAGAAACTGACTTGGCATTTTGAATAACTGATGTTGAGGCACGTGAAGCCATCAGCTTGGAGGAGTGGCACCTGTGGCTTGGGTGTGGTATATAGCTAATAGCAACATTGACAATAGCTAATATAATTGATACATTAAATGTGTATTACATTCTAGGTAGTGTCTCAGTACTATACTGGTTTCTTTTTTCCTCATCCTTCTGTAAGGAAATTGTTGTTCTTTCTGTTGGTTTCAGTTAGATCAGTGCCTCAGATTCCTGAAGCCCTGCAGGCTCTGTTGTAATGACTGTTCCCTCTGGTCATCTGTAAGGTTGCTTTTAGACCCTGAACTGATGTATCTAGGTGCTGAGTGCACTTCGCTTTTCCTCTTGTGACCATCAGTGTCCTCAGTAACAATTGGCACTATCAGGAAACAGTGTTACTGGTCACAGGTTCCCTGAAAAGTTTCCTTGATTGGCCTGTGATATGATTCCTGGATTTGAGGTTTAAGTCTTCAAAAATGAGTGCAATAGGCAGATCCTGTCAAAAAAGAGAAAGGAAGAAGAAAACAAAGGAAATAAAAGTGAATCTACTTGATTACTTTCATGTCTCCAGATTCCAGAGTCTCATCAGTAGACCATTACATAGCAAGCTTTGATAAGACTTCTTGCAGTTTTTCCTTTCCTCTTCAGAAACTTTGCTTTATTTCTATCAGCTTGCAGATATTTAGACATCATTTTGATTTGCTGGCAACGTGGGTGTGTTCCTAGGCTTTTCTGTTAGGACAATAGCTCATTTCTTTTTTTGTTGTGTAAAAAAATATTACCATTTTAAACATTTTTATTGTGAAATTCAGTGGTGTTCACAGTGTTGTATAACCATCACCACTATTTCCAGAACATTTTCATCATTCCAAACAGAAACTCTGTATTCATTAGGCAATAACTTCCCTTCTACCTTTCCTCTGGCCCCAGATAACTTTTTTTTCTATTATGTCTTTTTGAACTTGCTTATTTTATAAACTTCTTTGTATTGTAGAGTTGTTAGAATGTCATTCTTTTTATGTCAGAATGCTCTGTTGTGTTTATATATCCACTTTGTTTATCTGTTCATCTGTCTGTGGACTCTTTGGTTGATTCCATGTTTCTTCTGCTGGCAACACTGTTTAAGTGTCTAAATTCTTTTTTTCAATTTTTCTTAATTTTTTTAAGTGGAGTTGATAATTCTGTTTGACTTTGGTGAGGAAATGGAAATGCTGTTTCCCGTAACAGTCCCATGTGTTAGTTCTCCCCCCACCCCCAAAACAGGGTTTCTCTGTGTAGCCTTGGCTGTCCTGGACTCACTTTATAGACCAGGCTGGCCTTGAACTCACAGAGATCCACCTGAGTGCTAGGATTAAAGGCATGTGCCCCTGCACCTGGCCTGAATCAGTTCTTATTTCTGTACAGTCTTACCAATACTTGTTAGTTTCTATGTTAGATTTTGCTTTTGAGATAAATGCATCCTCACTGGATATGGTCTGTTGCTGTGATTTTGATTCTGTGCTTTACAGATGAGACAAGTATCTTTTTATGTTTTTTGTCATTTATATCTTCTCTGGAGAAGTGTCTAATCAGACCTACTAATTTTTTAAAAATACATTGTTTTTCTTTCAGTTGTAAGAATTCTTCATGTATTTACTCTATCTCAGATTTTATAGAATGAGTCAGGAAGTACTTTCTGTTCTTCAGTTTTTAAAAATATTTATTTACTATGTTTATGCATGGTTGCCTGTATGTGTGCATGGCCACTGCATGCATGAGATTCCTAGGAACTAGTGTTAAGCTGCAATGTGGATCCTGGGCACTGACTTCCAGTCCTCTGCAGGAGCAGCAATTGTTCTAACCATTGAGATGGCTCAGTGATTTAAGATTTTAAAGTTTTTAAAGAATTGTGTGTGTGTGTGTGTGTGTGCATGCATGTTTTTGTGTGCGTACAGATGAGTGCAGATGCCTGAGGAAGCCAGAGGTGTTGGATCTCTCTGAAGCTGGAATTACTGGCAGCCGTGAGCCTCCTGATGTGGGTGTTGGAATTGAACTCAGGACCTCTGCAAGAGCAGTAAGTGCTCTTAACTACTGAGCCATTTTCCCAGTTCTTTTAAAAGGTTTATTTATCTTTTTGATTTATTTTTTATCATTTTAAATTACGAGTATGTGTATGGGTTTGTGTACATGCAGGTTTGTGCAGAGGGCAGAGGTGTTGGATTCCTCTGGAACTTGAGTTATAGGTCCTAGCTGGCGTCAGTGCTGGGACCTGAGCCTGGCTCTACTGCAAGAGCAGTGTGCACTGTTAACTGATGAACCGTCTCTCCAAATTTATTTTTATTATTTATTCACTCACTCATTTACTTATTTATTATCATGATTTCTAGGAGAAGAGCTGCAAATAAATAGTCCTATGAATGCTGACACAAACCACTACACACACGCACACACACCATGCACAGCCTTGTTCATTGAATGAGACGGTCAAATGAAGAGCACAGTATCTAACATGGACCCATCTTTTTCTCAAAGAACAGAGATTTAGCTCATTGTTAGAAATTTATATGCTTAGGTTATTCTTAGTAAGACCTCCCCTAGACTGCCTGAGAGTTGTAGAAGGATAGTAGGTATAATTCCTCCATTGCTTGCTGTTGCTTCTTAAAGTACTATGTTCCACGTTTCTGGTTTGCATGTTTTATTTTATGTATATGGGTATTTTCCCTACATTCCTGTCTGTGCACCATGTTACAGATGGCTGTGAGCTGACCTGTAAGTGCTGGGACTTGAACCCCAGTTTTTTTTAGAAGAATAGCAAGTGCTCTTAACCACTGGCCCATCTCTCCAGCCCTACATGTTAATATTTTAGGAACTTGGGTATATATTTTACTTGTCATAAAGTTAGCCTGTCTGAACTGTTTTACAACCATCACCACAGTCTAATTTTAGAGAACTTTCAACACCTAGAAAGAAACCTGTGTGTAGTCGCAATCATCACCTGTTTCCACTACACCCTTCTCCTTCCTGGCTTCTGCTCATCTGTTACTTTTCTCTGTGGATTTTCTCATTCTGGAAACCAGTCGAAGCAGAGTCCTGCATTTTGTTGTATTTTGTGCCTAACCTTGTCATTTAGCATAATGTTTCAAGATTCATCCATATTGCGGTTCCTTTTGAGACAGATTATCTGTATGTAGCTCAGGTGAGCATTAAACTCAGCCTTCTGTGCTTCAGTTTTCCTGGAGATGGGATTATGGCCATGAGACTCAATGTCCACTTCGTTTTTTTGTTATTGTTATTGTTTCCTAAATAATAGTTATCTATCAGTTGATGGACATTTGAGTTGTTTCTGTATTTTAGCTTTTATGTGTGTGTGTGTACAAATGTGTGTGTGTGTGTTTGTGTCCCCTTGTCCATGCCACATGCACATGTGAGGTCAGTGGATAGCTTCACCTAGAAGCCACGCTGTTGTTACTGTTCTTACATGTAGGACTGAGGATTGGGCCCAGTTATGCTGGCAGCACTGTACCGACTGAGCCATACCACCAGCCCAAGAATCCTGGCCAATCGGGTTTTCAACTAGATGTCAAGTTTCCTTTTTAACTAAATTATTTAGTCAGCCAGTCTTCAAAACATCCTACTGTAGTTTATGAATGAATTTTGTCTTCGATTGCTGGTAAGATGTGTCTTATTCAGACCTTGTTACAACATAGGCACATTACTCATCTGACATGAAAATAAGTAATGAGTTATTCAGAATAACAGACTTGGGAAATGTTGAGTTGTAAAATGTCTTATGACTTGCATTTTGTGATTGTTTCAGACTGCAGTGTAGAATCTTGGAAGTCCTCCCTCCATTACATCAAAATGGTTTTGCTAATGGACATGTGGGCAGTGTTGATGGAAAGACTATTGTCATCAGTGACAGTGATGATTCAGAAACACAAAGCGGCTCTTTTCAGCATGGGTAAGTAGTTTCTACTTCAGCTATCAGATTGGTGGTTATCTATTGAAATATGTTTTTCTTTCTTGCCTCTCCTTTTCTAGACATACTGAGGTATACTATCTATAAAAAATATTTCAACAACAGATGTTAGAATTTTTAAAATGTAAACCTAGTTAACTCTCTAATTAGCTGCTTAAGAACAACTGCCCCTCCACGCCCACCCCAGCACACCTTTGGGGTACATAATGAGACCCTGTCTTGAAAAAACAAAAACAAAACAGTTTGTTTCTTGTGGTGCTGGTGATTGAACCTAGCGCTTCACCCTGATCTCTCACTAAGATGGATCTCCATTGCTCTGCGACTCGTGGCACTCACTCACTCTGCTGTTGTTTCCATACTTTTACCCATTCTAGAGAGTAACCTTTCCAGACTGGCTTCTTTCACTAGAGTCTATGCATTTACGTTCTCACCATGTTTCTTTGATACGAGCTTTATAGCTTGTTTCCTTTTCGCATGGAATAAAACTGCATTATCTTCAATGATTACATTTATTTGGTTTAGGTGTGTCAGTGCATGTGTACTACAGCATACATGGAGGTCATAGGATACATGGGAGCTAGTTTTTCCTTCCATGTGGGTTCTGGGTGTGGAACTCTGGTCATCAGGTCCTTGGGGGGGTCAAGTGTCTTTACCTGCTGAATCATCTCACTAGCCTAATATACATTATAAAGTGTAAAAAACTCTTTATACACTATAGTCTTTATACACTATTTTCACTTCCCTCCTGAAGGACATTTTTGTTGCTTCTATGTGTTGGCAATTTCAAATAAAATCTGAGATGAACATATATGGCAGGCTTCTGTGTAGATGCAAGCTTTTTGCACATTTGGGTAAATATTAAGGAGGATAAATGCTAGATCACAAAAGAATGTGTTTAAGTTTTTTGTTGCTAATTTTTTAAAATTTATTTTGTAAGTACATATGGTACGCTGTATGTCTGTGCGGATGTTTGTTCACACGACGTTTGGAGGCCAGAGGACATGTCGTCTGTCTTATTCTCACTGGGATTACAAGTGCAGGCCATCATATCTAGCTCTATTACGTGGGTGTTGGGGGCCAAATGCAGGTCTTCATACTTGTACAGCAAGCCCCTTCCCCCTGTGCTAGCTCCCCATCTCCTAGATTCAGCTTCAGTCTTCCAGGGCAGCTAGACGATTTGCATTTCCTCATCAGTGAGAGGGGACTCCTCTGCTCTGCATCCTTGCTGTGTCAGGCATTCTCACTGGGTCCTGGTCCTGTTTCTGTTTTCTCTTTCCTAGTTACAGTTGACATAGAACATCTTCTCTTCCATCTATGTGGTATCTTTGGAGAGTTGTCTGTTCGGGTCTAGACATACTTAAATTGAGTTGTCCATTTTCTTGTTGAATTTTAAAATCTATGTTATTTTGGCTAACATTTTTTACAGATATTTTTTTCTTCTGATATAATATTTAGAACTTTTTTTTTGAGACAGGGTCTCACTTTGTAGTTCTGGCTGTGTTTCTCAACTGCTATGTCATTTTATGTTCTCACCTAGCAGTTTGCAAGCCTTATGATCTTGCTGCATCTTTGTCAGCCCTTAATCTTTTCTCTTCTAAAAATCATGCCCATCCAAGCAAAGTGTAAAGTGACACCTGCTGTTTTGATTGGAATTTCTAATGATGATGTGATTATCCTCGCCATAATTTTATTTAAAATATTGTTTATTGGTCACTTGTATATCGTCTTTCTTTGGAGAAATGTCCATTTTTTGCCCATTATTCTTTTTTTTTTTCCATTTTCCTTTCTTACTCTAGGATTGAACCTGGGGCTTTGTACACATTGAACATATCTATGCTCTGGACCATACCCCCGACTCCTCTGTTACCTATTTTTAAATTGCAAAAATTTTTTATTTTTTAGAAAATTTTTAAAAGATTCTGATTATTGGGGTTTTAAAATAGAATGTTAAATGTTTTGGGGGAACATATTGATTGCCTGTTGCAAAACTGAATGCCACATCACTTTAAAATTGCATTCTGGGGCTGGAGAAATGGCTCAGTCGTTAAGAAGCCGCTGGCTTCTCTTCCAGAAAACTTGGGTTCAGTTCCAAGCAATTGAAAGCACCTACGTGGTGGCTCAAAGCGATCTATAATGGGACTCAGTGCCTTCTTCTGGTGTGCAGTTGTATATGCAGACAAAGCACCCATATTCATTCTTTCATTCATTCAATCAACCACCTAATAGTTGATGGTTTTCTTCACTTGGCTATCCTAGAACTCTGTAGACCAGGCTGTCCTCAGACTCCAAGATCTGTCTTCTGGTGCCGGAATAAAAGATGTGCAGCTAGCTTTTCTTTAACTGCTTTCATAAGCTGGAAGCATAGCTGGGCGGGATCTTCCTTGAAGTCGGCACTCCTTTCTTCCATGTACGTTGGGCTTTCTTTAATCTGTTTATCTCCTTAAGCACAGGATTTAGCTACGCTCCACTTGCTGTGCTCCTTTTGCTGAGTTTGCTTCTTTTCATTCTAGATCTTCATAAGAGTGAGCACTAGTAACCACACGACAGAGTCCATTTTAGGCTGTTTGAGATTTCCTCAATCTATAGCTCTTCAACGTAGCCTCAGGGAGACTTTCCGAACAAGGGCAGAAAGCAGCCACATTCTTCACCAAAATACCAGTCTCTAGGCCACATGCTAAAATTCTCCAAAACTTCTTGAGCCAGCAGGTCCCCGTAGTTTAAATCACCTTCAGCACCACTGTCTTCCAAGATGGACCATTAAGCCCCACATAAAGCATTCAGATGCTTTTCTAATCCAAAATCCCAGGGTGTGCATTCCTCCGGACAAAAGCACGGTCAGTCCTTTCAGAGCAATGCCCCAGTTCTGGTACAACTTCTGTCTTAGGGTTTTATTGCTGCGAGGAGACACCATAACTGTGGCAACCCTTATAAAGGAGAACATTTAATTGTATTGATAGAGTTGCATTCCTGCAGAACATACTAGCTTATCAGTTTGGGCATTGACAGGAGATTGATCAAACATTCTTTTGGTAGATCAGCTTTTAGATTTCAGAGAGCAGATCACTTAATATTTTTAAGCAACCCCTCCCCTGATACACACAAACGTGCTTTTTTATTTTTATTTTTAGAAATTATTGATTTCAAGTGTAGGGTGTTTTGTGTGCATGTGTGCTTAGAGAGCATCTGAGTCTCTGGGGCCAGTGGTTGGGAACTGCTGTGTGGGTGCAGCCAGTGCTCTCAACTCCTGAGCTAGCTATCCAGCCTTGCACACATGGTTCTTAAACTACATCTCCCAAAGGGTCCCTGCCAAGCCTTCCCGTCACAAAGCACAATTTGTGTCTAGTAAGCTTTGGACATCTTCCTATTTTTTGACTCTTTATTTCATTTGTTTCTGTTTTTAAGACAGGAACTCCCTTTGTAGCTCTGGCTGGCCTGGAACTCAGAGATCCTCCTGTGACTGCCTCCCAAGTGCTGAAATTACAAATATGTACCACCATGCCTGGCTCATGGCCTTTAAGAAGTTAAAATAGGATGGAGATAACACCAGGGTCCTTCTTGTAACATATACAAGTAATGCCATGAGTTTAGAATTAATTCATCTTAGGTATCTGAAAGCCTTTTTATGAAAGCTGACTTCTTGGCTATTATTTATAGTGTTAGATAAACATTTGAATTGTGTTTTAGAGGTGGTGAGACCAGTGTGTAATTGTTACACAGTGGGCCTAGCGATCTGTCAATAGCCAAATGTGAAATTTATCTATAACCACGAGGCCTCTGAAAACTGAACTAAATTGATAAGGTTGGCTGAAATGCTCACAGCTCACGATGAGTAAGGTGTGGAAAGTATGGGTGAATTTATTCAGGAATATTAGGTATTTTCTGTGCCAAGAAATGTTCTACAAGGTGGGTGGGCTGCTCAGCTCAGATGCCCACCCTAAGATACCAGCCCCTTCTTGTGGTTATCCTCAGGCTGTTCCTTGGGTAGGGGCTCTTATGATCTTATTTCTGGAATTGGTGACTTATGGCCTAGTTCCTGGTGACCTTTGTGGGTGTCAGGCCTGGTTCTCTCACTATATTTCTATTTGATAGGTTAGTCCATATTCTGTTGGCCTCTGGTTGGTGATCATGCTTCCTCAGAAAGAAAATGGTTCTAGAAGCCAAGCTCAGTGGTACATGCCTATAATCCCAGCAGAGACAGAGGCAGGTGGATCTCTATGAGTTCGAGGCCAGCCTGGTCTACAAAGCAAATCCAGGACGGCCAGGGCTACATACACAAGAGAAACCTTGTCTTGGAAAAAAAAGAAAAGAAAGAAAGAAAGAAAGAAAGAAGAAAGAGAAAGAAAGGAAGGTAGGAAGGAAAGAAAGTAGGATTTTATCCCAAACAGTTTTATATAGGGGCTACAGCAAAGCTTTATTAATGATATTGTCACTGCTTCTGACCAAATGAATGTTTTTTTCTCCTCATGTTCCTGCTTCTTGTGCTAAATATGCACTATTTTACCTCGGGTTTTTTAGTGTTCTTTCTTCCTCTGAACTTATTCTGAGATTTACTCATGGTTGCTTCCCATTCCCCACTGTCACCACCACACATACCACACACACACCAACTTCCTGGAAGGCCTAATGGTCAATTTATCAAGTACCACCGAATGCCCATATAAGATAGTGGGTATGTGATTTTTTTGTTTTTGCTTACCTGACAAACTGTAGGCTTTCAACTGCTGAGTGAATGGTGAATGAGTAGGTACACCCTTAAAGGTTACTGAGAAGTTAGTCGGAGTGAGGATTGACTGTGTAGCCTGTTTGCCTTTTGTGTGTGTGCTTGAACTAGACAAGTATTCCACCACTGACCTATGTTTCCATCCCCTTTTACTTTTGTGGTAGGATTTCACTAAATTACCCAAGATATGGTCGTGATTCCATTTGTAGCCTTGATCTTATACCTCAGCCTCAACCACCAGGCCCAACTTGCTGCTGTGAAGAAAGTTTAAAATCATTTCCAATAACCTTATTTGTTTTTGTTTTTTCATTTTGAGATTTCTATGTTAGCTTGCAACTTTCTGTGCAGTTTAGGATGACACTGAATTTCTGATCCTCATACCTGTATTTCCCAAGTGCTGGGATTATAGGCAATGTGCCTCTATGCTCACTTTCCCTTTATTTTTCTTCAACATTTTTCCCTCTCATTTTCTGATGTAGGGGCTGGGGATTGCTCAGTTGGTAGAAGACTTAACCTGGAGTGTGAGAAGATGTGTTCAGTTCCCCAAACAAACATAAGGGGCACAGGCCTGCAATGCTGAATTGAAAAGGGGAAGGAGCTCCAAGCCAGCCCAGATTATCTGACGCTCTGTCTCAAACAAACAAATTAAAAAAAAAAAAAAACCCTAAACAGTACTAAGTACTAATTTATTTCCAGCTACTTTATTCACCCATAGAAATTTTATTGGATGAATAATTAAAATTCTTACCTAAGATTAAATTATGCCTTATAGTGCTTGTGTTTTAGCTAATACCATGGGAAAGGGTATCTAACTTAGAAAAATCTTAGTTAAAATAAAGCCACATAAGATTGTATTATAGCTGGTGTAGTAGAGTACACCTTCAATCCCAGTACTTAGGAGGCAGAGGCAGGCTGTTCTCTGTGAGTTTAAGGCCAGCTAGAGCTACATCGTGAGACCTTTTTTCAAAAGAAAAAGAAAAGATTCTGTTACTACAATGTGCAAGGAAATGAAGGTTTATAATGTCATTTTTTCAAATAATTAGCTGATTTGGCTCTTTTCCTTCTTTTTAGGAAGAAAAAAGATGCAGTTGATCCTTTATTATTCAGGTACAGGGTGCAGCCCACTAAAAAGGAAATGTATGAGTCTGCTGTCGTTAAAGCAACACAAATCAGGTAAAACTCAGCATTTGACATTGCTGTAGGGGTGTGGGGGTGGGTGCGGTTCCAGACAACGGTTCTCTGTGTAACAGCCCTGGCAGGCCTGGAACTCAAAAAAGATCCACCTGCTTCTGCCTCCTGAGTGCTGGGATTAAGTGTGTATGCCACCACATCCAGCTTGGGGTACCACTTTCTTTAAAAACAAAAACAAAAAACCTTCTCAACATTGAGTGTTTGTGTGTACGCTTACACATGTGCCTGCACGTGCCGAGTAACACATGGAAAGCAGAGGCTATCTGTAGGAGTTACTTTGTCATGTTGAATCCAGGATCAAAATGAGGTCCCTCAGCTTGGCATCAAGTGCTGTGGCCTGCCGAGCCACGTTACCAGCCCAGACATATCACCTGTAGTTACAGTGAGGCGTAGGATTGGTTTCTTTGGGAGGCCCCGCCGTTAGTTTAAGATGGCCAGCAGGTCTACCCAGCCTCGAGCCAATGAGCCACACACATCCAGCAATTAGCCAACTCAAAATCGGAAACTTACTTAAAATGTTATTTTTTAATTTAAAGTATTTATTTTAGAATCAATTGTGTGGTTCTCTGGGATGAACTTTGTAGCTGTCAATGTTGTGTAGCAGTGTGGAACATGACTCCACGGCAGTTATCCGAGTACTCGTTTAGTACTATCTGTTGACTTAACGCACCGAGGAACCGAGGCCCAGTGAGGCGGCTGTTAGTGTATGGTTGCTCCTTTGTCTCTAGGTCAAAGTACAGATAGCAATTACCGTTTCGTTTCCTAGTTAATATTACTCATTCGTCTATTCACTCTTTGGCTTCTACTTTATAAGCTATAGACTTTGGTTATACCCTCATTTGCTCATTTGCCTCTTTTTCATTGATGAGCTAAAGAATTACAGAGTTAAGAAAGTTATGTTTGACAATAAAACAGTGAAATAACTCTTAATTTTTTTTCCTTTTTCGATTTATATTTTTATTTTATGTGTATTAATGTTTTGCCAGCATGATGTGCCTAGTCTTCACAGAGGGCAGAGAGAGGGCATTGGATCTCCTGGATCTGCAGTTAGAGTTGTGGGCTGTCATATGGGTACTGGGAACCCAGGCTCTCTTCAAGGAAGCAAGTGCTGAGCCTTCTAACTTACAGCTCTTGTTGGCCTCAAAAGTACTGTTTTGTTTGCTGTCTCCTGTAAGAGACTTGCTACACTAGAGAAACAGTAACAAGTAGAACTTCCTGTTAGTGAAATGTCCTGTGTACTGACCAATGATAACTAATTGTCACTTATGGTTTTTGAGCCCTTATTTAACTAGTAAAAGTGAGGAACTGACTTTTTTAGCATATTTATAAAAAGAAAACCCATTTGCGGCCACTAGCCACATAACAGAGAATGCAGATTCTACCAATTTGTTCATTGTCAGCAAATTACTACCTTCTGTTTGCCAGCTGCTCCGCAGTGCTGGACAGCAACTTAGCAAAACCTTTAAAGACCAGGAAACGAAGACAAGTTTGAGGAGGGCCACTGCCTTATGCCCCAGTGAGGCCTATTGGCAAGGAAACTTTCTACCTTTATTTGAAAGACATGCACTGAAGTTAATGAAAACATTCATATTTTACCAGGACTGTTGTGCTGGTGCGTTTCCTTTTGTTTTTTAACTGTTTTGGTTTTATTGGTAGTAGCCTTGTTGCTTTTGAGGAAAATCAAAGGGAAAAATAAAATTGTATGTTTGAAACTTGATTTTAATTCTCTTTAACTTTTATCTCTTAATTTGTTGGCTAGTGTATGAAATTAAATACAAAGGGTTAAAATGTGCTAAGATCTCTGTTCAGTTTTGCTTACAATAGCCATGTAATGTTTCAGTTAATGTTGTGTCATAGCTAATTATTTTATTTTAATTTTTCTATTAATTTTAATTTTTAAATATTTTTAAAACAATTTTCTTATTTACTTTATTTCTCTTTTTTTTAAACAATAAATACATGTTCTGTTTTTGTAATAGGCTTTTTTATAATGATCCACTCAGGTTTTTCTAAGTTCTAGCATAACCCCTCTGTGGAGCTTCTAATAAGGTCTACTAAGTATCTTTGGAGAATGAACATTCTCCACTGTGTAAGTCCATTCCTGGGTTTAACAGTCACATTTTGTGTTTATAGCAATTATGGGCTCAGATTAAATTGCTAGCACTAATACTACCTTCTTCCCCATCGTTAGCCGGAGAAAACACCTATTTTCTCGTGATAAACTAAAGCTTTTTCTGAAGCAGCACTGTGAACCACAAGATGGAGTCATTAAAATTAAGGTAATGAGAATAGTGAAATTATTTATTGGGAAGAAATAATAACAAATGTATATATAGTGTTATAAATTTATAACATTGATAAAATGATATCTCAAAGATGGCTTAAATAGCTCTCACTTTATCTGGGGGCAGCTAAGTTTTAGTACCTTTTAAAAGTATTGTTGAATTGGATACCGTTTTAGGATTACTGAGTGGCTTATTTAATACCACTGATAGGTGATCAGCCAAAAAAGATGAAAACAGGCGGAGAGCGTGAAAAGTTGTATAGTGACTTAACTATTTTCTAACAACGTGAATCTGCCTTTCAGAGAGCAGATAGATTCAGAATTGTGCTAAATAAGTGCTCAAGTAAGAGAACTAAACAAAGGCATCCTAGACCAAATACTAAGCTTAGGTTTTGCTGTGACCATTAAGGCGGAGAATAAAGTTGTTATGTATCTGAGGCTGGCCTTGAACTATGTTTCTCCTGCCTCCTCCTAAATGCTGTATTATAGATGTGTATCCAGGTGTGATGCTGGGCATTAGATTTAGGGCTTCGTCCATGCTAAGCAAGCACATTAGCAACTGAACTACATCCTCAGCCCTGAAAATCAAGATTTTAATGATCTTCCATTGTGCGTTAAATAAGAACCCAAAAGTGGAAAATTAGTTTTGAATGTGAACTATTTAAATCAACATTAGAATGTAGAAGCATAAAAAATAGAGAATCAGACATAGTGGTTTATGCCTGTAATCCCAACGCTTGAAGAGACAGAGAAAGAAGGATCACAGTTTTGAGGCAAGTCTGAGACACGCTGAGCAACCCTGAAAAACTGGGTGTACAGCATGTATCCGTAACACCAGTTCTGGGGTGGAAGCAGGGGTTCAAAGACTCCCTGGCTCCCTGGTCTCACTGAAAGGGCAAGACTGGGGTTCAGCAAGAGGCCCTGTCTCAAAGCTAAGATGGACAGTGACCGAGGAAGACACCCATTGTCAACCTCCGGTCCACACGTGCACAGGTGAGAACACCTCATATGCACAAGAACAGATTAGAAACCTTCGTCTAAACCAGCTACAGGTGCTGACGATGTTCACTTTCACTGTGTACATGTAAACCACAAAAGAAAAGAACTGAAGAAAGACAAATATATGGCTAAACATTACATTTTCTATTTTTAGGAACAAAACAAGTTATTTATTAACATAAAATTAAGACATTTGGCTCGCCACTTGAAGAACTAGCCCTGCATGCCTGTATACATGAAATAGAACAAGTGCTGATGTTTGTGTGCTAAACAGCTGCAGAGAACAGCAACCGCAATGCCATTGAGACTGCATTGACAGTGAAAATACAGGTTAAAGATGCTGTCAGGTAGCTTTTAAGGGCAAGCACTCGATGGAAAACACCTGCAGTGGGTACAATAAAGAATTCAAAGTTATTAGAATACCTAAGTATCCTAGTGGGATCTGGGCAAGTAGACATGATGAAAATTTAATGTTATATAAAAACTTGAAAGCATTGTTACACAGTATATTTTTGGCCTTTTCTGAGTAAGTATACAAATTAGCCTGGAGTTGACAGAGAGACTCTCTTAAAAAGCAAGCAGAACAAAACAAAACAAAGGAGAAAGATATTTATTGGAATACTGAAACATTCTGTTTCATAAATAATATTTTATTATTATCTACCAAGTAAAAACAAAATACAGAGGTTTCTTCATGTGAAGTGTATGACTTGAATATTATCAAGCCAGGCATGGTCGTGTATATCTATAATTCCAGCACTTAGGTGGCACAGGCAGGCTAATGCCCAAATTCAAGACCAAGCTGGTCTAAATAGCAGGTCAAAGCTAGTTAGAGCTACATGGTGAATTCCTATCTCAAAAAATAAAATAAAAATATATATTTACTTAGACAAATTGGTCAAAACAAAATAAGAGTACGTATCTATAGAGATGGTTCATTGTTAAGAGCTAATTACTGCTCTTGCAGAGGACCTGAATTTGGTTCTCAGCACCCACAACTGCCTATATAAAATTCCAGCACCTGCCCTTATATTTGCACATACCCACACACATACAACACATACACCAATATTAAAAATAAATCTTAAAAACATCATATTGGAATAGCTTTTAGTGTTGAAGCGTCTGTAGAAACATTGTTGATATTCTGTGGTAAGGGTGTTTGGCTTGTTAGGCTGAGTCTCTGTAAGCAGACCTTCAAGCTGCTGTGCAGCCAGGAATGACCATGAGCCCCTGATCTTCTTGTCCTGCCTTGCACATGCTGGGATTACAGGCATGTGTCACAGTAAACTTTAACTTTCTATCTGGTATGTTTCTGATGAATTATTTAATAAGGATCACATAAACCAACCACATAAAGCATATGAAAGAATGTTTTTTGGCTTAAGTCTTTAACAGCAATAATAGTGTCATATGACATTTGAACATATTGTATATGGTCCACTAATGTATTGTCACTATACCCTGTTTTTAATTAAGGCATCATCTCTTTCAACATATAACATAGCAGAGCAAGATTTTTCTTATTTCTTCCCTGATGATCCACCTACATTTATCTTCAGTCCTGCTAACAGACGAAGAGGAAGACCTCCCAAACGAATATCTCTTGGTCAGGTAGGCAAAGAGAAAGCTAAACAAAGAGAAAGCTAAACTATCCTTTCGCCGTTAATAAAGCAGTATTTGCAGTAGAGAAGATGTTTAGTTCCTATCACCCCTATACTCTGTAAGAAGATAACTCGTTACTCTCATTACTTCATGTAAGAAAATTTGAATGCATGCTCCCTTGGCAGCTGCTCAGCATTAAGATCTATGAAGTTTCCAGTGCAGATTAAGCATTCTCGGGAGACAGGTTCATACCAAGGTAGGAATAAGCATACAGGCAATTACTAGAGAAAAACAAATAGGATGAAGAACTCAGGAAATAAGCAAGAACACTGAAGTATCCAGAACAATTCTGACTAGAGGGCTTTAAGAAAGGCCTGACTTCAACAGAAAAGTTGAGGTTTGAACAAGAATAGCCACCGTAGGATCATACTTTGAATGCTTAGTATTCAGGAAGTGGGCTTTGAGGTTTCCAAAGCCTGCAGCAGGCCCAGTGTGTTTCTTTGTACCTATGGATCAGGATGGAGCTCTTAGCTGCTGCTCCAGACTGTACGTGCATACCGCCATGATGATAATGGACCAAACCTGCAACTTAAGCTAGCCCTCAACTCAATACTTTCTCTTACAGTTGTTGTCTTGGTCATGGTGTCTCTTCACAGCAATAGAACAGTGGTTAAGACACTCAGCATAGGGCAAAAAGGTATAGGGTACTTGAGACTTGAACACGGATATAAGGGAAGGCATTGGTTTGCAGAGTGTTCTAGTATGTGTAGCATGGCAGATCTGTAAATATACAGAGGTCTAGTAGGCTATGATGCAGATTCTAATGGGCTATGAAACAGAATGTGTATTCTTCAGGCTGCAATTTGTAAATCAAATGGATCTAATATTCTTTCTATAATAATATCCAATTTGCTTGTATAGTTACTAAAATAGACTTTAACCAAAAAGTGGTGGCCTAAATCCAAGCAAATAACAATCTACTGCTGACTCAGGGTATGTAATGAGGGGCCTAAAATGCAAGGTAAATCTCTTAAGAAATTTTAGAGTGGAAAGAGAAGGGCAGCGTGGGATGAAAAATATGTCAATTCTGTGCTTATTTCCCAATTTACATTTACTTCTTTTAGCAAAAGAGTTTTCCTTCTTGATGATCATTGTCATTTTCTAACTCGGACACCTGGAAGTGTCTGGAAGTGGGCAAACAAGTAATCTATGCAGCTCTCAGAATTGGAAGTAACGATTCTCCTGATCCTAAATTCTCTTTCCTTTTACGTTTCTATTTTCCTCTTATCCTCATCCTATACATGCTGCCTCCATCTTTTCTATTGACTAGAGATTGCTGATGGCTATAATCATTTGCAAGCAAGCTTCTACTGCTTCTAAATACCAGTTTGGAGGATATTCTGTATGATTTGTAATTTGTTGAAGAATCTTAGTCATTTCTAGGCCCTTGTTATGTGTTCTTTGAAAGAATTGCTTGTGCCATAATAAATAAATAAATAAATAAATAAATAAATAAATAAATAAATAAATAAATAAATAAATAATGGCAAAGTAGATCCTCTTTCTTCTGTTGCTCCCTCCTTGGTACCACACCCTTGCTGCTCTCCAGTCCTTCTGGATGAAAGGTGTTTCTTCTTCCATATAGCCTTCAACTTAGGGACCAATTGAGTACTTTTATATCCCAGCTCTAGTTCAGTTGTAATTATCTTTTTTCAGCTGTTTGAAATTTCTACTTCAGAATTTAGCCGAATATTGAGATTTGAAAGATGTTTACTTAAAATATTGAACTTTGTTTTTTTAAAAATCTAACAAACAAGGCTCTGACTTGCCTGGTAAACGATCCCTGAGGGAAGGAACTATGTCTCCCTTGTTTATCACTATGATTTAGCACTGGCCAGGTACTTAAATATTAAAATATATGCTTTGTTATATTACAAATAATATAAAGTAATATGAAGTAATACATGCATATTAAGAAGCCAGCTGTGGTACAAGGCAAAGGCAGGATGATCGCAGCAGTTCTGAGGTTATCCTGGTCTATATAGAGAGTTCTAGGACAACCAAGGAGCTACACAACAAAAATGCTGTTCCAAAATAGAATAAAAATTTGGCAAAAAAAAAAAAATCCTTCTGACATGTGTTTCATATTTTATACTTAGTCATCTATTTACAAAGTAATCTTGAGGATTTGTTATTATTTTTCTAATGTGTAATTTTTATTGTTTTGGTTTTCCAAGGCAGGATTTATCTGAATATCCTTACCTGTCCCAGACTGGCTTTGTAGACTAGGCTAGCCTTGAACTCACAGAGATCTACCTGCCTTCTGCCTCCCTGGGTGCTTAGGATCACAGATGTGTGCCAATGCGCCCAGCCATTTTTATGGCTCTTGATCTAGTACTGAAAATGTTGGGTGTTTTCTAATTTATGTGAGTGTTGGGATTGACCCATGTTCTACCTATCACTGTGATTAGGATTCCTACTTCTATTTTACAAGCAGATCTCATTTTAGTATTTACAAAAAGGCGTGATTGGTGTGGGGGTGTTGTTGTATTTTTCCATGCTGGGCATTTGAACTCAGAGTTTTGGGTTGCATACTAGGCAGTGCTCTACTACTGAGCTATACCTGAGTCCTGGGGGGGGGGGGGGGAGCAGGGGGGCTTTTGATGGGTTTTGTTTTCCTTACTAGGTAGGAGAGCTTGGCAGAGCATCAGTTTATATAGTTTGTAATTTCCCACTTTAGTTTCTTGGTTTATTTTTTTTAGGAGGACAACATGGCTAGTAAACAGGCTATTGCAGGATGCCAGAGCAAAGCTATTAAAGAGAGAGATAAGCTTTTGAAACAAGAAGAAATGAAGGCACTAGGTGAGTTTTAACATTCTCTCCAAACTCTGTTTAATGATAAGAAAGAATATTTCTCTGGGCCCAAGTGAGGAATATTTCTGAATGATATACCTATTTTTCTATTTATAGAAATCTAAACCATCTTCCCACAGATAACTGCTGTTTTTTTTCTAAATGGAACTTATCTCTTCCAAGTGACATATATCATCATTCCCTAGGAGACTGCCCAGTGCTAGATTGAACTGAAGTTGTATTCAGAGAGTCCACTATCTAGGTTACATGGCCTTTACTGACACTGCCTCCTAGTTTGAGGGCATCTGAATCTAGTTCACATGTGGAGTCTAGACTCATTCATGTGGTTTGAGAGGGGTGTGAGTCTATATCTTTTTTCCTCAGAACATGGATTCTCCATGTAGTCATTCTGTCCTGGAACTCTCTATGTAGATCAGGCTGGCCTCGAACTCATGGTGATCTGCCTACCTCTTCCTCCTGAGGCTGGAATTAAAGGCATGAGCCAACACTGCCCAGAAGTGATCCTGTATCTTAACAAGTAGATTGTGTGTATGTTTTAGTATCTTTACTTTCAAAGGCAGGATATGTTTGTCCTGTTGTGGGTATCTTACTGGTTAATCAGTTACCTGCTAGCTCCTCAAGAACTTGAATCTCTGCTAATCTCATTTAACCTAAATTATTTTTAAAGTGTCTTTTGTTAGATTAAAAAAAAAAAAAAGCTGAATGTCTGTTTTTGTCTGTATACAATTTTAAATTTGACCTTCCTCACAGCTTTTGAAAAGGCTAAACTAAAACGACAAAAAGCAGATGCTTTGGAAGCAAGAAAAAGAGAAAAGGAAGATAAAGAGAAAAAGAGGGAAGAATTGAAGAAAATTGTAGAAGAAGAGCGACTAAAGAAAAAAGAAGAAAAAGAGAGACTTAAAATAGAAAGAGAAAAGGTATTTGCTTGAGTATGCATTAGCAGTAATTCTTACATATAATATAAATATAATATAAATTTACATATTTAAATGCATGGCTAATTCTTTAAATTAAATGCTTTTACCATTTTCATTCATATTTCTGAGTCTGTACATAAAATATTGATAAAAAATTAGTTTATCTCTTTTTTGCTTCAGAAAATGTATTAATTATTTTAAGGTTCAACATATTTGTGTACTTTTACACGTCACAAATTTAAAATGCAAGCTGGAGATATGGCTCAATGGGTAAGAGCACTGGCTGTGCTTCAGAGGACTTGCGTTCAGTTCTTAGCACCCACATGGCAGCTCACAACCATAACTCCAGCTCCAGGGCCTCTCATCCTCTTCTGGCCTCACAGGTGTCAGGCATGTATGTGCTGCACAGACAGACACACTGGCAAAACATCCAGTGGGCTAGAGAGACGGATCAATAGTTGAGAGCACTTGCTGGTTTTTTATGTGCATTAGTGTTTTGCCTTGTATGTGTGTCTGTGTGAGGGTGTTGGATCCCCTGGAACTGCAGTTGGCATTCAGTTGTAAGCTGCCATGTGGGTTCTGGGAACTGAGCCCATGTCCTCTGGAGAAACAGCCAGTCGTCTTAACTCTTGAGCCATTTCTCCAGCCCTATACTTTTTTTTCCCCCGAGACAGGGTTTCTCTGTGTAGCCTTGGCTGTCCTGAAACACACTATGTAGACTGGCCTCCAACTCACAGAGATGTGCTTGCCCTGGCCTCCCTAGAGCTGGGAACCCAGAACCCTTGCTGTTTTTACAGAGGACTTGATCTTGGTTCCTATCACCCACATTGTGCAACTCATAACCATCTTTAACTCCAGTTTTAGGGGATCTGATGCTCTGGTCTGTGGACACTGTACACATGTGATATATTACACAGAGAAGCAGGCACATACACATGTTGTTTTTTTTTTTTTTTTTAATTACAAGGTAGAAAGTGATAGAGGAAGACACTGATACTGATCTCTGCCTTCCTCCTTTTACATACATACATACACCATACACAAAAAAAAATATTAATAATAACACTTTGATTTGCTTGTTTCCAGTCTTTATTCTTGGCCTTAAAAAACAAACAAACAAACAAACAAAAAAACATAGGGCTGGAGAGATGGTTCAGTGGATGGGGATGCTGGCCACTTTCCCAGAGAACCCAGGTTTGATTCCCAGCACCCACATGGCAGCTTACAACTATCTTCATGGAACTCCAGTTCTGGGGAATTTTTGTTTGTATTTAATTGAGACACGGTCTCATGTAACTTAGGCTGGGCCCACATTTGTTCTGTAGCCAAGGATGATCTTGAATTCTTGGCAGCAACTCCCAGGTACTGGAATTACAAGTGTATGCCGCCAGGCCTCAGTTTATATAGTCTTGAGGATCAAACCCAGGATTCTTGACTATTGGGCAAGCACTCTCCTAGCTGAACTGCTTAGCCCCAGTGTTTATTAACAATTTTGTGCTGATGTTGATATTAACTAATACATTTATTTCTTCTAAAAATTTTTATTACCCTTTGTTAGGAAAGAGAGAAATTACGTGAAGAAAAGCGAAAATATATGGAATACTTAAAGCAGTGGAGTAAACCCAGAGAAGATATGGAATGTGATGACCTTAAGGTATGAAATACAGTTTTTGACACAGTTGTGTTTAATTTGGCCTACATGGTTTTGCTGATAAAATGGTTGGGCTGGACATGGTGACACATTCATTTATTTAATCCGGCAATTGGTAGTCAGAGACAGGTGAATGGATCTCTTGAGTTCAAGGCCAGCCTGGTCTAAAATATATATTTCTTCTTCTTTTTATTTTTATTTTTGGTTGGCTTATTTTTTCCTTTTTTGGGGGAGGTGGGGTGGGGTAGGGCGGGCAGTGAGGTAGGCCTCACTGTGTAGTCCAGGCCGCCCGAAGCTTCCACTAACCTGCATCACTCTTCTGGGCCCTGAGATTGGAAGCCTGTAGTAGACATGCAGGTGAAATGTTTGTTTCTTGATGGGAGCACATTTTCCTCGTGTTACACAGCGTGTTTCTTAGCTTTCCGGGGTTGCATTGTTACTGTAGTGGTGGTTATTCTGCTGAAGTAATTGATCTTTCTTTGTGATACCTGACTTAGAATAGCGGCTGTAGTCAGACATGCATTTACATTTATTTGGGGTAAGAGAATAAGGATTTTGCTTATTTCCGGAAATAATGTGAAGATATCTAAACCTTACTCATTCACTTCAATTTATACAGAGCCATTTTTTTATTACAATTGATTCACTTTGTATCCCAGTTGTAGCCCCCTCTGTCATCCCCTCCCAATCCTGCCTTCCCCTTCTTTCTCCACCCATTCCCCTCCCCGAGTCCACTGATAGGGGAGGTCCTCCTCCCCTTCCATCTGACCCTAGCCTATCAGGTCTCATCAGGACTGGCTGCATTATCTTCCTCTGTGGCCTGGTAAGGCTGCTTCCCCCCCACCCCCGTCAGGGAGAGGTGATCAAAGAGCCAGCCACTGAGTTCATGTCAGAGACAGACCCTGTTCCCCTTACTAGGGAACCCACTTGGATACTGAGCTGCCATGGGCTACCTCTGTGCAGGGGTTCTATGTTGGAATATCAGTCTCAGAAAAAGACTCCTGGGCCTAGATTTTTTTGGTTCTGTTGCTCAGAGCCGTTTCTAAATCACTAGGCAGTCAATTATCCCCTGTTCTATAAGGTTCACATTGAAAATACAAACAATTTGACTTCAGAATTTGAGCTTGATAGAAGATCTTTGAATAGGAGATTGAGTCAGAAACGCACTTCAGCCTGTCTTCTTTGGTAAAGGAAATGCCTTTTCTTCATAGTTTGTTTTATGGATTGTGGTTTAATAAAACTGAATCAGTTCCTAAGGTAAGGTGGTAAGCTTCCAGGGCTTCGAGCCACTAATGCACGTGGGACAGTTTACTAGTTAAGAATACGTTAGGGTGTGCCCCTGCAGCTTTCCTGCTCCTCATTCAGATATTCATGGACTGCTTAACCTTGCAGGAACTTCCAGAACCAACACCAGTGAAAACTAGACTACCTCCTGAAGTCTTTGGTGATGCTCTGATGGTTTTGGAGTTCCTTAATGCATTTGGGGAACTTTTTGATCTTCAAGATGAGTTTCCAGAGGGCGTAACCTTAGGCAAGTACTCAAGTTACCTGTTGCTGCGGGACAGTTTACTCTGACATTTAGAGGCTTTAAAAAGCAAGTGATCTCTCACAGTTCTGTAGGGTCCGTCAACATAACTTTTCTCTTTGGAGTCTCCTGTATGAGTGCACCCAAAGAGTGGCTAGATCTGCGATCATACGAAGGCTTGATTGGCTAGTTGTTGGAGATGATTTTTCACCACATGCTCTTCACGTGACCTCCCACAGGAAACAGAAACTGTGACTGTTAGGCTTGGAACTTGTACATCCTTACCTCTGCCATGTGCACTCACAAGAACAGTTACAGACCTAGGACTCAAGGGCTGGAGAGTAGACCTACTTGAGTGAGGAACAGGGTGTGAGGGTTTACAGACAAATATTTTCCACTTGTAATTTACCTGTGTGTTTACAAACTTTGTATAAACCTTTATAATAGAGTCCAATGTGAGGAGGAATTTGAATCAAATTTTAAATTTTTATTCAATAAATTTTAAGGTACTTATAGAAAACCTCCAATACAGATTTGCACTGTCATTTTTATTTTAATAAGATAAGAGTACATTGACCAACAGTGCTTTCAGATTCTTCAGTTTCTCCTTATGGGCTAGGTTTAAGGCATGAAGTGCTATGCTTTATGAACCAAGAGCATCTAAACAATGCTATTTAGGTAAAATAAATTAGAAAAGAAACATTTAACACCTACACAATGTTAGGATTAAAACATGATATACCTCTCCTGTGCACTGTTTGGTAAACAACATCCCACATAATTCTCAAGAGCACTGGGACAATAATAACCAATTTATGTCTCTTATTTTTTTGAGAAAAGGGTATTACTGTATAGCTTTTTCTGACCTGGAATTTGCTATGTAGACTGGTCCAGCAATCTGCCTTCATCTGTGGCAATCCTGACTCTGCCTCTGAACTTTAGGAATTGGCGTGTGTCACCACATCTGTCTAAAATTGTATGTTTTTAAATGTACCTAAGTTTGTGCCTCAGCTTTAAATTTAGATATTATATTTATTGGTCCAGTGAAGCTATTTTGACTTCCTTTGTGCACTGACTTTGACTTTTTTTTTTTTTTTGCTGTGTTGAAATCATAATTTATTTTGGTTTAGATAATATGTGGATCTACTTTCATAAACAGACACTTACACGGGCTGATGTTGATTGAATGTTTGTTATTTTCCAATGGAGTTGTTTCTTCAGTCATGACAGAAGTTTAAATTCCTTTTAAACGTTTTATTCACAGAAGTGTTAGAGGAAGCTCTTGTAGGAAATGACAGTGAAGGCCCACTGTGTGAATTGCTTTTTTTCTTCCTGACTGCAATCTTCCAGGCGATGGCTGAAGAAGAGGAGGAAGTAGCCAAAGAGCAGATAACTGATGCTGACACCAAAGGTCAGAGTTCAACATCATTGGTGATTGAACTAGCAGCTTTGTAGTAAAACTGGTTTTTGATGATTATTTTTACACTACCTTTTCTTTTGCAGTCAGAAAATAGAGGTATTCAGTTTATCTGATGCGAAGTATGTTATGCTAATAACGTATTGCCAGTTGTCTGGGGAAACTTAATGTTGGTATGACCTTTTTCTGACAGCCTGTGAGACATTTCTCCTGAGTTGTCTTTCTTTTATATCTTTGCATTTTCCCTTGTTACTTTGAAACATCTCACTGGCTGGTATCTGAAATGCCAAGACATTCTGCTAAATAGCCTTTTTCCTCTGCCCTTCATTGGAAAAACTTAAAAACGTCTTATTGCTATCTTCAGCTCAAATTCTATTGCTGATTTATTGTAGATTTGACACCTTTTACACTTAACATTTAGAAATTTTTTTTTATCTTGATAGTTTGATCTAGAAATTTTGTTCTTTAAATTCTAAGCTCTTAAATATCCAAGGTCAGTATTTAATGTATGGTAACACAGCAAAAAAATTTTGGAGGAACCTTTGAAGAGCTTCTGAAAATATGTTCATGAGTCTTTTGAGCTGCTGGACTTGGTCCAGCCAACTAGTCCACTTCCATCCTCAGATGTGCCTTTCCTTTAACTTTCTTCATAAACTGTCTCTGCTTCTGAACAGCTGTGTGTGGACATGCTTACCTGCACACAGAGAGCCCTGGCTTCATTCCCCAGGACCTCATAAAACTGGCCATGGAAGGGTATACCGTGTCTCCAACACTTGGGAGGCAGAGGCAGAAAGATCATCAGGGTCATCCTCAGCAATACACCCAATTCAAGTCCAGCCTAAGACACATGAGACTTCTCAAAATGACATGCTCACTGTTTACCTCCTGTAGTCAGAGGAAGTGTTAAACATTTTGTATGTTATTGACGTGATTGTGGACTAGGAGTTTGACTAAGTAATGCCTTAGTCTGTTATGTAAAAATCTCAATAAGAAAATCATGCTGGGAGGTGTCTTAACAGCAGATTGTTCATTCACAAAGATGGGACTTCTCCAGTCTGCCAGTTTTTTGGCCCTAGACAGTTTGAGCTCTATGCCTGGTTCCTGAATCGAGATACTGATAAGTCTGCAGAGCTTTGGTCTGAGTTGAAGTGAAATGTATTCTCCAGCTTATGTGCTAATACCGTAGGTTCCATATCAAGGTCGTTTTAGCAATGTGACTGTCCCATTTTCATTTTAGATAATTAAGACAATCAAACGGAAGTATTTATATAGCCATTGTGTTGTGTTAGCCAGTAACATTCTAGAGTTATTGGTAAAGTTACGATCTTAACACAAGACATAAGTTGTGTTTAATTCCATATTTAAAACAGATGGGTATTGCCATTTTGGAAGTTCTAGTACAAAAAGAAAAGTGAGTCCAGCAAGATAGCTTAGGTGTTCATAGAACCAACATCTGAAGGACTTGTCCTCTGACCTCTACATGCATGCCTGCTCACACAAGCCCACACATGCATGTGATAAGTACAATGATTTTTTTTTCAAAGAATGAGAAGGAACTTGTGTGAGAAAATCATTTAATGCAAAGACAAAAATTAGAAAGCTGTTGGTGTTTGAATTACCAGTTTTTTCTATTCAGGATTTGCTTGATCTGTACTTTCTAAATCTTTGTTCCTATCAGAACAATCTCAAATATAGAAATACGGAGTTGATCCCTGTAAAGTGCTTGCTACAAAATAAAGGGTTTAGTGTTCCCTTTGTAAATATGAATGTTAGAAATTGGAAAACAAAGCATGGCATTTTTCCTCCAGCTCCCACTTTGCTGTCAAGTTCACTGATGGCGGCTACCCCAAAAGTAACTTTATTTTTTCCTCCCATCTCAATAACAGAAAAGTTTTTTACAATCTTCCTGAAAATGATAGGATTGATTTTTTTTTAATTTTATTATTTTTTATTATCATTTATTACAACTTATTCAATTTGTATCCCAACTGTGTCCCTCTCCCTTGTCTCCTCTCAATCCCACCCTTTCTCCCTCTTCTCCCTTTATGCCCCTCCCCTATTCCACTGATAGGTGAGGTCTTCCTCCCATTCTATTTGATCCTAGTCTATCAGGTCTCATCAGGACTTAGTTGCATTGTCTTTCTGTGTAGCCTGGCAAGGCTGCACCCCTAGGGGGAGGTGATCAGAGAGCCAGCCACTGAGTTCATGTCAGAGACAGTCCCTGTTCCCCTTACTAGGGAACCACTTAGAGACTGAGTCTATGGGCTACGCCTGAGCTGGGGTTTTAGGTCCTCTCCCTGCAGAGACTGATACCTTAACCAAGGACAATGCATGGAGAGGACCTAAAAACCTCAGCTCAGATGTAGCCCGTAGACTTAGTCTCCAAGTGGGCTTCCTAATAAGGGGCTTTTGTTTTGTTTAACTTCCACTTTGACTGGTTCTGTTTTTCGTTCAAAGAAACAGAAATTTAGCTAAAAGAAACATGGCTAATAAGGAGGTATAGGCCAGAAATTTAGACAGTCTGGACTATAACCTTATGTTATGTGATGTGATGTTATCTTTATCTCAAATTAGGCAACAAAGTTAAAAAGCTAGTCATTTGTCTTCTTAACCACCCATATATAATTTTGTTTGTTTGTTTGTTTGTTTTGTTTTTCGAGACAGGGTTTCTCTTTTTAGCCTTGGCTGCCTGGACTAGCTTTGTAGATCAAACTCAAAGAGATCCACCTGCCTCTGCCTCCCTGAGCCTTGAGATTAAAGGTGTGCACCACCACACCGAGGTCTTGAACTCCTGCCTCTTTACTCCAAGTCCTTTCTAAGTTGCTGGGATCACAATCATTCATGTTCTACCATAACCAGTTTCCTGTCTTTAGTTTTATACTATGAACTCAGAAGGTTAAGAGCATCTCCTTAAATAGAACAATTTTAAGCTTTTTTCTGGGATGTCATTACTGAGTGTTGGAATTGTATGTACCTCTTTATACATTAAAGTGATCTAATAAAGCCAGGCTTGGTGGAGCACACTTTTAATCTCGGCACCTGCAATAATAATGAGGGAGGCAGAGACAGGAGGATCTCTGTGAGTTTGAGGCTGGCCTGGTCTATATAGCTCAGTGCTGGGACTACATAGAGAGATCCTGTCACAAAAGAAAACAAAAAATTAATATATATAACTTTCATACAGTTATACTGGATACAGTTGAGCCATACTCTCTTGAAAGAAGGAATACTGAGCAAATTCTAAAGGTGTACTTGGAATTTTTTAAAGTGCCATAATGCAGTTTAAGAATACATATTTTGAGCTGCAGAGATGGCTCAGCAGCTAAGAGCACAGGCTGCTTTTGCAGAGGACCCTGGTCTGAATCATAGCACCCACATAGACACAACTGTAGCTCCTCTTCCAGAGGATCTGACACCCTCTTTTGGCCTTCTTCAGCACCTGCTTATACATGGTACACAGACATACACTAAGGTAAACACACAAATATAATTTTTAATGTAAAAGAATATATCTTAACATGTCATTTTATATAGTACAGTAAAAACAATCATTCTGTTACTAGTTCATTTCTTAGGCCCTCTGTGACCTTTGTTCTGAAATGATGCTTCCCTCCAGATGGTAGAGGTTGGACACGATAATGTCTACTGAGGAAGAGATCTAGCACAGTGGTATGGCTGTGTCTAGCAGTGTGGGTAATCATAGTGCTTATCAGAATTAGTATTGGTTGTTGCTTTATATGTAAATTGAAAAATGTCAAGTTTTAGGTTTAGTATTTGCCTGGTAGGAAAAATATATTGTCTGTCACTTGAGTTAGGTCTGGTGTGTGACCTACGCATTTGTACTACATTTAATCAGGTTAACTTCTGTGTGGTCCTGTGTACACTTTATATCTTAACATCATCAGTAATTGTGATCAGACTTGACCCCAGAGTTGCCTTTTTCTTTGAAGAGTTACTCACTTCATTCTTTGAGGTTCATTTTGTCAACCTGGAAATTTTACCAACTGAATCACATGTTAGAACATTATGGAAGCTCAAACCCAGACTAGCCTGAGATCCTTGATGGCAGTGCAGGAGAGGTGACAAGATGGATGGATAGGATCCTCACCTTCTACCCACTTTACATGCTTCTCTTATATTGAGTTGCTAACAAATATTTGAAGAACCTACAAATTGCTTACCTGGACTAACCCTTTTAAGAAAAATAAAGCCCAAATTAATTGATTTGTCTAAAGGATGTACACTAGTTACTGGCAGTACTAAAACCAGAACATGACCTGTTGCTTAGAGTAACTTGTAAACATTTGTAATACAGCAGCAAGTTGGTTTGTTTGGTTTTTGTGTCTGGCAAGCATAAGGGGTACAGTTGGCACTTGAGTTTTCATCTCTGTTGTTTACATGATGCTTATATATTTGTACCAGTAGATTCGCTGTGTTGTTCTACTGTCACTAATGGTTTTCAAAGCTAAAGCAATTCTTTGAGAAAATAAAGAGAAATATTCCCCATGTTTTTTAGATTGAAAAATTTTGAAAGTGAAGAAATTTTAATGAAAAGTATAAATAATTGATAACAATGCTGGCTTTAAAGGTTGGCAATTTGGGGGGCCAATTTTGAGATAATTACAACCTATGCTGTGTCATGATTCAATCTTGAGATGTTTATAAGATTGGGTATCTTTATTCAACTTTCAAAGTAGACTTTCTAAGGTTATACTAAATGAGTGATTTAATTCTAAAATGCATTTTGCCATTTTTTGGAAAAAATGGCATCTTGCTGGTAATTTGGAATTTTTTTGTGTGCTCTGTAAGGAAATGTTAGTGTAAAGTCTGTGTTCTAGGATCTGTTGCTTTGGTGGAGACCAAGAGAATGTGAATAACGCTGTGCTGGGTGTTGGTCCTTTTGAGGTCCCTGAACATTAAGCTGTTTCGTTCATCGTTTTAAAAGGGCATTCTTCCCAAGTATTCCTGCACTAGAATAAAGTATTTATCTCCTTAAAGATCTAACAGAGGCTTTGGATGAGGACGCAGACCCCACAAAATCTGCACTGTCTGCAGTTGCATCCTTGGCCGCTGCATGGCCACAGTTACACCAGGGTATGTGTGGGCTTTATTTCTTGTTGTTGTTTGGCATTTTATTTTAATTTATAAAGGTACATACATTGCTGAGTATTTATTGTCTATTTTTAAAATGACTGTTTCATTTCTAACAATATAGGCTGCAGTTTGAAAAGCTTGGATCTTGATAGCTGCACTCTTTCTGAAATCCTAAGACTGCACATCTTAGCTTCAGGTGCTGATGTAACATCAGCAAATGCAAAGTACCGGTACCAGAAACGAGGAGGATTCGATGCTACAGATGATGCCTGCATGGAGCTACGATTAAGCAATCCCAGTCTGGTGAAAAAACTGTCCAGCACTTCTGTATATGATTTGACACCAGGTAAACTGCACGTTGGAATTTTTCTAACCTGTTTATTTCCTACCCATCTCTTTTATCCAGAAAAGTACAAGCTGACAAACTCCAGATGAAGAATCAGTTGTTAAAGAAAATAAGAAAAAGTGGCTTATTATTGATGGTAGAGCTGCTTGGTTGATTGGTTTTGGTTTGTTTGTTTGTTTGTTTGTTTTAAGGCAGGGGCCTCACTATGTCTCTGGATGTCCTGAAACTCACTATGTAGACCAAGCTGGCCTTAAACTCACAAAGATCTACCTGCCTTGGCCTCCCAAACGCTGGCATTAAACAAATGTGCCACTATGTCTGCTACTCATTTGTTCTTTATTAGGCATTTTGTCATTGAGTTACAAATTGTCAAACACTGTTCCTTTTTTTCTCATTGATAACACAGAAATTATCCATTTTGGCAGGAGAAAAAATGAAGATACTTCATGCTCTTTGTGGGAAGCTACTGACCCTAGTTTCTACTAGAGATTTCATTGAAGATTATGTTGATGTACTACGACAGGCCAAGCAGGAGTTCCGAGAGCTCAAAGCAGAACAACACCGGAAAGAGAGAGAAGCCACCGCTGCTAGGTAAGCAGCGCTCACGCGCACTTGCTATTAAAGCTTGTGTTGCCGACACAGCGCCACCTTGTGCTCATGTTGGGGATTTCTTTTTTAATTTATTTATTTTTATTAATTATAATTTATTCACTTTGTATGCCAGCTGTAGCCCCTTCCCTCATCCCTTCCCAATCCCACCCTTCCTCCCTTTTCTCCTCCCATACCCCTTCCCCAGTCCATTGATAGGGGAGGACCTCCTCCCCTTCCATCTGACCCCAGCCTATCAGGTCTCATCAGGACTGGCTGCATTGTCTTCCTCTGTGGCCTGGTAAGGCTGATCGCCCCTCGGGTTGGTGATCAAAGAGCCAGCCACTGCATTCACATCAGAGACAGTCCCTGTTCCTATTACTAGGGAACCCACTTGGATACTGAGCTGCCATGGGCTACATCTGTGCAGGGGTTCTAGGTTATCTCCATGTGTGGTCCTGGGTCTGAGTATCAGTCTAAATAAAGAGCGTGCAGTGGGCTTCCCCAACGTACATTCTGAGTTTTTAACAACATTCTGAATTCTTTCTATAGCTTAATAAAGGAAAGATACTAAGTGAAAAGCATCTTTGTGTCAGATGAACTGTACTCTTTTATTTGACTTTCAGAATACGTAGAAGGAAGGAAGAAAAACTTAAGGAACAAGAACAGAAAATGAAAGAGAAACAAGAAAAACTGAAAGAGGATGAGCAGCGAAATTCAGCTGCAGATCTAGGGTATGGTTTGAATTTCAGTCCTTATTTGGCTTTATTTATTCACCTCATATACATAAATAATAAAAATAAAAGACATCTGAAACTTAAAATATCCCAGAGTTTAAAAAATAATTTTCTATAATTATATTTAAAAGCCTATGAAATTTGCATATATTTAATCAAGTATACGTCTTAATTTTTTAGCCTAAACTTTGAAAATAATTCATTTTCTCTTAAAGTTTTCATGTTGTGAATGGTAACTTTCCAAAAGCTTTCAATGGTTTTTATTTATTTTTTTCTTCACATTTTATTCATTATATATCCTGATTGAAGCCCCCTCCCTCAACTCCCCCAGCCCCACCCTCCCTTCCTCTTCTCCTCATCCCCTTCCCCAGTCCACTGAATGGGGGCGTTCTCCACTATTCCCATCTGCCCATAGCTTGTTAAGTTTCATCAGGACTGCCTGGATCCTCTTCCTCTGTGCTGTGGCAAGGCTGCATCATCAGGGGCTGGTGATCAGAGAGCAGTCAGCTGAGCTCATGATAGAGGCAGCTCCTGCTCCCCTCACTCAGATCCATATGGAGACTGAGCTGCCAATTGGCCACACCTGAGCAGGGGGTCAAGGTCCTCTCCATGCATGGTCCTCCATTGGTGCATCAGTCTCTGCAGGACCCCCTAGGCTCAGATCTTTTAGTTTTGTTGGTCTCCTTGTGGGGCTCCTGTTCCCTCCATGTCCCTCTATTCCCACCCCTCTCTTCCACCATAAGACTCCCTGTGGCTCTGCCCAAAGTTTGGCCCTGAGTCTCAGCATCTGCTTCGATCCCCTGTTGGTTGGAGCCTTTCAGAAAACCCTCTATAGTAGACTCCCATCTGATTCCTCTCTTCCACCACTTCAGGTGTCTATTCTGTTTGCCATTCTGAATGAGATTTAAGCATCCTCCCTAGGGTCCTCCTTAGTGTTTAGCTTCTTTAGGTCTGTAGATGGCTGTCCTATATTATACAGCTAATATCCATTTACTAGTCAATGTATACCATGCCTGTCTTTCTGTTTCTGGGTTACCTCACTCAGATGATCTCTTCTAGTTCCCTCAATTTGCCTGCAAATTTCTCAATGAGTTATTTTTAACCAGTGAAATTTTTTTGCCTAAATAGTTTATTTCCTTTTCCCCTCCACAGCCACCACCCACATAGGTACAGTGTTTCACAGTGCCTCTGAGCCTTACAGAGAAACGGGGCTTAAACTGGAAGGTTGATTTCTGCCATCCTTTTCGTATACCAGTATAGCCTCAAACATGAGTCTTCCTACCTCTGTTTTTTAAGTCTTAAGAGTATAAGGTACATACCACCACAACTGGCTTGGTATTATTCCTTACAGTAATTGGTAAATTGTAAAAAGTAACAAGCTAAATGTTCATCAATTGATGAAAGTATAAACAAATAGGTATATGTCTTTCTCATCTCTAGAGAGGAAAAGACTGTGTGTGGCTGGCTGGTCTCTTGAAACCTCAAAGGCCACCCCCAGTGACACACCATCTCTAACAATGCTACACCTCCTAATCTTTTCCTAAACAGACCAGACTAGACTAGACATTCAAATATATGAGCTTATGGTGGCCATTCCTATTCAAACCATGCAATCTTGCAAATATGTTAAAAACATCACTAAGTTACTTGCTTCGAAATGGTGAATTTTTTTAATAAAAGAAGTTTGTTTATTCTGGTTTGGTTTTTGTTGTTGTTTTTGTTGTTGTTTTGTAACTGGGTCTTTCTACATAGTTTTGGCTGTCCTGGACTATATAGACTAGGCTGCCTTTGAAGGTAGAGAGATCTGCCTCCCGAGTACTGGGATTAAAGGCGTGATATTCATAGTATGTAGATTGTTGGTTTTATTTTTTTGTACTGAGCACTAAACCCAGGTCCTGGAAGGTGTTAAACATGTGATCTCCCACTGCTACAGTCCAGCATCCTCTCAGTTTTTTTGTTTTTTCTTTTCAAAAAGAAATATCAAAGCCAGGCATGGTGGCTTATATGTGTAATCTCACTCTGGAGGCCAAAGAAGGATGGTTGCTGTGAGCCCAGGTCAGCCTGAGCTACAAGTGAGATACAGCTCATGTGTCTGAACAAACAAATAAGAAAAGTAAGCATGGAGTAAATAATCCACTTTTCTCTATTTTTGTCTTTTTGGCAGGGTTTCATGAAGCCTTAGCTAGCCTGGGACTCCTGCTTCAACTTTGCCAAGGGCTAGAATTATAGGCATACATCAACACATTTAAATGTTATTGTTGTTCAATGTGTGACTTTACATGGATTCTGGGGCTTGTACTCAGCTCATTGCACTTAAATAACAAGCACCTTTACCCCCTGAACCAGCTCCTTCATTTTTTTATACTCATACTGCCTCCCTCCTTTGCCTTTTCCCTGTTTCCTCAATGCATTCAATGCATAAAAATGTGTGTGGTATTATAAGAACGAGAATCCCAACTGTTCTAATTTACTAATGAAGACTTAGGAGCCAGATGCTGGAGTGAAAGCCTGCTAGCTCATAGAGGCAGAGAAAGCACCCAGCTGACCTTCCTTCTCAGCTCACCTCCCAGATGGAAAAAGCCCAAAAGGCTCACTAGCTCAGTTGACAGCCCAAGAGGAAAAGGCCAAAACCCCAAGGGCAAAGGCTTGCTAGCTCAAAGCCCAAAAAGCCAGAGAGCTACAGCTCAAGAGCTAGAGAGCAAAAAGCTTCTTCTACAATACGATGTCCTAAATACCCCTCAACTCAAAGTCCCTCCTACTCTTTGATCCCTGTCAGCTGGTGTCTTACTCTGTCTCTTGACCTAGGGTTAACTTTATTAAATCCTGTGTACAGAAAGCTCTTGAATTAAAGGTGTGTGCTAGAGATGGATGAACCACACCATAATCGCCTGTTTATAATAAGCAGAAAGTTCTCAGATTAAAAGTGTGTTATGGGGCTCAATCACACTAAACAAGAAACACGGTTTTACAGTTCACAATTTGGGGGTTCACAATGGATCAAATATCCTGCAGAAGATGTGAGCCTGCCAGACTTCACTTTGGATGTAGAAACTAAAATGATAACGTATATGTTTGTTTACGTGAGAGTCTTGCTTTTTACTGGCTTGATACTCCCTATGAGGCCAAGGCTGACCTCAGTCAGATTCAAGGCAGTCTCTCTGCCTTAGCTTCTGGTGTGCTGGAATCATAGGCACATGGCATGACACTGCAGTTCACATGATTTTAGTTAAAATTTGAACAGCATAATGGAATAGATTATGTTCATCCCACATACTTACTGTATCTGAAGTGTGACTGCTTCTTTCCCTTGCTGTATGTCTCCCTATCTGTTTGTTTGTTTGTTTGTTTGTTTGTTTGTTTGTTTGTTGTTTCCAGACAGGGTTTCTGTGTGTAGTCCTGGCTGTCCTGGACTCACGCTGTAGACCAGGCTGGCCTCACAGAGATCCTCCTGCCTCTGCCTCCCTGAGTGCTGGGATTTCAGGTGCGCCATCATGCCTAGGCTGTCTCCCTATCTTTTCTTTCCTACTTCAAGATGTTGTCACCCCATAGCCAGCCCCCCTGAACCTTTAGAGGAACTTCTCTACAGCATTCACTTTCTCACCTACATTTCAGTCAGTCATGCTTTCAAGTCACCTTTCCACCTCAGCAGTTAAGAGCACTCGCTGCTCTTGCAGAGAGGACCCAGGTTCAGTTCCCATCAGCTGCTTGTCTCACTACCATCTGTAGCTCCAGTTCTAAGTGATCCAAACCCCTCTTCTGGCCTCCCCAGGCACCAGGAGCATACCTGGTACATACATATATATACATGCAGGCAAAACACACATGCACAAAAATAACTCTGAGCTCCTCACTTTTCCTTCATTGCTTTTAGAGCCAAGTATGGTTTACCTCTGTATTTTTCCTCATCCATATCTCGGATCACTCCTCTTATACTTTCTCAAGATTTTAAGATCATTCCTTTTCCTTTCAGGGAAGAAGGAAGAGAAGATTTTGATACTAGTACGGAGAGCAAAGAAATAGAGCGGAAGGATCTGGACCCTGATGTGGTCACTGAAGATGAAGATGATCCAGGATCACATAAGAGGAGCAGAAGAGGTATCTGTTGGCTCACTTAATGGCAGGATTGTACTTCATGGCTAGGTCTTGATTCAGGGCTGACCTTGAACTCCTGATTCTCCTGCCTTTACCTCTGAGTGATGGGATTATGGGTATAGGCCACCATGTTTGTCTTTGCGGTACGTTAAACATCTGCCTTGATGACTTGTAAAAACAGTGACCAATTATAAAATGATGTGGAAAACTGTATTTAGGGGATTGTTTTGTTTGCACTGCATCAAGACAAGGCCTCACTACATGGCCCAGACTTGCCTGGAACTTTCTTGGTAGCTGAGGCAGGCCTCAAACTTGAAGTAATCCTAAGTAAAGGGATTACAACTGACATGGTGTATTTATGAAAGTTCTTTATTCATATGTCATTCTTTAAGGAAGAGAGACAGTATTTCATAGGTCAGTTTCATACTCTTCTTTTCCCTCTTGCAATTTATTTGAAACACTGAACATGCTATGTAGCCCAGGATGGCCTTAATTGAAGTCCTCCTCCTCCTCCCAAGTGCTAGGATTATAGGCATGACCCACCATGCCAGTCATGGATCATTGCCTCCTAAACTTCACACTGGGGAAGTGGTGGGGCTAGTTTGAGACAGGTGTGGAACTCACTGTGTAGACGAGGCTGGCCTCACCTTCCTCTGCCTCCTGAGTAACTTCAGATTTTAGTTAGCAAGTTTTTAAAGATTTATTTTTTTTTTGTTTTTTCTTTATGTGCATTGGTGTCTTGCCTTTGTGCATGTGTGTGTGAGGGTGCCAGGTTTCCTGGAACTGGAGTTGCTGTGAACTCTGTGGGTGCTGGGAATTGAACCTGGGACCTCTGGAAGAGCAGTCAATGCTCTTAACTGCTAAGCCACCTCTCCAGCCCCTAGCAAGTTTTATTGCATCTGGTTTTACTAGTTTTTACTCTTTACTGTATTAAAGCAATATGCAAGCCTACATACAAAGAACTTTCACTGTGTCTTCACACAGCTTGTTCTCTGCATGCCAGAGAGATCTAGTTGTCCTGTTCTTTCTTTTATATGTGTGTGTAACTTATTCAACTTTATTTTATGTTCATTGGTGTGAAGTGTGTCAGATCCATTGGAACTGGAGTTACAGATAGCTGTGAGCTGCCATGTGGGTGCTGGAAATTGAACCCAGGTCCTTTGGAAGATCAAACAGTGCTCTTAACCACTGAACCATCTCTCTGGCCCATGATAGTCCTGTTCTTAGAACACCAATCCTGGCCAGTTAAGGCCCCAGCTTCAAATGCAGTTACAGTAAAACAAATTCAGTGGATAATACAATAAATCACGGTTAGCTTTGTGTCCCATATTTCTTTCTTTTTGTTGTTGTTTTGTTTTGTATTATTTTTTGAGACAGGATTTTTCTGTGTAGCCCTGGTTGTCCTGGAACTCACTCGGTAGACTGGACTGGCCTTAAATGCAGAAACGCACCTGCCTCTGCCTCCCAAATTCTGGGATTAAAGGTGTGCATCACCACTGCCAGGTGTGTCTCATATTCTTTAGTTAAATTTAAAATATAATGAGGTTGAGTATGATAGCAGAGGCCTTTAAGAACTAAAGGCAGGTGGATCTCTGTGAGCCCCAGGGTAACCAGGTGTCCATAATGAGACCCTGTCTCAAACAATATCAATAACAAAACCCAAAGAAGTTTTTATCTATAATGATGATGATGAGTCCTATTTCAACACAGGGAAAGTGGGACAAAATGGAGTTAAGCAATGTATAAAGCAAGAAGAGATCAACGACTGTGTAAAGCAGGGGCCTCTGGCTGCTGATGAGGAAGACGCTCTGAGACAGGAGCACCAGCGGAAGGAGAGGGAGCTCCTAGACAAAATCCAGAGTGCCATTGCCTGTACCAATATCTTCCCTCTGGGGCGAGACCGCTTGTACAGGCGGTATTGGATCTTCCCTTCTATTCCTGGCTTGTTTATAGAAGAGGATTTTTCGGGTCTCACTGAAGACATGCTGCTGCCTAGACCATCATCATTTCACAGCAATGCACCGTCTCATGATCCTCAGGTATCAGTTAAAACTGAAGAGTCCTTCATGTCTGAATCTACCTCCAGCCTTGACCAAGGTCCATTCGACGATTCTATACTGCTGCCAAAACCAGTGCATAAGCCAAACCGGTGGTGCTTTTACAGTTCTTGTGAACAGCTGGACCAGCTTATTGAAGCTCTCAATTCCAGAGGACACAGAGAAAGTGCCTTAAAAGAAACCTTGTTGCAGGAGAAGAGTAGAATATGTGCACAGCTGGCTCACTTTTCTGAAGAGAAATTCCATTTTTCAGGTAATTTTTTATTTGCTTTGTTTTTTGAGTCAGGGTCTCTCTATACATCTCTATGTCCTACAACTCACTTTAGAACAGGATGGCCTTAAACTCACAGAGATCCTCCTGCCTCTGCCTCCCGAATACTAGGATTAAAGTATTAAACCATGCCTGGATCAAACCTATTTCAAGCTGTTAACACATATGTTAAAATGTTAGCTTTCATTCTGACCTTCTCTGAGTTTGCAAATTAGACAGTGGGCATATATTCGTTCATACAGACACGGTTCTCAGAACGCCTCTGTGTTGTCTGGATTGTGAGGGACTTTATACTGTGTGAGCAGGTCTCCTTGACAATGGACTGACTAGTTGTGTCATTCAGCTTTGCTTCTTGTGACAATGTACCTGCACAACAACTTGAGGGGAACTGCATGAGGCTGGGCGTTGGCAGGAGTGGGCAAGCATCCCAGTGGTCACTTGGAAACAGAAGACCTGCCCAGGCTGGTTCATCTCCCTCCCCACTTTTATTTCACCTGGGCCTCCATCTATTTGGATGGTGCCACCTCATTTAAGGTGGTTCTTTCACTCTCTGTGACTGTCTCTGTCAAGCATATCACTGGAGCCTAGAGACTCCCTCACTGGCACACCCTTTAACTAAGCTCCTACATTATCTCTTAGATGCCAGCAGTTTTGAAAACACTACAGTAAGTGTGGGATTAAGGTTTTGACTGAGTCCCAGCCAGAAGCATGAGTGGTCTCTGGAGATAAAGTGGCTGCCAGGGCAGATCAGGGAGCAGTACTTTGGGAGGCTGACTCACTGATGGCAGATGAGAGAAAGAAAAGCATCTCATGGTATGAGTTTCAGCAATAAGAGTCTTGAAAAACTGCTTACATTTGTGTCACACTTTTTATATTTTTTCTTTTTTCCTTTTTGTGTATTGTTCTTTTATACAGTATACCCCGACCATTGTCTAGCATGTTGGTGCATGCCTTGTAATCCCAGCACCCAGAGAGACAGAGGCAGGCAGATCTCTTTGAGTTTGAGACCAGTCTGGTCTACACAGAGTCCAGGACATCCAAGGCTACACAGAGAAACCCTGTCTCAAAAAAACAAAACAAAAACAACAAAACATTCTGATCATGGGTTTCGCCTTCCTTCACTCCTCTCTATTCCCCTCCCACCTCCCTATCCCCCAGATCCATTCCTCCATCATTTCCCTTCAGAAAAGAGCATGCCTCCCAGGGATATCAACACAGCATAACAAGCTGTAATAGGACTAGGCACAAACCTGCATAGCAAAGCTGCATTAGGCAGCTCAGTAGGAAGAAAAGGGTCCCAGGAGCAGGCAGAATAGTCAGAGACAGCCCCCATTCCCTCTCCTGTTAAGAGTCCCAAAAAAAACCTCAAGCTAAACAACCACAACAGATAGTAGAGGACCTAGCACAGATCCATGCAGTCTCTATTCAGTCTCTGTGAACCTTGCATAGTTGATTCTGTGGCCATATTCTCCTGCTGTCCTCAACCCCTGTGCTTTTTCCCCTTTGGGTCTCTGCATCTGCTCCAATCAGCTGCTGGAGGAAGACTTTCTTTTGTTGATGATGTTTATTTTGATCTGCCTGCCTCTGTGTACCCCAGCCCCACCCCAGTGCTGGGATTAAAGGTGTGTACCACTATACCTGAGGAAGCCTTTCTGATAGTGATTGGGCTAGGTATTCATCTGAGATAGCAGAATATCACTAGAAATCATTTCATTGTCTTTTTTGGCCAAGAGGGGGAGGGGGAATGGTTGTGTTTGGTTTCATCATAGGACTTTGGGCCATCCAGCTTCCAGTTCCTGGCCATCCAAACAGTGTTGGGCATGGGCACCCCTCCTGATGTGGGCCTCAAGTTAGACCATTTTATATATTTTTTCAACAGGTCAGACACTCACCAATTGAAAGTATACAATTCAGTGGTTTTCAGTATATTCACAAATATGGACAATCAGCCCCACAGTACATCTCAAAACATTTGTGTTGCCTCAATCTTTTGGGGCCAGGGAATTAGCTCAGTAGGCTAAAAATGCTTACCTTGTAAGCCTGAAGGCTGGGGATCAATTCCCTGAACCTATAACAAGCCAGATGAGGTGATGTGAGTCTGTCATGCTAATCTTGCAGTAAGACTGGAGGTGGAGACAGGACAGTCAGTTGGCTGTTTACATATACAGCACAGTGTCAGAGCACACACTACCTCTAACTTTGGACAACCACAAGTCTTTTGGGCTCTGTTAAAGTTTCCTCTCACATTCCTTTTTAACTTTTTAATTTTTATATTCATTTATTTATCCATTCATTCATTCATTCATTTTTGGGTTTTGTTTTTTTTTTTGACAGGCTTTCACTCTAGCCGTAGCTGTCCTGGGCTCACTCTGTAGACCAAACTGCCTCCTTAGTGTGGGATTACAGGCAAGAGTCACAACCACCACCCTGCACTCCTGACATTTCTTGTGAATGAAATCATACCATCTTTTGTGGCTACATTCTAAGTATAAAGCTTCTAATGTTCTCAAAACTTCATTACTTTTTGTGGCCAAATAATATTCCATTGTGTACATATACTACATTTTATTTATCAATTCGTGGATAGATATTTGGTTTGCGTCCACGTTTTAACCATTACGGAAATGCTACTATAATTATTTACATACAAGTTTTTGTGTCGATGTTTTCATTTGCTAAGTATATACCTAGGAATAAAACCACTTTATCATGTAATAACTTTAATACTCCAGGGACTGCTAGTTTGTTTCCCAAAGCAGATATACATTTATTTCCCACCCTTGGTGTATGAAGGTTCTATTTTATTTCTTTGTAAATTATCTAACTTAACATTTTAGCCACCCTAAGGAGTATAAAGCCTCACTGGAGAGGATCCATTGCTGTATCTTCCTTAAAGAAATGTCTATATAAATCTTTTGTCCATTTCTATAAATGGATTGTTTGTCTTTTTATGGAGTTGCAAGAGTTCTTTGTATGTTCTGAATACAAGGCTGTGATGACTGGTTTTATGTCAACTTGACACAAGCAAAGGTCATCTGGGAAGAAAGACTCTTAATTGAGAAAATGCCTCCTTGGGATAAGCCTGTAGGGAAGTAGGGCTTCTTAAATGATGATTGGAAGTGGGAGGACCCATCTTACTGTGGTCTGTGCCATGCCTGGACAGGCTGTGCCATGTCTGAGTGGGTGGTCTTGGGGAGGGTATAAGAAAAGAGGTTAAGCAAAGCATGAGGAGCAAGCCCGCAAGCAGCACTCCTCCATGATCTCTTCCGTTCCTGCCTCCAGGACCCTTGAGTTCCTGCCCTGCCCTTCTTCTGTGATGGACTATGAGCTTCGAGTTGTTAGCTGAAATAAACTCATTCCTCCCCAAGTTGCTGTTGGCCATGGTGTTATAGCACAGCAATAGAAGCCCTAAGACAAAGGCCTTTACCAGATTTATGATTGTAACTTAAGGATTTACGATGCTTTCATGTTGATTATCTCAAAATCATGTAATGTTCTCATGGTTGTAACTGCTGAGAATTTATGGTTCTTTTAGGTCAACTATCTCAAAATGTTGAGACATAACATATCTCGTTATGTTTTTTTGTTTGTTTTGTTGTTGTTGTTTGGTTTTTTGTTTGGTTGGTTGTTTTTGGCTTTTGGTTTTTCAAGACAGGGTTTCTCTGTGCAGCCCTGGCTGTCCTGGACTTGCTTTGTAGACCAGGCTACTTCTGCCTCCCGAGTACCAGGATTAAAGGCACTCACTACCATGTCCAGCTCATGTGATGTTTTTATGGAGAAAATGTTCATAGAGATGCTTGATGCTTCTTTCAGACAAACCTCAGGCTGATGGCAAGCCTGTTTCTTCTCGGGGACGCTCTTCCAGTGCATGCGACACAGTACCGATGTCTGCAGAGAGGCAGCTGGAGCTCAGGCTCAGGGACTTTCTTTTGGATATTGAAGACAGAATCTATCAAGGGACATTAGGAGTAATTAAGGTTTGTCCTCATATTTGTAGCTTGGCTGGTATGTGTAACTATTCCTAAATGTTTTATATTTTCATCTTGCTTGACCTGCTTTCTCTGCTTCGTCTTTGGGTGGTTGGTTGTCCCCTCAACCCCCACTGATAGGACCACACACTAGATACTAGGAACTTCCCCACTGAAGTCCATCTCCAGCTGTTGGTTTCTCCATCTTTGAGACATGATCTAATACTAGCCCTGATTGCCTGGAATTCTCCATCTTAGTGCTAGAGTTACAGGCTTGCACCGCCATACCTATTACATGTTATGCTCATGCCTTTACCATCATTTGTCATTTTTACTATGGCCGACTTGAAATCTATAAAGGGGCTGTGGAGATGGCTCAGTGCTTAAGAGCATTGGATGCTCCTCAAGAGGATGCAGGTTCAACTAGTGGTAGCTCATGGCCTTCTGTACCTCTGACCCCAATCTGACACCCTCTTGGCCACCATAGGCATTCGACACTTACATGGTATATAGCCTTATATGCAGATAAAATACTCATACACATAGACTTAAATTTAATTTAAATTTTTTAAAAAATTGTTTATAGCTGTACATGGTGGCAAATGCCTTTAGTCCCAGCACTCAGGAGGCTGAGGCAGTTGAATCTCTGAATTTGAGGCCAGCCTGATCTACAAAGCAAGCTCTAGGACAAGCCCAAGCTACTATTTGATTATAAAGTTGTGCAAGATGGCTCACACCTGTAATCCCAGCATTTTAGAGATTGATACAGAAGGATCACCATGAGTTCAAGGCTAGCTTGGGCTACATGGTAAGACCACAAACACAAAATATGATTTTTAAAAATAGACCAAAGTACTAAAGATTTGATTTATATATTATATAAATTTCATTATGTCATTGAGTAACTTTATTTTTTTTTATTTATTTATTTTGGGCTTTAAGGTAATTCTTTTTATATAACTCTGCTTATCTGCCAGTCCTCCTGCCTCAGCCTTCTGAGTGCAGCAACTGTATTTTTTAGATAACTTTTTGATTCCTCTGTTCTAGAATGGACATGAATTAATCTTATCTTATGTGCACACACCTCTTAAGGGTAACGTACCCTGTACTTCAGGGTAGGTAAATTTGGATTTCGTTACAGGTTACAGATCGAAACATCTGGAGATCAGCCTTAGAGAGTGGACAATATGAGCTGTTAAATGAGGAAAACAAGGAAAATGGAGTAATTAAAACTATGAATGAAGATGTAGAGGAGATAGAAATTGAACCAGCAAGGGTCATAGTAAGAGACAGGTAAGAGGGCTTCTGCAGTGATCCTCAGCCCAGCTTGCTGCTGTGGTCTTTGTCTTTGGCTTCTTTTGTTTGGGTCTGTTAGAAAGTGTGTTTATTTTCATTCTGTTATTATTGGGTGGTGTACATGTGCATGGAGAATAGAAGTCAGGTATCCCTTATTCTTCACTAAAGCTGGCCTCTCCTGAGCCGGGAGTTCATGAATTTAGCCAAGTAGCTGGCCAGTGAGCTGCAGGGAGCTCCCTGTCTCACACTGCCACGCCTACCGCTTGATGTGGATCTGAACTGTGGTCCCCCTCGCTTGCACGGCAGGTAAAAGTGCTTGTTCACAGTATAAGCTTGATGACCTGAGTTTGTACCCCAGGACCCATTTAAAGATAACCATGCCATGTATCTGCAAAACCACCTCCTGTGTGGAGACAGAAATGGGTACAGAAGAATTGGCCAGACACTTACAGGCCAGCCTGCCCTGAGTACACAGCAGGCCAGAAAACAAGAGGGAGCCTGTCTCAACAAGGTGGAAGGAGAGAAGTGACTGTCAAAAGTTATCCTCTGACTTCTGTATGTGCACTGTGATATATGCATACCCACACGACATACACAAATTGAGTCACTAAATAAATGAATACATTCTGAGGTGGGCTGGAATTTAGCTAAGTTATGGGACATTTGCCTAGCATACCCGAGGGGCTGCGTTTGACCCCCAGAAATGCATAACACGCACACATACACACAAAGAGAAACAGAAGAGACAGAAAGATCCTTAATAACTCTCCCTTTAGGTCATTTTCTATACTTCACTCTGTGGCTTCACTTTGTACTTGATGCAACCAAAAGACACGTCACTAAAGTCTACTTCTGTGTCAGCCAGGTCGTTGTGGCTGGTACATACTTCTAAGCATCCTCTAGAGGAGGATGTTGGAGAAACATGAAACTGTAATATATAGGAGGCTTCATGTCTTGAAGGAACATGATGACAGTGAAGGAAGTACCAGAGTAGGCGGTGCACACCAGTGATCCCCAAACTTGAGGACAGGCCGCAGGACTATGAATTCAGAGCCAACCTAGAGCTATATAGAAGCCTCCAAGGATACCCTAGGCTATACAGTGAGACCCAGGTGTTTAAAAAAAAAAAAGTACTATAGGACATTTCCTGTGGGGAAGAAGATGTGAAAAGGCTTTGTAAGTGATCGCATTACATGGTGGAGGTGTAAGTCTGGAGGCTTACATCTAGTAAGGGGGAAGGAAGGGTGTTACAAGGTTCTTACCTAGCAGTTGGAGCAAAAGCAATAGTGAGAAACTGCCCAAAATCCGCAGGCCTTCAGGTCTGTCACACTTCCTTCTCTGAAGTCTTTCCCAGAAGCCTTCCCCGCTCAGCCTTCTCTCCTTTGACTAGGTGCCCTTCTATCCTAGATGAACCTCTGTTATCCATTCACTTGTAATAGCTCTTTGAGACTGGGACCTCTCTCACATAGGTGTGGATAAACCTTTGACGTCTGGGGAGATGGCACAGTGGATAAAGTACTTCCCACATAAGCGGGGACCTAAGTTTTAGAATCCGAAGAACGCACATAAAGCCAGGTACATGCTCCCAGTGTTCTCCCTGGCAAGATGAGAGGCAGAGACAGAACACCTGGGAGTTCAGGCCAGCTAGCCTGCCATCTGCAGTGGCAAGAAACGAGAGACTTTTTCTCAAAGAAGCTGGAAGGAAACAGCTGGCACCTGAGGTTGTCCTTTGACCTTTACAGGGTGCTGTGGCATGAACACACATGCTCACACATGCATTCACACTTTTAGAAGAATAATAAATAGGTCCAAGTTTCACCTATTTGTGATTTTTCAGTATCATAAACTTTTTATTTTAACTGTAGACTTTTGGGGATTAAAACAGAGGCTCCAAGTACCATCTCAACTAACACCAGTACACCACAGTCTGTGAGCAATGTGGTTCATTATCTGGCCATGGCCCTCTTTCAGATAGAACAGGGCATTGAACGGCGTTTCCTCAAAGCTCCACTTGGTGAGTATCTTCCTATTTCAAAATACTAGCTACATTTTAAATGATTTAAAATTACCTTTTATTGGAACTTTAAGGAGTGCTAATGAAATTGATAAGCTCATAGAAAGAGCTCGAATTTTTTTTTAAGATGAGCTTTTCAGGTAAGATGTATTTTAAGTAATGCATAGATACTGCTTCCTGGCTTATTTTAGACATTTGTTCTACTGAATGTTTTTTTTTTTAAGATTTATTTATTATTTATACAATATTCTGCCTGCACACCAGATCTTACTACATGGTTACGAGCCACCATGTGGTTGCTGGGAATTGAACTCAGGACCTTTGGAAGAACAGTGAGTGTTCTCAACCTCTGAGCCATCACTCCAGCCCTCTACTGAATGTTTTAAAAACTTTCTTTTTGTGTGATGTTTCAAAAAAAATTATCAAAATGTATTACTATCCAGACTTTTTATAAATTGTGTAAAAACAAGATTTTTTAAAGTGACTTAAAATTTTTTTTTTTGTTAGGGATTTAAGTCTCAATCATCTGGAGATTTGGTTTAAAAATATGTTATTACCCAAGAAATGTTAAGTCAGAAATATAAAGTGTTAGGACTATATAGATGAGGAAATTTTCTACCATTTGGGTGCTGGGGATTACCCAGGACTTCATGCATGCTAGGCAAATACTATCACTGAGCTATAATTTGTGGTTAGAATAAAAGATAAAATACTATCTACCACTTTAGGCAATTTATGCACTTTAATAGGCTTTTGAGGACCAACCTAAGAACCTAATTATATGTCTTAAGAAATAAGAATTTCAAAATCAAATCAATTTTGTTATACTTGCTTCTAATTCCATGTTGTCTTCAGAGTTTCATCATGTTAGCTAGATGTGGTAGCATACACCTTTAATCCCCACACTAGAGAGGCAGTCAGGTGGATCTCTTGAGTTTAAGGCCAGCCTGCATAGCCTGTTCCAGGCCAGTCAGGGCTGCATAGTGAAACCTTGTCTTTAATTTAAAAAGAAGGAAGGAAGGAAGGAAGGAAGGAAGGAAGGAAGGAAGGAAGGAAGGAAGGAAGGAAGGAAGGAAGGAAGGAAGGAGAAAGAGAAATTTGAATACTAATTTCTTAAATAATTAATATTAATGTAAAGAGTAATAAAACGAAGTGTCAGAGCTGGAGAGATGGCTTATTGGTTAAGAGCACTTATGTTCATAAAGAGGACAGAGGTTTGGTTCCCAGCATCAGCACAGTAGCTCACAACCAACTGGAACTCCAGATCCAGGGATGCAGCAGCCCTCTCCTGGCCTCTGTGGGCATCAGAAGTACTTGTGGTGCACATACATGCAGGCAAGTACTCATACATGTAAAATAAAAATTTAAGTTCCTGAAAACCAGTGGTTCTCAACCTTCCTAATGCTGCGACCCTTTAATACAGTTCTTTATGTTGCGGTGACCCCAACCATAAAATTATTTTGTTGCTACTTCAAAACCGTAATTTTGAGACTGTAATGAATCATAATGTAAATTTCTGTATTTTTTGATGGTCTTAGGTAAAATGTTGTTCATCCCTCCCCAAAAGGGGCCATGACCTACAGGTTGAGAACCACTGTTAGAGACAGTATTGTCTAGTTTCAGAATGTGAATATATTCATATAATGTACTTGGATTGAAGAATTTATACCTAATAGCCTATTGTTGTAAACCTTTTCATGTTTTCATAAATTGATAGTTCTATTATAACCTAAAATCACATCATATTGAAGGCAGCAGTCATGGGCCTTTCTCCTCTTAGGATCCGTCTAATGAATTCTTTGTTTGCTGGGGTTTGAATCTTGGGGATTCAGTCTTGAGGATTGAATCTTGGGCTTCACTTATGCTAGGCAAACATCATTGAGCTGTAGCCCAGCCATCCTTCTACTCTTCGTTTTATGATCTCATTAAATGGCCCAGGATGATCTTTCGAACTCTTCTGTAGCCCAGGTGGGCCATGAACTTGGTGTCCTCCTGCCTTAGCCTTTCCACTCACAGATGGTATCACAGATGGTATGCCATCAGACCAAAAGTCTCTCATGTTCCTTAGAACTGCCTTATCAAAGAAGAAAGCGCAGATGCTACCCAGTGTATCCAGATCACTTTCAAGATAAGGGGATGGCCTCTCATTGCTCAACTATTTGCTATTGATAGGTTCAGGGAGAGCTAAGATAATGGCCTCAGGCGGTGTGCCCATAGGCAGCAGTGGGTTGTGCCACTCCAGTGCTTACACAGATGCCCCTAGTTAAGTTAAATGGATCACAAAGCCAAACCAAAAGTCATGAGCCTGGAAAAGACTGCATGTGCGCACTGAGTGTGGTGTTGATAGGGATGGAAGGGAGGAAAAGAGGTCTGGAGGAGGGCATAAGTTATGGTAAAACACTTATTTGCTTAGCCTGTGTGCTCAGAGCTTATGGGACTTCCCAGTGGGTGCGTACAGTATAAGAATGCTGAGAGAAACACACACAGTGGAGCCTTGGCCAAGGTCTTAGGGGCAACAAAGATCCTCTTGACACTTGGGATAAGGGTTGTTTGTGGTATTTTGTACTAAGGGTCTCTGTGTGCCAAACTGAAGAATCAACTGTGATTAATAAGAGACCAGCACCACTGAGGTGAAAATATCTAGTACCATTGTGATAAGAGGAAATTATTTTCTCGGGGTCAGCACACAGGCCATGTCCAGAGAGTCTGAGGCTATGTCTGGCAGCATCCCTGAGGCATAGCATCAGGGCTAGAGCCAGAGTTTCTGAGAGGGGCCATGACAGATCATTAGTAAAGATTTAGCTTCAGTTAAATTTCCAGATGCTGGAAATGCCAGGGCCATGGCATATCCGTCAAGGACAGCAGTGGGTGTGATCAGCTTCTAGTGTGGAAGTGGAGAACAGGAGAATCTTCCTGCCTAGCCCAGATTCCCATCCATTTCCTCATAAGTTGTAGTGTCCTTGTAGCCCCCAATCTTCTTGAGACTAGCCTTGAAAACTTGTTTCTTTCCACAAAAAAAAGAAATAAGCCTCTAAGTTCAAAGGGGGAAAATGAGATCTAGTTGTTTCATTAGCCTATATGTTTTATTAGCCAAGAAAAATGATAACAGTGGAAGTTGTCTCGAGGGTTATGTGAGGGCCACCGTGACTCTGGTGCTCATTTACATATAATCACTTTAGAGCTTATCTTTCATACTGAGATAAAAGAACACAATTTAATTTGGGGTCGTAAACAAATGAAGCTCAAAAGGTGGTAGAGCACATGGCTGCAATCCCAGAGCTTAGGAGGAAGAAGCAAGAGGCTTTGGAGTCAAAGCCAGTCTGGCTAAGCCAGTCTGGCTAAGAGGCATGCAGGGCATTTGGAAGAGAGAAAAGGAGGTTCTACTTTATGAATATCTGAAATAGAATACATACTGCATTCTCCTAACATTTCAGCACAGGAGCTGAACCAGCTTCAGAGATTTTTCTTATTTGGTTTTTGGGAACAGTGTTTCTCTTTATAGCAAGCTAAGCAGGCATGGTGGCACTCATCTGTGGTCTTAGCTGCTACTGCATCCTGCATGGCCTGAGCCCTGGCACCCCACACATAGGCACACATACAGGGAGGCTGGGGTCAAGGGCACCTGCAGTCAGAAACCTCCGTCTGCTTATTAGGTATGGCATGGGGGGAGGGGAGGCAGGAAGGCATGGTTGTTAGCTAGTCTCAGTCGGAGGAGCTCTGTAGGCCGGCAGCCTTGGCTGGAAATGTTGAGGGGGGAAGGCTACGGCTGCTATTCTTTGTGCACAGTGGTCACTCACTCATGCTAGGACTTAAGGAATGCTTTGCCAGTATGAGCCTCACCAGGTAAGACTTTGCCACTGCTCTGGGACTGACACATTGGAGTCCACAGCTTGGCCATGTTCATGGCAACAATACACATCAAGGCTTCCTCCTTCCCTATCGCTATTGTGGAGGCTGAGGCAAGAGGATCACCAATTCAAAACCAGTCTGGGCTCTTTTGGCGGCATTTCTGGAAATAGGTTCTTCACAGCAGTCTTTTGCCTCAGCCTCCCAAGTGTTAGCATTGTAGGCATGCACTCCTGACATTGAAAATAAAATTTAAATACAGACCAGGGAGATGGCACAACAGGTAAAGGCATTGCTGTACAAGCCCAACGACCTGGGTTTGGTTCTCAGAACCCACAAGGGTAGAAGGAGAAAACCAACTTCTAAAAGCTGTCCTTTGACCTTCACAGGCGTGTGTGGCACATGCACACACACACACACACACACACAAGTAAATACAGGTAGCTGCCAGCTGAAAACAAACAGAAAACCCCACACAGTTACAATAGAGGCTAGGCACAGAGCAGATAGAGGCAGGTGGACGCCTTTGCGTTCAGACCAGCCTGGTCTACACAGTGAGTTGTAGGCAGCAAGGGCCAGATGTTAGACCCTGACTTAGCCTAGGAATGTAGCTCCGCTGAGGGTACTTGCCTAGTGTGTGTGAGGGTTAGGGTTTAATCCTGAGCACACATGGAAAGAAAGAGGGCATCCCTTTTATTGTGGTTAATTTCACTGATTTTTTTAGTGGCCTTTTATTCCATTAATTTGGGGAGGAGAATCATGTTCAGTTAATTGTCTTAGATGGCGTGAGAAGTGTTTGTTTGGGTTGGTAATTTCATCATAATGTCATGCTTATGGTTAAATCCTTAAGCTATAATAGGAATTCTCAACTAACTTTGTCAATTTGAAATTAGGTAACACAGAAATTAATAAAGATCAAAAGGGAGCTAGAAAAAAAAAGAACAAGAAAAAGAGAGAGGACGATCAATCTAGTGTGAGAGATGGTAAATTTTTAACTTTTTACAGAAATGTGTGTTTTGTCTTGTCAGAGCTATTTTACTTTCTATATTGCTGGATACTAATGTGAATATTTAGTTTTGAAGGAAAATCTTGAATTTAATGTTTTGGAAGGGACTGGACTTGGAGACAAGCTTACAAAACAACTGTTGTCTTCCTAATAGTTGCCTGCTGCATTTTACACTTTAGCTAATCAATTTTTTTATTATTTTATTACATCCATCTGTTTATTGTGTGAATGTGTGTGCATACTGTGATACATGGACAGAGGTCAGAGGACAACTGGGGAGTGGTTCTCTCGGGTCCCAGAATGGAAGTTGGGTATCAACCTTGATGACAAGTCCCTTTGCCTGCTCAGCCATCTTAGCAGCCCCTTACAGCAATTCTGAGTTGACATGTGCAAAGCAAACCTCATGTACTTAGCTGTGAGTCCAAAGAATACACAAAGAGGGATTATGCTTGCTTGTTTGACATAAAATGTTCTTAGCATGTTTTTCTCTTATGAACTTCAAGAGACTATAGGGAATCTTAACATGTATTTTATATTAATCATTTTTGTCAATAATTTCTTGAAGAGTCTATCCAGACTAGCAAATGAAAGACAAAAGAAGCAAGACATAGTCTGCCCTTGATGGTCATAGAACCTAGAGAACGACAGAGGTGTAATTGGCTTGTTCAAGCGTGTTTGAGCTGGTGAGGGAAGCAAATCTCGGCGTGTTTGTGTGCAGCTGTGGCCCAGCACTTAGGAGTGAAGGCCATCCTAGGATATGGGGGGCTTTGAGAGGGGCACCCTGAGCCACAGGAAACCCTGTCTCCATAAAGGGTGGGGAAAGGGGCTTGGGGGAGATGACTCCATCGTATAAGCTGAGGAGCCAAATTTGGATTGCCGACATGCATGTAAAAAGCCTAGGATAGTGGTATGGGCCAATCTTCCCAGTGCTAAGCTGCATAACTGAGCTCAGTCTTGCTATGTAGCTGAGGCTGGCACTGAACTGACCGGCCCACTTCTGCCTGCCCCCAAGAACTGGGATTATACCCACATTATGCCAGGAGTGGTTGGTACAGCCTGTAGTAATCCCAGCATTTAGGAGGCTGAGTTGAGAGGATCCTAAGTTTGAAGGATCCTAAGTTTGAAGCCAGCCTGAACTATGTTATCTTAAAAAAATTTTTTTTAAAAGTTCATGCACTAAAATCCTTCACACTGATTTAGGACTACAAAAGCCTCTCATGATTGGCCTTCCGTTTACTCTAACATGTTGGCCACTCTTCAACCTTATTTCAACCTCATTACCAAATAAAGGCTGGTGCCAGATTTGTTCAGAAAGATGTCTTCATGGTCTTTTAACTGGAAGTGCTTACTGGCCCTTCCCTGCAGACACTGTACATGCCAGAGCTTTCCATGAAGCCTTTAACAATGTCAAGTTGGAAGCTCAGAGTGAGGGGCAGAGACAAAGCCATTTTGTTTAGTAGATTACACACCCCAAAGGTAGAGATAGGTTCTTTAATGTTAGGTGTGGGCAGTTTGAGAGAGAGACAGTCTCAGTCTGTGCAATCACTGTGGTCCAAACTGTCTGAAAACCATAGCAGTTGTCTTGCCCTTGACCTCCCAAGCGCTAGAATTACATGAAAGGTTAGTGTTCAATATTAAGCATAGTCTTTTTGATAAACGTTAGAAGAAGCATGAAATCAAAGCTATTTAAACTATGGAGAAGTAATTCTGGTAGACGTTTATGTTCACCCAGGAACTTGAATCACTCTCCCCTCTCATTTAAGATGGCAGCGACAGCGGGCGCGCTTATAAAACTGTCCTGGACCGCTGGAGAGAGTCTCTCCTTTCGTCTGCTAGTCTATCCCAGGTCTTTCTTCACTTATCAACCTTGGATCGGAGTGTGATGTGGTCTAAATCTATACTAAATGCACGTTGCAAGATCTGCAGGAAAAAGGGCGATGCTGAAAACATGGTGCTCTGCGACGGCTGTGACCGAGGGCACCACACCTACTGCGTTCGACCAAAGCTCAAGGTATTTTTATCTTTGTCTGTTGCCCACATCGAAAGTGAGGTTTTGACCAGTAGATGATGATCATTTTGTGATTTGTTCAGACTGTTCCTGATGGAGATTGGTTTTGTCCAGAATGTCGACCAAAGCAACGTTCTAGAAGACTTTCCTCTAGACAGAGACCATCCTTGGAAAGTGATGAAGAAATGGAAGAGAGCATGGAGGGTGAAGATGATGAAGTTGATGATGATGATGATGATGGAGAGGGTCAGAGTGAGGAGGAAGAATATGAGGTGGAACAAGATGAAGAGGACTCTGATGAGGAGGAAGAGCTCAGGTGAGTCGGTGTTCAGTGTGAGGCTCTTCCAGCTGTGTCTTTTTAACCCACACAGAACAGTTGGGGTTGTAACTGTTCTCAGCTAGCATGCCTGAAACTTCTGTGCTTTCTATGGATTAAAAATACTTTGGAATATTCCCAAAGTGGGTATTTCTGACCGAAGCAGTCCACATTGTTATGGTCTTGTGCTCTTGCCCCATTAGCCGCAGAGTTAACAGCTCTGCTGAGACGTAGCAAGCTGTCACTCAGGCCCGGTGCTCAGGTGGCTGGAGGAGGGGCAGCCCTGCTGTGGTAGCACTGCAGCAGTACTTATTTCATCTTTTTATCTCCCTTCAAACAATCTCACACTGTAGCTCAGGCTAGCCTCAAACTTAGCCTCCTGAGTACTCAAATTACAGAAGCGCACCACCACACCCAGACCCTTTCCAGACTAAAATGAAGGCAAAGTCTTATCTATTAAGTAGATATATCCAGTGAATTTAAAGACTAGATATTTCTATCCACTAGTTTTCCATCAGTAGGCCTGGTTATACCACAATAACGAGAACAATTCTTTGTTCTCGGTTTAAACATCTGCACCCAATGAAATCAAGAAGCCAAGGATGGCAACAACAATCAAGAACTGTTGAATACAAAAAGACCACTGTCAGAGGAGAATAATTAAAATACAGCCATCCCCTCTTTTTTTGTTATGATTAAGGTGTTTTGTTTTTTTTTTTTGGGGGGGGGGTTTGTTTTTGTTTTTTCTCATAGACAGGCAAGGTGGCGTATGCCCACAATCCCAGCACTTGGGGAGGCAGAGGCAGGTAGATCACTGTGAGTTCGAGGCCAGCCTGGTCTACAGAGTAAGTCCAGGACAGCCAGGGCTGCATAGAGAAACCCTGTCTCAAAATTTCTTTTCTCCTTTATTATTTGCTCTCCTATCTCTATACCACTTTTCCCTCCCAATTTATACTGTTTTTTTTTTTTGGGGGGGGGTATTGTTTGGTTTTTGTTTTGTTTTGTTTTGTTTGTTTTCTTTAAGAGTCCAGCTGGGGCTGGCTAGATGGCTGAGAGGTTAAGATAATTAGCTGCTCTTCCAGAGGCCCTGGGTTCATTTCCCAGCACCCAGCCTAAATGCCTGTAACTCTAGTTTCAGGAGATCTAAGAACTTCACACAGACATACGTGCAGGCAGAATATGAGTGCATATGAAATAAAAATAAATAAGTTATTTCAAAAAAAAGAATAGCAGCTAATAGAGCCCATTTACCTTGTGTGGCTCTTGAAGGCTATTGCATAACAATTAAACATAACAATAAAGAATCTGGAGCATAACAATATTAATAATTAATGTTACATTTAAACATAACAATAAATAATCTGGAGTCCTAGAAAAATGAGTCAGTAATTGAAGAGTATGCAAGCACAAGGACCCACATTTGGATCCTCAGCACCAACCTAAAAGCACCTGTAACCCATACACCTGTAACCCCAGCCCAACCTGGGAGTCGGAGGTGTGGAGAAAGGCAATCCCAGGGGGTTACTGGCCAGCCAGTCTAGCCTAATTAGCCAGTTACAGCTTTAGTGAGAGATCCTGTCTCAAAATGTGGACAGCAACAGAAGACACTTAGCGGTGGCCTCTGCGTGTAGTACCAGCACGCCTGCACATGTGCATGAACTACATAGACACACAACTCAATTGGTCAATAAGTTAGGAAAGTTGCTGTGAATGTTTCAGGTAAAGAAGAAATATGTAGAGAGATAAGTTCAATCTAGTTTTGTAATTTCAGAATCAGAAAGTAAAGAGGTTCTTGGCTTGGTCTTCATGAGCCATAAATTTGAGGCCTCCTTCAGGGTCAGCCATTGGCTGGACCTTCAGTCTCCTCTGTGTCAGTGGTGGTGGCACAGAGGAAAACACAATGCAGTTTTAGTCCCATGGTTCTCTGTGATTTTAAAGATTATTGATGAGGCCTGTTTACATGTCTCCTGAGGATTTTATTAGCTTATCACAATTCGATTTTCATGATGTCCTAGTCACCTAGAAATTAACTTACTTCCTTGTTACAGAGAAATACATGAAAGTACAGTTTAGACTTCCATGAGAACTTGTCTCTAAACATAAGGGATATGATATATAGATATATATCTATATATATCTATATATATATAGATATCCTATATATAGCTGATATATAAACATAAAGGGTATAAACTATAGGATAAGGTTCTTATGCAAAAGTAATTTATGTATAACTCACTGACTGAACACAAATAACCGCATGTTTATTATTGTTCTGTATAATAATTGTATTTTCTAACAATATTTGTAGCCCACCAAAACGAGGACGACCCCAAGTTAGATTGCCAATTAAAACAAGAGGGAGATTTGGCTCTTCTTTCTCAAGTCGCAGCCAACGACAAGACCCTGGAAGATACCCTTCAAGGAGTCAGCAGAACACACCCAAAACCACAGCTTCTAAAACTGCTGGCAGAGTCCTGAGGAAAGTCAGATCCGCCCCTCCAACAGAAACTAGGTCTCTAAGGATTGGCGGTCGGCCCACTCGCCATAGTCCTGGTGCACTGCAAGCAGATGTGTTTGTGGAACTGCTTAGTCCTCGTGGAAAGCGCAGAGTAAGGAAGAGTGCTGATAATACCCCAGAACACAGCCCCAGCTTCACTAACTTCAGAGTCAGCACCTCGAGATCAAGCGGACAGCTGATTCCTTTAAACCCTGCCGAAAGGCTCTCTCTTCAGGACAGTGACTCCAAGAGAAGAGGCAGGAAAAGACAATCCACAGGTATGAAATCTAACTTACACTCTTCCTTACCTAAGAAAATTGAGTCCTTTGTTCGTGTAAAAAGTGTTCCTATGGTGTACAACAGTCTGACCTAAAGCATGTGTCATCGAAGAGGCAGCTGTTGCTGAGTGAAGGCAAAGTACAGTAGTGGAGGCCAGAGGAAGCATGAAACCTGGCTTTTTACATGATGCTTGGGGCCAAACAGATCCTATATTTGCACAGCAAGCACTTTACCAAAGAGCCACCTTCTTAGCCCTTACTATTCCCTGAATACAAACATATATACAGGTGCCTGCTGCGGTCAGAGGGTGCCCAGGAACTGAAATTAGAGGCAGTTGAGCCACCTGATACAGCTGCTGGGGACTGAACCCAGGTCCTCTGGAGGGCAGTGAGTACTCTTAGCAAGGCACTAACAAGTATTTCCTTGTTAACAGAGGAATGCAGTCAGTGTTTGAATGCCCAGCCCAGCAAACACCCTTCAGAGATAGGGATAAATTCTAGTGGCCAAGTGCTTGCCTTGTGTGTTTCATCCTCCCACCTTTTCCTCCCTCAGAGCACACATAATCATCACTACACAGGAACATTCCATTATTTGATAAGATTACCCTGTATAGCTTGGTGTTGTATTACACGCCTTTAATCCCAGCACTCAGGAGGCAGAGGCAAGAGGATCTCTGAGTTCAAGGTCTATGGAGAGAGTTCCAGGATAGCAAAGACGCACATGGGGAAGCCCTGTCCTGAACAACAAAAAAAAATTACCCTTTGAAGTACCAGACTGGAGTGTGGCCGTCTGTTCTGAATTTTGTTCATAATAATCACTACATAATCATCTTTCCGCTTGTATTGGCTGTTTGGTCTGTGTTCCTATGGTACTAGCCAGGCCCCTCTCCAGTCCCAGTTTGGGTCGTTGGCTGGTTGGTTGAGACAGTGTTTCACTGTGCAATCCAGGCAGATAACCCACAGTCCTCCCTGAGCCTCCAGAAGCTGAGAGCACAGACCTTGTGCAATGCGCCAGAACTGTAAGATCTCCTTTCTTTTGGTGCTGAACTTAAGCCAAGGCCTTGAGAGTTTCTTTACCACAGAGTTACATCCCTATCCCTCTTCATTCATTCTTTTTGGATTTTGGAGACAAGATCTTTCAGTGTAGCCCAGGCTAGCCTGCAACAGTTTATAGCCCATGCTGTATATGTGCTACTGAGGTGACTGTGGAATGTGTTTCAATGTTTTTATTTTGTAAAATCTGCAGAAAGGGGGCAGATGAAGTGGCTCAATGGATAAAGGTGCTTGCTGACAAGCCTGACGACCTGAGTTCAATCCCTAGAGCCTACATGTGAGAACAACAATTAAAGTTGTTCTCTGACCTCTATCCATGCGCCATGGCACGGCACAGGTGCACGAGTGCACACAGACACACAGACACACTAACGTGTAAAAATAAAAGTAAATATTTTTTAAAGTTCTGTAAAGCTTTTTGTTTGTTTAATGTCAAACTATCCTGAAATGAGAGGAATGTGTAGATTTACACGAAAGGGATTTGAACACCTGAATTCATGTTTGAGCCATATTGTACCCTAGATTTCACTGACCATTTAATTTTTTTTTGTTTGTTGTTTTTGGTTGTGGCATTTTTTTTGTTTGTTTTTAAGACAGGGTTTCACTGTGTAGCCCTAGCTGGCCTGGAACCCCCAGAAATTGGCTTGCATTTGCCTCTGAATGCTGAGATTCAATGTGTGACCACACACTATCAGATGCCTCTTCAGGGTGTGTTCAAGAGCTACTAGAGAAGTGCTTGGCTTTCTTTTTTTTTAGTTTGAAAATATTTTTAGTAAAACTGAGTAAGAATCCCCAAACCCTTGTTTGGAAATTGTTTAGATCAAAAAGAAGACTAAGAATATTTGGCCCAGATTTCCATGTCTTTCAGAATAAATTAGGTAGGCTGAGGAGATGGCTCACCTGCAGGCTTGAAGGCCCAAGCACCAAGCTTAGCAGGAGCTGAGAGCCCATGTAAATAGCAGGTGGGGGTGGCAGGCCTGCCTGTAACTTGAGCCCCTGAGGATCTGTCAGTGAAACCCTGCCTCAGTGAATAAACCTCAGGCCTCCACAGGCACCTGGACTCCCGTTCAGACATGCATGCATACATTCAGACCATGGACACATGAAAAGCAAAATCCCAGTGTAAAGTGTCCATTTTCTATTGTAATTTGGCTTATATTTCTGTGACCCAGCCTAAGACCCAATATTTTGCTTTGTACTGCCTAAAATTTCTTTCCTTTTTATTCAGAGTCATCTCCCGTACCACTGAATCGAAGAAGTTCTGGCCGACAAGGAGGAGTTCATGAATTGTCCGCTTTTGAACAGCTTGTTGTGGAATTGGTGCGGCATGATGATAGCTGGCCCTTTTTGAAACTTGTTTCTAAAATTCAGGTAATAACAGTAATATAGCTAGACTTCATACAATCTGTGCATGTATTACCTGATTTACATTTATATTATATGATTTAGTCTCTATGGTAACTTTGAAATTATCAGAGCACCTCTTCTCTGCTGAACTCTTTTCAAAGCACACCACTGGAAGGTTGCTTTATATGTTGAAAAAAAAAACAAAAAAAAAAAACTAAGGCTAAACAGCATTGCTTTTTTAGTCCCTCCTGATCCTGTGGCTATTTTGTTTATGTTTTTAGACTCATCCCATATGGCCAGATTAGTCCCAGACTCCTAACATTTATTGACTTTTAGTTTTTATGTGTGTGAGTGTTTGCATATGTGTGCAGTGCCTGCAGAGGCCAGAAGAGGCCATCGGATCCTCTGGAACGAGGTTGTGAGCCACCATGTAGGTGCTGAGAACTTGAATCCAGGTCTTCTGCAAGAGTGATAAATGCTCTTAACCAGTGCCATAGCTGATTCTTTGTAAGAATGTTCTTTTTTCAGACATCTGAAAATAACTTTTGTTCTATGTAATAAGTATTCATGGAGTGAATTCAATTAAATGTTATTAATGGGATTTCTCTCATATGCTAAGTTAGTCGTCATGGTACAGCATGCCTCAGAGTCATTTTCGGGGGTATATTAAACATGCCTGAGAGCCAGATGTGATAGTTGCAGGCCTTTGATCTCAGCACTGGGGAGGCAGAGGCAGGCGGACCTCTCAGTTCAAGGCCAGCCTGGCCTACAAAAAGTGAGTCCAGGACAGGCAGGGCTACACAGAGAAAAAATAAAACAAAAAAGAAATTAAATAATAATAAGAGCCATATTAGCATGTGCTTGAGATCCTAGTGCTTGGGTGGGAGAGCTGTGAGTTAGAGGCCAACCTCAAAAAGAGAGATTAGTAGCTTCAGGGGGCCTGACAGTATTTTAGCATGAAGGGAGTGTAGGTAAGTGCTGAGAAAGATGGTAATATGGGGGCTGGAGAGATGGCTCAGAGGTTAAGAGCACTGGCTGCTCTTCCAAAGGTCCTGAGTTCAATTCCAGCAACCACATGGTGGCTCACAACCATCTATAATGAGATCTGGTGCCCTCTGCTGGCCTGCAGGCATGATACTGTATAAATAATAAATTAATTAATTTTAAAAAAAGATGGTGATGGGGAAAATGGGTAGCTTCAATGAAGCAGAGGCTCTGGCACAATATACTAGAAGACTTAGGCTGTGCGAAGGTCTGTCAGTCATCAGGGACTAGAGAGAATGTGCCTGTGGAGCACACAGCCTGGAGCTGAGCTCACGGTCATCTGACAAGCTGGGCACCCCACACATGCCTCTTTCTCCAGTTCCAAGAAGAGTGGAGATGGCAGTTGCTGAGGCTTGTTGGTTGCCAGCCCAGCAGAGAAGCCAGGGACCTACTTCAGAAGAACAGAACAAGACACCAAATTCTCTTCCGACCTCAGTGCACATGCACACACACACATTTTCTTAAAATGTCTTTTTCTGTGTATGCGTGCTTTGCTTACATGTATGTCTGTGCATCGCATGCATTTGGTGTCCTCAGAGGCAGAACTTGTCAGGTTCTTGGGACTAGAGGTATAGAAAAATGATTGTAATCTCTGGGTACTAGGAATTTAACCCAAGGTCCTTTGGGAGAACACCAGTAAGTACACTTCCTTCCACTTCGATTCCCAGAGCAAGAATCTAAAGGATTAATTACTATAGAATAACGTCTAGTTATTTTAAAATTATATTTTGAAATTAGTTTGTTTTGGAAGCCAGAGAGATAGCTCAGAGGTTAAGAGCACTGTCTGCTCTTCCAGAGGTCCTGAGTTCAATTCCCAACAACCACATGGTGGCTCACAACCATCTACAATGAGATCTGGTGCCCTCTTCTGGCACGCAGGCCCACATGCAGGCAGAACACTGTATGCATAATAAATAAATCTTTTTTTAAAAGGTTTGTTTTGTGTGTGGGTGCACACCTCACCAGTTTGAGAGGGGAAGATAGGATAGATTGACCCCTCCACCGTGAGTCACCTCACTGGACGAGGTTTTTTTTGGTTCTTTCAAACAGGATCTCAGCCCTGTTTATCCAGGTTTGCTCTATAGCTGAAGATGGCCTTGAATTCTAGCTTTTTTAACTTATTTTTCATAGGTGGTTTCTGTTATCAATAAGTAAACATGCATATATATCAGTTTATAGGAAAAACCATGAGCAAAACTGTTTTTCTTTTCACAATGCATTTCTTATGGTATCAAGCAGGCTTTCACATAATTATAATGACTCAAAATATGTGACATATTTTAATGGAATAATAGTATTGAGAAAGTTAATATTAAGTTGCTTTTCAACTATAAAATTTATTTAACCCTATGTGTCCAATAATCTTTTTGTGCTGTGAAATATTGAATTGCTTTACAGGTCCCGGACTACTATGACATCATTAAGAAGCCTATTGCCTTAAATATAATTCGAGAAAAAGTAAATAAATGTGAATATAAATTAGCATGTGAGTAACTTACAATTTCCTTTTATTGCTTTTAAAAGATGTTGCTATTTTTGTTTTGTTTAAAATGATGTACATTAGTATAATTAGAGAGATGGCAGCCAGCAGGGTCCCCCGAGTGCTTATCACTAAATACTGAGACGAAAGGTGGATCGAGTTAGATATTTAGAGTACTTTATACAGTCTGGTCTTAGCGGAAGAAGTGGTTTTTCTGGTTTTTGATGCTGGAGATTGAACACAGTACTCCTGAAAAGCTAAGCCAGTGCTGCCTCTCCAGCCAGGGCCGTGTAAACACGTAGTGTATGTAAGCCATAGTTTCACCAGAACAATTTGAAACTGTGTAGTTAAACAATCTTAAGTCAAAGTTCTACTACCTTGTTTCAGTCTCTGTTTTTCTGGCTTCAGTTTTCTGAAGTTTTTCAGCAAACATAATTTGTTTCTGAGGTGTGTACTTTCATTCCTAATTTTGTTTGTTTTTCTTTGTAGCTGAGTTTATTGATGATATTGAGTTAATGTTTTCGAACTGCTTTGAGTACAATCCTCGGAACACAAGTGAAGCAAAAGCTGGAACTCGGCTTCAAGCATTTTTTCATATCCAAGCTCAAAAGCTTGGCCTGCACATCTCACCCAGTAATGTGGACCAGGTTAGCGTGCCACTAGCTGCAAAAAAGTCACGGATCTAATTTTGTCCTTCTAAAGGCTGTATGTGAAGAAAACATGAATCGTTCATGAAAATGGAACATGAAATCATGCTCTAAAGCAGATATGTGTATAAAGCAATAACAGCTGGTTGACCACATCCAAGTGTGGCCTGCACTATATTCTCGACTTTAATGTTAAACTCTCAGGAGAATGTAGGAAAGAGTTCCTTTGCTACAGTTTGTTCAGTATCTACTAAGTTTAATAAATAGATGTATTGGATACAGTACTGGTTTACAGAGGTTTTTGTACATTTTGAGATCATTCATGTGTTCAGGTATCTTGGAAACTATTTCTCATCTAGGATTTATTTTGTATTAAGGAGGATTGCCCTCCACAGCGGAGCCTTCTAGAGCACAGTTTAGAGAATGTGTGTGTCTTACGACTTGTTTAACAAGCACATTGTTTCAACACTACACATGAATGAATCCAATTTTCTAGCCCCAACGTGCTGTAGCCAGTGCCGACTGAATTTATTAACTAGATATTTATTTAGCATTCAAAGTCATTTGTGAATTTGTTTTGTATTTATAAAATTTATACTTGGAAAATGTTCTTTAATTTTTTAAACATTTTACTATGTTTTTATTTTATTCTCAAACATTCTTAATGATTAAAAAAAGAAAAAGTCACCCTCCTTCTCCCTAACAGTGCTGTTTTACAACAATAAGTTTTTATGTACAACTTTTCTAAGTGTACAAATAAAATAATACATTTTTCAAGTTTTCTGAGTTCTGAAGTTTTTCCAGATTAAAACCAAACTTTTGTATATTAATACATGCAGATCATGGAAACCGCACAGTGTTTCATTGTCCGGGTTAGGAGCCTCTGCTGGGGGCAGGAGTATTCTTGCACAGATTCCCATTAAGAGGATAGAAGCATGTTGAATCTTGGGAGTGCAGGCCTGGAGCACTGGGCCTGAATCCAAACAAATCCTTGATTTCAGCCTATGATTGTAGCACTTGGTATGCTGAAGCAAGAAGACCACAAGTTCAGGGCTACCCTGGGCTACACAGTAAGAACTTGACTGTGGTCATTTGAATGTGAATGTCCCCCATCGGCTCTGAATTGAACACTAGGTTCCCTTAGCTGAGAAGTGGTGGCACCTTCCAGCATTCCAGAGGTAGAAGCAGGCGCTGGAGAGACGGTTCAGCAGTTAAGAACGCTGGCTGTTCTTTCAAAGGACCTGGGTTCAATTTCACACAACACGGCAGCTCACACCAGTCTGTAGCTCCAGTTCCAGAGGATCAGACACCCTCACAGAGACATACAGGCAGGCAAAACACCATAAATAAAGCCGGGCCATGGTAGCGCACGCCTTTACTCAGCATTAGGGAGGCAGAGGCAGGTGGATCTCTGTGAGTTCAAGGGCAGCCTGGTCTACAGAGCGAGTGAGTTCCAGGATTACAAACAGAAACCTTGGGGGTGGGGAGAGACAAGCCTGATCTCCATAGTGAGTTCCAGGCCAGCCAACTTACATAGAGAGATTTTTTTTTGTCTCAAAATCCATTAATTAATTATACTGTCATATGTTTTCAAGCCCTATACTTCCGCCATTTCCTCTCAGCTTCCTCAAAGTGCTATGTTCATTTTCCTGGATGGAGTAACACCACCATTTCTTAGGACAAGAAAGCAGGTTATCATCTAGACCTGTGGGCTCAAGGCCCCTTCGAGGTAAACCGACCCTTTCACAGCAGTCACATATCAGATACCCTGCATATCAGATATTTGCATCACGATTCGTAACAGCAGCAAAATTATGAAAGTAGCAACAGAAATAATTCTATGGCTGGGGTCACCACAACACGAGGAACTGTATTAAAGGGCCACAGCGATAGGAAGGTTGAGAGCCACTGCTCTAGACAAACCAAAAATCAAAGGATCTGGGAATCTGCTTTGTACAACAGAAAGTGGTTTTGAGTTGCTGGACTCTGTAAGAACAATGTAGCCACACGTGGCAGAACTGGGAGGACCAGGAAGTGTTCCTGCGGGCTAGGAATTCCGATAGAGCAAGGACGCTAGCCCACTTTTTCAGGTGGGGCTAAAACCATCTGCCACACCGAGTCAGAACCAGCTCTGTCGGCACAGGCACGTTACTTTGTTACTTTAACTTGTTTTTCTAAATGCATATGTATCTATGATACTGCAAATATGTGCATGCATATCCTATGCTACATAGCATGCACTGCCTCAGTTACTATTTTTTATGACAAGAACATTTAAAGTCGCGCTTTTTTGTGAGGCCGGAGGTTGACATCCGTGTTTTGTTTTCTTCTGGGTTTGTTTTGTTGGGACAGCGTCTCAATACATAGTCCTAGCTGGGAAGGAACTCACTGTGTAGAACAGAATGGCCTCAGGCTCACAGAGATCCCCCTGAGCCATTACAGCGTAGCTATTACAAGTTCTTGAGAATATGTAAATGATTTGCTGCACAGTAGGTGTCCGAGCTTACTCTAACCAAGATGAGGTGTCCTTTGATAAAAATCTCCCCCAAACCCTGAGGAATCGTCCTTCTGCTCCTCTGATGCTGCAGATCAGAGGATCGGATGAGATTCGTGGTGTCTACCGTCTCCCGGCACCTGCCCGTCTTACCTAAGCACGCACACCACGTCATCATTTATTGCAAATGACAGGGCTTCCTTTGTCTCTAGAGCTATAATAGAGGTTTATGGGGGCCAGACCACAGCTTTCAGGGTTGACTCTCTTCTGCCCTGTGGGCCTCAGAGGTCAAACTGAGGTCGGCAAGCCCAGTGGGAAGTGTCTTTACACACTGAGCCGTCTTGCTGGCCCTGCTTTTTCTGTAAGACTGAACAATATTCCAGCATGTGTGTGCGCACGTGTGCATGCAGAAGAGGGGTGCACACATGCTCTTAGGCAGGTGGAGGCCAGAGGCTGCGTCAGTGTCTTCAGTATTTCACCTTAGTTTCTTTTGAGACAGTTCTCACCAAACCTGGAGAGCATGCACTCGGCTAGCCTGAGCGGCTGGTGAGCTCCGGCAGGTTGCCTGGCTCTGCTTCCCTGACTCTGCGATCGCAGGCGTGAACACTTAGCCCATCTTTAGGTGCTGGGCACGCAAACTCAGATCACGCTCGCCCAGCAGGCGCTTTGCCCGCTGAACCGTCTCTCCAGCCTTATGAATCTTTATTTTTGTAAAGGGCATTGTGTGTCTTTTTTAAAATGATTTATTTATTTTTATTTTTTTATTTTATGTGTATTGGTGTTTGCCTGCATGTACGTCTGTGTGAGGGTGACAGTGCCCTAGAACTGGAGTTACAGAAAGGTGTGAGCTGCCATGTGGTTGCTGGGAACTGAACTCAGGATCTCTGGAAGAGCAGCCAGTGCTCTTAACCTCTGAGCTGTCTCTCCAGCTCTATAAATCTTTAATGAATATCAAATACTTCCTTCACTATTTTCTTCATAGCTCAAATTTGGCTTACAAAGTACAATTCCTTGGGGTTGGAGAGATGGCTCAGTGCTTAGGAGCACTTGCTGGAAAGACACTTGTCCACATTCCATTAAGTTTTTTTTTTTTTTTTTTTTTTTTTTTTAAGTGGCACATGCGTTTAACCCCAGAGACAGGGGATCTCTATGACTTCAAGGCCAGCCTGAGCTACAAAATGAATTCAGTGCAGCCAAGGCTACATAGTGAGACCCTTCTGGAAAAACAAAAACAAAATCTAAGACAAAGTCCTGGCTGGCCTAGGACTCAAAGGCTGCACCTGCCTCTGCCTCCCAAATGCTGAGAGTGAAGGTGTGTATCACCACACCTAACCTAAAAAATTAACCTTTTTGTTGTTGTTTTAAAGACAGGTATCTCTGTGTAGACTTAGCTGTTCTGGACTCTCTTTGTAGACCAGGCTGGCCTCGAACTCCCAGAGATCCAGCTGCCCCTGCCTCCCTGAGTGCTGAGATTATAGGTGTGTACCACCGCACCCGGCTTAAAAATTCATCTTGAAGAAAAAAAGAAAGTGTGATTTCACACAGCTTGAAGCAATTTTACCTTGTGAAGGGGTTTTCTAGAACAAAGATTTTGGCCAGTCATGCAAACAATTCTGCTTTTAAAACATCCTTATGATAAATCATCAAAAAATGCACTCTCAGCCAGACATGGTAATATGCACCTTTAGCCCTAGCTCTCAGGAGGCAGAGGCAGGGATTTCTGTAATTTTGAGTTCAACCTGGTCTATAAAGTGAGGCCCAGGACAGCTATGTAGAGAGAGACCATATTTTAAACAACAATAAGCCAAACAGAAAAATGTGTCCTCTGGTCTTCTATGATGTTCCCTCAAGAGCTTAGAGAGGTACAAAACCAAGACAATAAATAAGTGAATAAATAAATAAATAGATAAATAAATAAATAAATAGATAGATAGATAGATAAATAAATAAATAAGACATTTTTGAGGACATGGCGACATGGCAGAAGAGATGGCTTAGGAGCTAAAGGAACAAATTGTTCTTGCAGAAAACACACCTTGACGTTTTTCTCTGTGTGTGCCTCTTTGTCTGAGCATGCTCCCGTGTGCATGCAGTGCATGGCCTCTCCGTGGCCAGAAGAGGGCACCAGATCCCATGCAACTACAGCTACAGGGAGCCACCATCTGGGTGCTGGCAAAAACCAACCCAAGTAAGTCCTCTGCCCTTGACACTGAGGGGGCATCTCTCCAGCACTCCCTGCCGACACACACACTTTAAATAAATAAATAAATAAATAAATAAATAAATAAATAAATAAATAGCCGAGTAAGACAGGGCTGGAGAGAGCTCAGCAGCTCAGTTCCCAGCAGCCATGTTGCACGGCTTACAAGCACCTGTACTCCATCCTCAAAGGGATCTGACGCCTGTTTTACACTTGTAGGGCACCTTCATTCAGACAGGCACATGCTCCCTTGCAGACAAACATCTGCACATAAAACATGAGAACATAGCAGAATACTCAACCCTTCACACATACAAAATCAGATGAAATAATCCCCCGTGTCCATCACCCCATCTTAGATAATTACTACTTTCCCACCAGCATTGCTCTCTTGCCACTCCTTCCCCGGATGGTTATGGGGAAACTCCCATGCATCCCTCTACTTCTTCTGTAATACCTCAAAATGCATCACTAAAAGAAAGGGGAATCCAAACAAAAACACCCACAGTGCTGTTAGAGCATGGGAATAGTTAAACTGACTTCAGTTTATGTGCATCGGTGGTGTGTGTGTGTGTGTGTGTGTGTGTGTGTGTGTGTGTCTCCGATCCCCTGGAACTGGAGCTATAGACAGTTGCTAGCTGCCATGTAGGTGCTGAGAATTCAACATGGGTCCATGGGAAGAGCCATCTCTCCAACTCCAACTTAATTTCTTATTATTGTCTAATATGTTAATCGTCATTCAGATGGGAAAGGAATAGAAAGAGGGAAGCCCGGCATGGTGACACAGCCTTTAATCATAAGGCAGAGACAGGCAGATCTCTGAGTTCAAGGCCAACCTGCTCTACAGAGTGAGCGCCAGGACAGCCAAGGCTACATACTGAGACCCTGGTTGAAGATAAATCAGTAAATAAATAATAGAGAGTTGACAATGTAGCTCAGTGATGGAGTGCTTGCCTAGCATAGGTAAGGCCCTGGGCTCAATCTCTAGAATACAGAGAGAAAGGGAGGGTGGGGAAGAGAGTGGAGAGAGAAAGGGGATGGGGAGAAATTCAACAAGCCAAATGGGAACCAGAATTTGGAGAAAGATAATGGCAAATACAGTGTGGAATTTCGTTTTTGAAACAAGGTCTCAAACTTGTTGTAGACTTGGATGACTTTGAACTTCTGATCCTCCTATCTCCATCTCTAAGTTCTCTAAGTGAACCACATCTCCAGAGATCCGCCTGCCTCTGCCTCCTGAGCGCTGAGATTAAAGGCGTGCGCGTGCGCCACCCCCACCTGCCAAGGGCTTTATTAGCTAAAGTTTCTGTCGAGAGAACTTGTAGCAGATGAATAGCCCGGTTTGAAAACGAATCTCGTGGTGTTGGCAGCATGGCTCAGGGAGTAGAACATGCTTACTGTGCGAGCCTGATGGCCGGAGTGACCGAGCTGCCTTCCCAGAACCCACGTAATGACGGAAGAAGAGAACCAACATCCAGAAGCTGCCTCTGGCCGCCACATGACACACTTACAACTAAACACACAGTAAAACTTTAAACCTTAACTAAAATGTGAGAAGATAGGACTGGAGAGATGTCCTCCAGGTAAGGGCCCTTGCTGCTCTCCCAGAGAACTTGGATTCAGACCCCAGCACTCATGATGAGTGCGATCCCAGCTCCGGGGGTCTGGTACCCTCTTCCTGAAGGCACCCGCACGTGTGCTATGTGCGCGAAGAGACATAGACAAGCAAAGGGAAATCTTAACTAAAATAGAGGAAAATGCATGCTTTGATTCTGGATTCAGTACACAGTCTCTCAATACCAGGGAGATGTACTTTGACACACAATCCATGAGCACTGAGCTCAAGCTAGTCAGTGTGAGACACTGTGAAGATGATGATGCTCGCTCTCCGGCTCTCTGGCACCATCAGTTCCCACAGCTGACCAACAATGCTCATTGCATAACTTTCCTACTGGAAAACCCTTGGAAGGCTCCCTGAAACCCAGGACATTTGCAAAATCTGAGGAACCAATGGCTGTAGGCTCCTTTTGCTCTTGGAATGCAGCTATGCAAGGAACTATGAAGCAATGGCATTGCAGTAAAGGCCACCAAAAAGGAGTATGTGGTTTCTAAATCAAGGAAGTTCCCACCCCATGTTTATGACTCTGGAGCCCTGGCTGTTCCAGCTCAGAGGGTACCTGCCTCTGCCTCCCAGGCTGAGATTAAAGGTGGGGACCATCTGTCTATGAGTGGGCCCAGCTACCATGTAACGTGCTGATTTCTCGTCAAGAAAGTTTTTACTAATTTTCTTTTAAAAAAACATTTACTGGAGAAACTCCAATAAGGTGATTCAATTTCTTCCATACATCCCTGTATAAGAGAGAATACAGTGTTTGTCTTTCTGTGTCTGGGTTACCTCACTATTTTCTAAGTCCATCTATTTTCCCGAAAAGTTCATAAATTCCCTTTTCTTTATAGCTGACTAGAATTGTATACCGTGTGTGTGCCCTGTTTTAGTTATTCAGTCACCAGCTGGAAAGACACCTCGGCCATCCGTATTTCCTAGCCACTGTGAATAGCGCAGCAATGAACACAAACGTGCAAGCTGGATTTCTTCCACTTTTCTTTGTCTACCAAAACTAGTTTCAGTAAGATCTATTTTTTGACTTGTGAATTTGATTTTTTATAATTTTGTTTTTATCTCACGTGTGTGAGTGTTTTATCTGTGTGTTTGTGTACCACATATATGTCTAGTGACCACATAGGTCAAAAGCAGACACGGAAGCTGGAACTGGAGTTACTGATGGCTGTGAGCTACCACGCGGATGTTGGAAATTGAACCCTGGTCCTCTGCAGGAACAAGTGCTCTTGACCACTGAGCCATCTCTCTAGCCTCTAGCGTAAGGTTTTTGCCCTGTTTTGTTTTTTAAAGCAGGAGTTCCAGGCCACCAAGCACTAAAAACCCTTTCAAAACAAACCTGTGAATATTGTATTAGCAGAGGCTGTAGAATGCCTAAGGTCCTAGGTTCATTCCACACCACCTCAATAATAAATGTCCGTGTCTTGTCAGCCATGGTGACTGAGGCCAAGACGGAAGACTATGGAGAGGTTGCAGCAACCTGGACCTCACAGAATGAGTAGCAGGCTGATCTGGGCTGAATAATGATATTCTTTCTTAAATTTAACTAATTAATTAATTTAATAAATGTTTTTTGTTTTCACACTAAATAACTTCTCAAATCCTGGAACTAGAGTGGACAGAGGCCTCATCTCTCAATGCTGGTTTCCCCAAATGACCTGTCTTTCCCCACAAAGAACAAAAATCACGTGACTTCAAGTGCAAAACAGATCAAGCGACGACAAAAGATCAAGCTGTTGAGGATGTGGAGAAATAGGAACACTCTGCCATTCCTGGTGGGAGTGCAAACTTGTACAGCTACTGTGGAAATCAATTATGTGGTTTCTCAGAAAATTAGATCTACCTCAAGATGCAGCTATACCACTTCTGGACATATAGCCAAAGGATGCTCCACCATACAAGGACATTTGCTCAACTATGTTCATAGCAGCTTTATTTGTAACAGTCAGAAACTGGAAACAACCTAGATGTCCCTCAACCAAAGAATGGATAAAGAAAATGTGGTACATTTACACAATGGAATTATTACTCAGCTATTAATCCCAGCACTTGGGAGGCAGAGGCAGGTAGACTTTGATGCCAGCCTGGTCTATAGAGAGAGTTCTAGGACAGCCCAGGATACACAGAGAAACCCTGTCTCAAAAAAAATTATGAAATTTGCCAGCAAATGGATGTGACTAGAAAAGCTCATCCTGAGTGAGGTTACCCAGACCAAGAAAGACACACATGGTATGTACTCACTTATAAGTGGACATTAGCTGTAAAGTACAGGAAACCAGGCTACAGTCCACAGACCCAGAGACGCTAAGTAACAAGGAGGGTCCAAGGTGTGTGGGGGAGAGGGTCACAAGAATCTCACTGATGGGTAAACAGGAGGAGGGGACTGGAAAGGGATTGGGGGTGGGGATGGAAACAGGAAGGATCAGATGTGGGGAGGAGGGAGGAAGAGAGTCCTGAGAGAGACAGCTAGAATGGGAAAGGGCATCTCTGAAATGAGTTGGAAACCTACAACAATAGAAACTCCCAGAAATCTATGAGGTGACCCTAGCCAAGACTCCCAGCAATGGGGGACATGGAGCCTGAGCCAGCCATCTCCGTAACCAGGCAAGACCCTCAATTTACACTGCCTATGAGATGTGCAGGGATAAAGATGGAGCAGAATGGCCAACCAAAGACTGGTCCAGCTTGAGACCCATGCCATGAGAGGGAGCCCATCGCTGACACTGTAACGATACTTTGCAGTATTTGCAGACAGGCGCCTAGCACAACCACCATCAGAGAGGCTTCACCCAGCAACTGGCGGAAACGGACGCAGAGACCCACAGTCAAACCTTAGATGGAGCTTAGGGAATCCTGCCGAAGAGGGGCACCGAAGGATTGTAGGAGCCAGACGAGTCAAGGATACCTCAAGAAAACCTAAAGAACCAGCTAACTTGGGCCCAGAGGCGCTCACAGAGAAGAACCACCAACCAGGGAGCTTCCATGGGACTGACCTGGGCCTTCTGCACATATGTAGCAGTTGTGCAGCTTGGTCTTCATGCGGGACTCCTAAGAGGGGGAGCACGGGCTGTCTCTCTGTTGTCCGCCTGTACACTGGGAGGCCTTGTCTAGCCTCACCATGAGAAGATGCAGTCTTACTGCAACTTGAAATGCCAAGGCTCCATAGAAGGCCTCCCCTTCTCTGAAGAGAAAGGGGGAAGGAGTGGATGGGGGAGAGAAGCAGAAGGAGGACTGGGAGAAGAGGAGGAGACTTTGGTCAGGATGTAAAGTTAATTGATGAATTAAAAAATATAAGGATTCAAAAAAGAAAAACAAACAAACAAACAAAAAAAACAGATCAAGTTCCCATGATGGCCAACAGATGTCACTGTGCTTCCCTTAAAGTGTAAAAGATAGGGCTGGGACACTGTGTCAGGGTTTAGAGCAAGTACCGCCCTCGCAGAGGACCAGCTTTCAGTCCCCGCCACCCACCTAGGACGGCTCATGGGTCATTCCAGCTCCAGGGGACCCGACACCCTCTCCCGACCTTTGTGACCATCCATATGCATCCACATACACAGAAATACAAATAAAATGCATCTTTAGAAAAGACTTAAAGGAGCTCAAGGCGCAGGGAACAGTTTAGTGAAGAATCCGAAGCAGCTGCACTTGGAAGTCAACCTTCCATGCTAGGCGTGGTGGAACATGTCTTTAAGTCCAGCCCTCAGGAGGCAGAGGCAGGAAGGTTATCGTATGTATGAGTTTGGTTTACAGAGTTCCAGGCCAGCATGTATTTGGGAGGCGGAGGCAGGAGCATTATGAGGCCAGCCTAGGCTATACAGTGATACCCTCTCAGAAAACAACAAAAAACTAAAATCTTTGTGTTGCAAAGGACACTATAAAGAAAATTAAAAGCCCACAGGATGAATGTTTGTTTGTTTTCAAACAATGTATCTGGTCTCGTAACCACAATATATCAAGAACTCTTAAATAAATCAAAAGATAATCCAGGGATCTGGAGAAATGGCTCAGCAGTTACAAGCTCTTGTTTTCCTGCAGAGGACCACAGTTAGGTTCCCAGAACCACATCAGGTGGCTCTCAGCAGTCCGCTTCTACAGTTCCAGGGGTACGGTGTCCCTTCGAAACTTCATAGGTTCCCCCCACACACACGTGTATGTATACATGTGTATGTGTGTGCATGCTTGTCAAAGGTGCACACACACACACATATATTAAAATCTGTAAAATGTGCTTAATTTTTTAAAAAAGATAATCCATTATTATGGCTGCAGATAGTTCTCAAAAAACAAACAAACAAAAACAACAAAGTACATGAGGAGAGGCAGAGCAATGGCTCATATTTATAACTCCTGTACTCGGGAAGCAGAGAAAGGAGGATCACAAGTTGGCAGCTAGCCTGGGCTGCATGTTTCAGACAGCCCAGACTATGCAGTGAGATCTTATCTCCAGAGATAAGGCAGAACACAAGGCTAGGAAGGGGACCTGGAAAGGAGGGAAGCTCCCAGAAGTGGGGAAGGAGGAGAAGACGGGAGGAGGAGGAGCCGGGAGGAGGAGGAGATTTGGGGGGGGGGGGGGAGACCGGAGGAGGGGAAAGGAAATGGGATCAATTACACTAAGAAATGCTGGAAAAAGCCAGAAGGCATCCTTTTATTTTATATTTACTTAAAATCACATATTTTAAATGGAACCAAATTACACATTTGTAGCTTAAATGAAGTTGTGTCACTTGGGTGACAGCGTTCCTCCAGGAGCCATAGACTAATAAAATCCCAGCCAGTTGTAGTGTCTGACACCTTTAGTCCCGGCATTTGGGAAGCAGAGGCAGAAAGGTCTCTGTGAGTTCCAGAACAGCCAGAGTTGTTATACAGAGAAACCGTGTCTCAAAAAAAACAAAACAAATAAACAACAAAAAATGGGAAGGAGCAGCCAAGGGAGGAAAGCAATCAGTCCGAACCAGATGTGATGCCGACCAGCAACAACAACGACCAAAATGGCAAGACAGCCCAAAAGGAGCAGTAGTGGCATTGGTGTTCTGGGACTCACCACTCAGCCAACAGGAGGGAAATTCATGTTCTGTAAATGAGGCACAGCTGGTGAGGCCAGGAAGTCGGAGAACTAATACTGCCGATTTCCTAACCCAGTATAATTCCCAGCTCCATTTTAAATACGTATCCATATAACCACAGAGAAGTTTAGCTCTCAACTCCCATTAAAGAAGCTTCTTGCTTGTTTTTGTTTGTTTGTTTTGTTTTTCAATACAGGGTTTCTCTGGGTAGCCTTGGCTGTCCTGGACTCACTCTGTAGACCAGGCTGGCCAGGAACTCACAGAGATCCAGCTGCCTCTGCCTCCCAGAGTGCTGGGGTTCCAGGAGCAAGCCACTGCACCTAGCTGAAGCTTCTTTATAACAAAAAACAGACAAAAGCCACAGCTGGTCAAAATGCAGAGACCAAAGACTGTGGGATGCCAGCCCTGTCGCCAGTTGATACACTTGAGGGTCAGGGAACAAAGGAAGGGGTGGGGAGGATTGCCAGAGATAGCGAAATAGCTTCTGTTTGACTTGGGACCTGTTCCCCCGGGAACCCCAGCAATCTAGTTCCTAAGCAAGACCCAAAGAGTGGCCACACGGATGACATGGCAACCTAGATGAGGATTCTCACAAGCCTTCTGCCCTAGAGAAGAGCACAGGCTGCCGAGAGAGGAGGAGTCATCTTCCTCCAGTAGGTTAGCCAATCCCAAGAGGTCAGTTGTAAAAACAAATGATCTCAGCAGACTGTATCTATGAATACATATGTAACAATTAAAAAGAAAGAGGCCATGAGAAGTTGCTGAGAGAATGAGGAGGACCTGGAGGGAAGGGAGGAACAGAGAAATGATGGAAATGCAGTACTTACACATGAAATCTTCAACAAAAATGAGCAACAGAAAATAAAACACAACAGGAACTCTCTCTCACATGAACTGTTTGACCTGCTCTTTGATCACCTCCCCCTGAGGGGGAGCAGCCTTACCAGGCCACAGAGGAAGACAATGCAGCCAGTCCTGATGAGACCTGATAGACTAGGATCAGAAGGAAAGAGAGGAGGACCTTCCCTATCAGTGGACTTGGGGAGGGGCATGGGTAGAGAAGGGGGAAGGAGTGTGGGATTAGAAGGGGAGAAGGGAGGGAGCTACAGGGAGAATACAAAGTGAATAAACTGTAATTAATAAAAATAAAAAATAAAACACAAAGCCAGGTGGTGGAGGCACATGCCTTCAATCCCAGCATTCAGGAGGCAGAGGCAGGTGGATCTCTGAGTTCGAGGCCAGCCTGATCTACAGAGTGAGTTCCAGCACAGCCAAGGCTACACAGAGAAAGCATGCCTCAAACAAAACAAAATAACACACACACACACACACACACACACACACACACACACTGAGGCACTAAAATGACTAAAACAGACACATAGACCATCCCGTTGGTAAGAACCGGAGAAACTGGAGCCTGTCATCCTACCTTGTGGAAAGGATTATAAAATGGTACAAACTCTTGTCTTTAAGCTTTATTTTTATTTATTTTTGACTTTTGTGTGTATGAGTGTCTGCATGGGGCTTAGACGATGGAGGTCAGGTGCCTGCAGAATGTAGAAGTTCTGGTCCTCTGGGAGAGCAGACCATGTGCTCTTGACCACTGACTGAGCCACGTCTCCCAGCCCTGTCACACGCTTCATTTTTGTTTTTCCAGACAGGCTTTCTCTGTGTAGCCCTGGCTGCCCTGGCACTTGCTCTGTAGACCAGGTTGGCCTTGAACTCTGGGATCTGCCTGGCTGTTTCTCAACCCCTATACTGCTGGCAAACTCTTGCTCTTCTACTTTCAGGTTGAACTTAGAACTAGAGAATGAACAGCATTGGTCCTGTGCTCTGGTCTGAGAGTTGTGAATCACTCAGGTCTTCTACATCTCGTTGGTTCTTTCTAACCTAAGAGCATGACCTCACAGTAGAGAAACTTTGCGGTCTGACTCACAGGAAGGCTTGACAGAAGCAGCAGTTCAGAAACGCTGTTCCGACTCGGGATGTGCCCGCCAGTGTCAATGCTGTAACTACACACCAGCTGCAAGTTATTAACGGACTAGCTCACTGACACTGTTCCCAGTCAAATGCCACTTAGCATAAAACCTCAACTGGACAGATGTGGTGGCCCATGGGTGTGGTCTCACTGAGACAGGAGGATTGCCATGAACTCAAGACCAGCCTGGGGTAGGTAGTGAGTTCCAGGCCAGGGCTTGGAAAACAACCTACCACCAAGCAATACTGTCTTCGTGTTTCTATTGCTGTGAAGAGACACCATGACGTCAGTCAAGGAGAACCCTTAACTGGGGCTCGGAGGTTAGCTCATCGTCACCGTGTTAGGAAACAGGTACGGTAGCGCTCCCGATGCCACACATGGCAGCGCACAGGCAGACACAGTGATGGAGAGGGAGCTGGAAGGTCTTTGGCTGGATCGGCAGGTGGCAGAGAGAGCGGGAGCGGGCCCCAGAGTGCACCCCACAGTGACACACCCCTCCTAATGCCACTCCCTAAGCATTAATAGATGGGTCTGTGGAGGCCAGTCTTAATTCAAACCATCACAAACACCCTTGAGCCTTGGTGTCCTTGTGCACACAGATAAGCGCTGGAGAAGCCAGGAAAGTTAACTGTGCAGGCTTTCTTGTCAAAGAAGGAAATGTTTACCTGTCTTCCTCCTGGAATGTTGGGGGCGGGGAGGGAGGATTCAACCCGACCCTTTGTTATCTGGGGGGCCTGGCTTCACCTGGACCCCCCAGAATATTATGTTTATTTGTCTCAGAACCCGTTTCCCCTTTCAGATCTTGAGCATTGCTTCTTAGTCCACAAAACCCATCCTTCTAAAAGACATCATTGTTCTTTACAACAGCCCGAGTAACTTGGGTGTTATCTTCGGACGGGTCACTCCTGACGCCCACAGGCATTATGGGAGGGCATTCCCTCAGTTATTCTCCCTAGATCCTTATCTTGAGCACTGTTTCTGTGTCAACAGAACCCGTCTTTATGGAAGAGGCCATCTGTACTCTGTAAAGAGTTTCAAGGTAAACGTGTCTTAAGAACACTTAAGTACGCTTGGACTGAGTTCACTGTCATCAGGAAACCTTTTTCCAAAATTGCGCTGTGCTTAGATATGGCTAAAATAAACCCCCTGGAGTCAGACTCCAGAAGTTTGACCAGCAGCAGCTCAGTCGGCTGAACTGAGCTCATTCTTACCTCCCTCGGATTTCGTCCCCTCCAGCCGCGCTGCTTGCAGGTCTGTGCATCACAGCTGTTTGTGGTGCCCGAGACAGCGTTGGGCAGAAGACAGTGTGGGTGTTTCGGACAGTTATGAGCAGTCATGCGAGGACTGGGACGTGAACGTGGCTCCTCTGGAAGAAGACCAAGTGCTCTTGGCTGCTGACCCATCCCTTCAGCCCCTCAAATGGAGTTTTAAATGAAACCTACATGGAGATATCCACAGACCATGAAATCCACCCTTTTTACGTGTTCCATCTTGTTTTCACTATATTCGGTTATCTGACGTCACCACTAATTTTAGAACCTTTTTACCTCCCCAAGAGAGGAAAGCCCATACTCAGTGCAGTCTCCTACACTGTCTTCCGAACCCTAGAGAACCACTAGTCTACGGTGTCTGCGGGTTCTCTGGTTCCAATCCATTATGTAGTATGTGGCCTTTGGGAATTGGCTTCTTTTCATTTGAACAGCATTTTTAGGTTAATCCAGGTCACGACCTTTGAGACCTTCACTCCTTTTATGGTTAATCAGATTCTGTGGCATAACGACATTTCCCTTATGCCTTCACCAGTCGGGACATTTCAGTTGCTTGCAGTTTGGGGCCATTATAAATAATATTTCCATGAATTTTCACATACAAGTTTTTGTGTTAACATCTGCTTTAATGTCTTCGGGATATATTCATAGACATGAATTTATTGGGTTTTATGGTTTTAGGGTTTTTACTGGATTTCGTGGTGCATGGTCTTGATTCCAGCACTCAGGAGGAGTTCTGAGATTCAAGGCCAGCCTGACATACACAGCAAGTTCCAGGTCAGCCACAGCTACCTAGCCAGACCCTGTCTCAAAAACTTTTTTTTTTTAAGTTATCAAACTATTTTTCAGAGTGGTTTTTACCAAAGCTGGGCATTGTCATTTATGGTCCCAGCACTTGGAAGGCAAAGGCAGAAAGATCAGGAGTTAAAGGCCAGCCTGAGCTACAAGAGACCTTGTCTCAACAAACAAAACTTAAACTCAAATCAGAAGAGGGACTGGAGAGATTGCTCACTGGATATAACACTCACTTCTCTTGCAAAGGACCTGAGGTCAGTTCCTAGCACCCATGACAGGCAGCTCACGATCACCTGCTACCCCAACTCCAGGGCTTCAACACAATTCTTACCTCTGTGTGTTGTTTTGAACAAAATCTCAGACTTTCAATTTACTAACAAGGATGCTGGGGTAAAATCAGGCTAGCTCGGAGGCAGAGAAAGCACCCAGCTGACTTTTCTCCTCAGTTGGTGTCTCAAAAAGATTTTATGTGTCTCACCTGGAAGTATGTGTACCACATGTGTGCCTGGTGCCCAAGGTCAGAAGAGGCGTCAGCTCGTCTGCAACTGGAGTCACAAATAGTTGTGAACCACCATATGGGTGCTGGGAATTGAATCTGCGTCTGTATGAGCAGCAAGTGCTCTTAGCCACTGAGCCATTTCTCCAGTAATCCCCCACCCACCACCCTTTTTTTGAAGCAGAGTTTCACGAAGCCCAGGATAGCCTTAAACTCACTCTCTATGTAACTGAGAATGACCTTGAACATCTGTCTTTCTGCCTCTGCCTCCCGAGTACTGGGATTGTAGTTATATGCCACCATACCTGGTTCATGTAATACTGGGGTTCAAACCAGGACCTTGTATATACTAGGTAAGCAGTCTACCAAACCAGGTGCATCTCCAGTCCCAGCTTCCCTCTTCACGGCACTAAAATAGTGAAAACTTATTATTTCAGCATCTCCTGAGCACTTACATGAGCCAGCCTCTAGAAATTCAAAGATGAGAAGGATTCGAATCCTTAAGTAGCTTATAGTCAATGGTCTGGCAGAACTACTGTAACAAGTTAGTGTAATACAAAATACATGCAGCGACAAAGCTGCATTCAGGGAAATGAACATAGAGCCTGGGAGATGGAAACTACACTAAGGGAGCCGGGGACAGGCTTGCATAATAGTTAATGCCATCGTGGGGGTCGTTAACGCCTTTGGGGTCTCAGCTTCTCATCAGCAGACCTGTTCTTCCCAAGGCTACTCAAACCTTTCTTTCTGGGCTAGAACAGAAGGGGACCCTAAAAGGAAGTGCTCAAAAAAATAGAGACCCACCCAGGAGTGCTGGCACTCAATGCACCCCACTTACAGAGGAAAAGAAATGTAACCTCAGTAGATTCTGGGTTTACCTGGATCGTAATTCTGTCCAAGGCATCTCCAGAACATTTGGAACTGTGGCCTTGGAGTCTCTGCCTCTCCCTCTTCTCCTGGCAGGATTACAGGCGGGAGCCAACCTTCCTGCTTATCATTCTGCCTTAGCTTAGTACTTCAATCAACTGAGGTTACACAGTGTTAGTTCTCGTTGTAGTGGGGAGTGGGGTCTAAACCCAGGCAGTACTCGCAGCCCCCGCGGGATGGAGGCGGGACGACCAGTTCAAGGTCATCTGCAGCCGCCCCGCAAGAGGCCGCCGGCAAAGGCTCCCGAGGAGAGCCTGTCTCACACCAAACACACAGGGAGGGAGCCGAACGAGTCCCGCAAAGCTGGGCTTTTCCAAAAAGGCCGCGCGTCCTAATCCCGACCCTGTCGGGGGAAAGCGCGGGTGAAAGAAGCACAGAGCTCCAGCCCACCACCGCGGGAGCGGCGCCGGGAGCCCTCGAGCCGCCCGGCTGGGAGCGCGGCGGCCCCCGCG